>NC_043709.1:120732808-120893776 GCF_006229205.1 Suricata suricatta
GCTCGGATCCCGCTCCGGCTCCGGCTCCGCGGTGGCCCGGAGGGTCCCCGGGGTGCGGGCGAGCTCGCAGTGGGCGCCCCCGCGGGGTGGGCGTGCGGCGCGGGCGGCGTGAGGAGTCCCGCGGGGCAAGCCCGTCTGCTCCCCGGGGAGAAGGGGGGGCAGGACACGAGAGCCGGGATACGGGAGGAGACGAGCTCTGGGGGCGGTAGTCGGGCGGAGGAACGAGGCTCAGGGAACCGCCGCGTAGCGGCACCGGGAGTCAGGAGAGCGAGCGAGACCCGAAATGCAGCATGGAGGCCAGGGCTTCCCCAGCACCCAGGAAGAGGACCTGGGTACATCGTGGGCCACCTCCCGGAGCGGCGTCGGGATGAACCTATTAACCCTCGGGCCTTTCGAACCCTGGTCTTGAGACTTGCTACGCTCTCCGAGTCACGCAGAAGGGAGACCCCCACCTGCCACCCTGGCTGCCTTTCCTACCACCCCTAACCCCCTGCCCAGGGCAGGACCCTGGATCCCTTAACCACAGTGCTTGGTTTCTCCTGGAGAACCGTGACGCCAACTGCACCTTCTACTGCAAATGCTCCGGGACGTTCCTTACATTTCTTCCTCGTATCCATTGCACTCGCCTTCCTCGGAGATCTGTTCATTGGCTTCGTCCATGCACACCTTAGTGCTGGGAATGACGGACTCACCGTACCTTCCCCAGCAATACTTCTACATACTTCCCTGAATACCCCCTGTGTGCTTGGCGATCTGCTTCTCCTGTCAAGGAGACAAAGGATGATAGACCCTGATCCCTTAAAAAGCTGGAATCTCATGAGGGTGGGGAGGGACAAGGTCGTGTGGGTCACCTGTTCGTTTGCTCCTCTTTTTTTCCTTTGCCCTTTGCACGTAGAGCTTGCCCCAGAGTCCTCTTTTTTTTTTTCCCTCTTTTGTCATAGTGTTGTCCGACATGGTGTCTGCTCTCCCAACATCAACTGTCCTCACTCTTAGTGATTAACAGAAACAACCCAAACTTGTAGTGAGAAAACACGGAGTTGCACATTTCCGCCATTTATTTGAGCGCATCCTAGCCTCTCTGAGCCTCAGGTTTTTGGTGTTAACAAAAGGGATAATCAGAAACAAATGTTACTTTAGGGACTACTCTGGGCGGGGTGATTATGGTTCTGCCCTACCTACTTTAAACGATGTTTATCAGAATCAAAATGCAGCAGTAGACAATGGCTATGAAAAGCCCTTTGTGAACTATTCAGCATTATATACATACTAGATAAAAATGTAGGGCACTAACATATCATCCATTTATTCTCCACTGACCTCAAAAAAGTAAATGTCTAGGTGAGTATATCAATTATCAATAAGCACCTTTAAAAAGACTGGGCCAGGGTGCCTGGGTGGCTCAGTTGGTTGAGCACCCGACCTCCCCTCAGGTCATGATCTCACGGTTAGTGGGTTCGAGGTTGGAGCCCTGCATTGGGCTCTGCGCTGACCACTAGCGCAGAGCCTGGAGGCTGCTTCAGATTTGTATCTCCCTCACTCTCTGTCCCTCCCTTGTTCACACTCTGTCTCTGTCTCTCAAAAATAAATGTAAAAAACAAAGTGAGACTAGGTGGCTCAGTCGATTAAGCATCTGACTCTTGATTTCCACTCAGGTCATGATCTTACGGTGAGTGGGTTCAGTCCCTGCACTGGGCTCTGCACTGACTGTGTAACCTGCTTGGGATCCTCTCCCTCTCTCTCTGCCCTTCCCCCATGTTCTCTCTCTCTCTCTCTCTCTCTCTCTCTCTCTCTCTCTCTCTCTCAAAATATGTAAACTTAAAAAAAGTAAATTTAAAATAAATATCTGCAACTTAAATGCATTTTTAGAAAAAAATAACCTCAATCCAATTTCAACATCTTCCTGCAGCCCACATGTTGTTTCATTTTTCTATTATACTGGAAACGGCATGCCTGTCTCTCAGTTACTCCACCTAGAAGTTCATTTGTTCAACAAATGTTCATTAACCCAGGCTTGAAAGCTTAGAATCCTCATTGATTACTGCCTCTCATCATTAGTTCACATAAACCCCTTTCCCAGGTCCTGGCCTTGAAAACAACTGTGCTCTAATATTATCTCTTCTCTAGTGCTTTCATAGTCCTCCTCTTTAAAATCAATCTGTTCAGGGCGCCTGGGTGGCTTAGTCGGTTGGGCCTCCCGCTTCAGCTCAGGTTAGAACTCACGTTCGTGGGTTTGAGCCCTGCATCAGGCTCTGTGCTGACAGCTAGCTCAGAGCCTAGAGCCTGCTTCAGATTCTGTATCTCCTTCTCTCTCTCCCCCTCTCATGCTCTGTCTCTATCAAAAATAAATAAAACATTAAAAAAAATTTTTTTTAAGATAAAATCAATCTGTTCACCTTAGCACTTCCCTGTTTGTTCCCTAGCAATTTCATCGTACTTAATTGTATACTATTAATGCAAAACAAATGAGCTTCCTGCATATGCTAAAAAACTTCAAAGTTTTGAATGAATCTACAGGAAGATGAGACAGTGCCTCACCTGTGGGCACTGACGGAAGAGGTGTCATGTAAGAGGACAGCAATCTATGGATGTGTGTTCAAGGTATCATCCCCGTTTAGGGGCAGAGAGAAGCATAGGGATGGAGGTGAAAATCCAGGCATTTTCAGATAGTAATGAGGAAGGTTGTATCCCTTAGAAGAATTTTTTTCCAGCGTTATTAAGTTATATGTTATAATCGACACAAAAACATTGCATAAGTTTAAGGGGTGCAACCTGATGATTTGATGTATATTTACAGTGACATGATTACTACAATAAGGCAATAAGGTCAGTTGACATCTCCATCACATACAATTGCTGTATGTGTGTGCTCCCGTGTGTGATGAGAACATTTCAGATCTACCCTCTTAGTAACTTTCAAATGCATGATACAGTGTTGTTAAGGGATAAAATTTTGGATGACTTAAGTTGCTTCAAATGACATTTCATATCATGCCATTCGTGAATAGGTCATAAAATGAGTTTGCCAATGACCTTTTGCATTAACTTTGTATTCTGCAGAGGGTGTGTGTGATGTGGGAATTAGAGAGTCACAGAAATGACTACAGAAAATACCTAATCCAATTCCCAAATGATATACAGCAGTCAACTGAGAGCTAGATATAAGAGAGTTCCTGATTTGTTGGCAAACCATTAACAATCTTGAAGGCAGGATCCATGTGGTACTCATTCTGTTATTCTTAAACCTAACATACTCCCTTTCCGGTAATACCAACAGCAAATTTTGGCGAATAAATGAAAAATAAATTTTCGTTTCTCACAACAAAGTTACACATGAAGATTCCACACCCAGGAAATGTTTGTGCCGGGTTCCTTTAGAACACTTTATTGGGAGATTAAGTTGGGTTAGGTGTAATATTTAAAATCACGCATTAGATACTATACGGATTTAGCCACTTAGCAATTAGGTCCCTATTTTCCTTGGAGTTTATGCGATAATGAAACAACGCATACGACTTTGGTTCAGCACCTAATTCTGGCAGCTAATGTCTGTTCAGGCAGAGTCGAAGGCCCCAAACCACCAGCATTTTAACAATGGTCTTGACCAGAGCCATGGCTCAGAGAAAGAAGAGCAAGGAAATCCAATCTCAGGATGCATGTGGTTATGTTGGTCAAGGGTAATGGCCGCTCCCATTCATTTGCCTCTGGCCTCTTGGGCCGCTCATCCAGATGCCAAGGCCATCACAGCTGCTAGAAATGCTACAGCTGCCAAGTTCATTACGAATAAGGAAGGAAATATTGGGAAAACTGAAAGGCTGATACTCATTTGTTTCTGCTTGCTGTTAAGGTGGCACTTGCGTTACTTTCTTTCACTGTAACCAATTCTATTTACTATCCTAGCGAAGTATGGGGAAAGGGTTAGGTTGACGAAGATATACAACACCAAAAATGAAGGTGGAAATAAATGGGTGCTTTGCTTTTATATTTTATTGCCCTTCCTCATTAAAAAAATACTTCCTCAATTGAATAGTTTTAATTAGAATTTTTCATTGAGAAGAGAAATTCAGTAATGCTGTTTGGAAGCTTTTATGCCTTTAGAGGAAAATTAGAGCAAGATGTGGGACCATTCCATTCTATCTAATGTAGGATCCTCCAGAGCCTTGCCATTCAAAATGACATTACTTGGGAAGACCATTATTAAAGCCCATACAGTTGAACCCAAACAAAACATAGTGAATGGGATCCAAGAATCCAATTGTGACATATGAATTACTTTTCCTTTGCGGGGAGGGGGGAGGGGTAACATGAGGCAGCCCGGCTTGCCATCTGGGAGTTCTGAAGGTCTAGCGAGGGTCTACTTCCAAGTGAAATATTGATAGTGATTCTTCTGGCTTCTGCAGCTGGCTGAGACTTCTAGGACAGTGGCAGTAATTCCAGGAATCTACCGCTGAGTTGGCAGCTATGCTGTTGGCCTGATTTAGGGAGATTGGATTGAGAGACGACTGGACGTAACGGAGCCAGCAGAGAGGGGAGCCATGTCCCACTTTCTCTTCCACTCCCCAAGCCAGAGGGTGAGAACTTTGGCATCCTCCTTGGAAACTCAACCTCTGGTGGCACTGTATCTTTATTATGCAAACCTGTATAATAGAAATAGAAATATCCTACATTGGGAGGGCAATTAAGTGAATAGCATAGGTCGAAACAGCAGAGGATAATGTGACCATTCAAAGTGGTATTTTCAGAGATTGTAATGACATAAAATAATCAGAGGTTAAGAGTAGTGAAAGAAAGACAGGAAACACAACTGTATGTAAGTATGGTTTTAATATTATAAAATGTGTCTATATGTGTGTATACATGGAAAAGACCAAAAGAAAATACATCAATGTTGTTAAGAGTGATATATCAGGAGTACAGTTTGGATGGTGGATGATTTTTAAAAAATACATCTCTGGATTTTCTAACTGTTCTAAAATTCATTTGTGTTATAATTTATATATATATTTTTTAATGTTTTATTTTTATTTTTGATACAGAGAGAGGCAGAGCATGAGAGGGGGAGGGGCAGAGAGAGAAGGAGACACAGAACCAGAAGCCGGGTCCAGGCTCTGAGCTAGCTGTCAGCACAGAGCCTGATGTGGAGCTTGAACCCAGGAACATGAGATCTTACCTGATCCGAAGTCGAAGGCTTAATGGACTGAGCCACCCAGGCGCCCCTCTATATATTTTTTAATGCAACCATCTTCTTGGTTCAATAAAAAACAGCAATACCATTTAACATACTAGCTCCTTCCTATAAGAGAGCAGGCTTCTAAGTTATTCCCTGCTATCTATTATAGTTACAGTATAATTTTGGGAATGTTGAACTAAATTTGTGCTGGAACAGGCTGTTTTCCGATATGTAGGAGGAGGGGAAGTTCATTGAGTCCCTAAGAAAAAGAAAGACTACAAATATGAGGAAAACAGAGGTAGAGTTATTTCATCAACTAGGCATCATATTCCCAATGCTTAGGGCCTATGACTTTTTCTTTCTTTTTTAAGAAGTTTGACAGGGTGCCTGGGTGGCTCAGTCGGTTAAGCGTCCAACTTTGACTCAGGTCATGATCTCACGGTTCATGGGTTCGAGCCCCGCATCAGGCTCTGTGCTGACAGCTAGCTCAGAGCCTGGAGCCTGCTTCAGATCTGTGTCTCCCTCTCTCTCTGACCCTCCCCTGCTCACGCTGTTTCTCTCTCTCTCTCTCAAAAATAACATTACACAGTATAGCCAATTTTATTCAGTTTAGTAAAAACTGTCACTACGTTTACAAGCAATTTGTTAATTATAATTTATTTTATAAGTATACATAATGATTGATTAAAAAAGATAATAAAAAGCTACCCAAAACTTAAATGTTAGTCATAGCCAAAAATTTCAAGAAAAAAAATTATAAAAATCTTGCCCCAAATATTTAAAGCCAGAGTATTGTATTAACTGTGGGTTATGAATTCCTTTTAATATGTTTGATACAATGAAAGGGTGGAGCTTCTAAAAATAAGAATGCCCAGCACTTAAGGGAGCCTTTCAAATACTCTAGGAAGCCGGAGGGTCTATTCTTTTTGACCAACAATGTCCATACAAATCTATGTGACCTTCAGAAACCAAGGCTAATTGAAAAGATTGAAGGTATCAGATTTTAGCCTGAGCCTTTTTTCCTGGGTAAGAAAAGAATCCACAATCTTCAGAAGTGGGAAGCAAGGGCACCCCAGCTGTGTGGAGGCTGGCAAGGACCCTAAACAAGGAGAGAGAAAGCCCTGGAAGGTGTCTGTGAATTTGCCCCAGCCCCATATGACTGTGACATGAATTAAGTTTGACTATTGTTAAGGTGACTGGGATCTTATTTATTTTTCCATGAACACTTCAGAAAAATTAACTTATGCAGCTAATATTTATTGACGCCACCTCTTGTGTGCTAGATAGCATGCTAGGTACTGCATGTGGTTTCTACCCTTACAGAGGTCACTGTCTGGTAGCAGGCAGAGTAGAGGCAAGTAAACAGATAATCCTGTCATTACAGGTCATGATGAGGGTTCTGAAGGTAATCAACCTGGTGCAGGAATCGAAAATAGACAGAATGTCAGAGAAAACCTCTCCAGGAGGAAGAGATATATAAGCCTGAAATATGAGAAACAGCCAGTCATCTGAAGAAGGAGGTGAAAAGCAGCCCAGACAGAGGGGCCATGCTGCGTGAGGACTTTTTCTAGAACCCAGAGGAAGCCCGTGCTGGCAAGGAAGGCAGAGGTCAGGTCATTGAGACCCTGGCAAGAATTTGAATTTTATTTTAAGTGCATCAGGAGCCCTTGGGAAGCTAATAACTTATTTATAAAAAGATCTCAGTGGCTCCTAGGGTAGAAGAAACTGAAGGAACATGAATATCAAAATAGGGAGACAAGGAAACTACACAGGAGTCTAGGAAGGAAATGATGGTGGCTTGTGTGAAAAGTAAGGGAGATGATTCACCTTCAGAAATACCAAATAAGCACTGTGCTGTCTAGTTAACAAGTTTACAACCCCGGGGAATATGTATGAACCGCCCCTCCCCCACCGTGGAGTCCCAAACTCTTAGATACTCCACTTCCTGGTTCTTCTTCCCCTCTCTGTTTCTTGGGCTTATTTTCTCAGGCTTTGCCAGGAGCATGCACCAAAGAACAAAGGAGGGACAAAAGTCACTGTGTCACCTCAGGGAATGCATGTTTGTTCCTATCAGAGTACTTCTTAAAAATTTCTTTTTTTTTCTTTATTAAGGTTTACTCACTTTTCAGAGACAGAGTCAGAGAGTGGGTTGGGCAGGGGCAAAGAAAGAGAGGGAGACATAGAATCCAAAGCAGGCTCCAGGCTCCCTGCTGTCAGCACAGAGCCTGATGCGGGGTTCCAACTCAAGGACCTTGAGACCGTGACCTGAGCCGAAGTTGGATGCTCAAGTGTCTGAGCCACTCAGACGCCCCCCAACCAGTCTACTTTTTGCCTTCCGGGTGTAGGCGAGGTCTGGATAAGGCTGTAACCTCTGTAGGACTCAGCCAATGAAGAATCAGGGGAGGGACTTGCACACTAGGAAATAAACTGTCTGCTGCAACTGTCCGGAGTGTGCCTGTCTGCCAAGACACCTGCTCTTGCAAGACCGTCGATGTTTAAAGCCTCGCTTCACTGTGCTCCGAATCTCTGCACCCTCCTTTGACCTGGTAGATGGGCTCATTTCTAACAGCTTGGACTAAACTCTTAACAATAAAGATTTTTAAACCATAGACAAATTCATCTATAAGGGCCTGTAGCATCTCAAAAGAAAGCGCAAACTTGGCCTCCCTTTGAAAACAAATGCCTAGCAGAAGACCTCAGTCCCTCCTGCATTTGTGTTTTTAACCTTCCTGCAATCAAGGGGCGCTGCGGCTTAATGGCCTGTTGGTTTTAACGAGAAGACACCTAAAGAGGAATCCCACCCAGCATTTGCTTTAATGGTGGGATTTTTAATTCTAAAATTCAGTATGTTCTATATTGATGCTAGACCAAGGAAAACGTAGAGAAATAATTGATATGTATATTTGAAATGCATCCAAGGCATATAGACTGAGGTCAGCCTAAGGAAAAAAGATCAGAGGTCTCTTCTTACTGCTGTTTCCAGTAGTCAGAGTGGATGCTTCCCATGGTCTCTGTTGTCCTTGAAAACCAAACGGAAGATAGAAAACAAAAGCCTCCCTGTGCTGTCCACCGCGTTGGTCAACCCTGGCAGGTCCAGTCCATCAACCCAGGGGGAAGAACTGAAGTGGGAAAGAGGAACAAGGGGTCCCTATGAGATTCCCATTCGTGCCCAGGCTGTTTCTACTTCCACCTCCAGGCTCTCGGTTCCTGAAATTAGCTGTTTTGACCTCCCCCGTGAAGCGGAAGTGGCCTGGGAGCGATCAGCCAGGAGGAGCACTGTAATGGCGTCCCTCAGACCCATCTGTGCTCCTCACACCTCTTCTCCCAAGCCTGGGGAGCCCTGTTTTAACACCCTAGTTGTACCCCAGAGAGTTATATAGAAGTCTGCAAATCCATTGCATTTTCTCAGTCACCTGTACAAAGACCTCAGAATTCCATGCCTGAGTTTCTTCAGTTTTGAGTTTGGGTGCCTCGTGTGTAAAGTTCAGGTTGCTTTAAGTCATCATAATTTGCTTATCTAGAATCTGAGCTGTTAGCAAAGAGCCTGATGCGGAGCTCGAACCCATGGACTGTGAGATCATTACCTGAGCAGAAGTCGGATGCTTAACCAACTGAGCCACCCAGGTGCCCCTCAAGTCTCTGAAAGTCTTAAAAGGAGAGGAGTTGGGCTTCATTGGTTGCTTAGACTCAGAAGAGTGCCTTTGAATTCCCTTCGGTATTTTTAGTGCCTGCTAACATCCAAATGTTATACTAAAAGGAAGCTATAGATGAAAGCATGGTTACATAAAATTCTAGGCCTGAATTTGAAAGATTGGAGGCTGTTGATCATTCATAATACTCATGCCCTTTGTACTTTCTTCTTAAATACGACACGTTCTTTAGAGAGCTGTCAGAAAACTAAATCAGTAAGGAACTCTGCTTTTCTTTTATTAATTTGGGTTTTTTCTGTTTTAGCTTCCATACTCAAATTTTATGTAGGTCACAATAGTGATATTTTAATACTTGACAAAATAGAATTCGAGGACCAATCTGAAGTCAGAAATAGGTTTATTATCCTTTTTTCCTCATTCACTCATCACATATATGTTGAGGTCCTGTAAGATTCTGGGCACAGGGACACATGAGTGGCTCAGTCGGTTAAGCGTCTGACTTTGGCTCAGGGCATGATCTCACAGTTTGTGAGTCTGAGCCCCACATCAGGCTCTGTGCTGACAGCTCAGAGCCTGGAGCCTGCTTCCGATTCTGTGTCCCTGTCTCTCTCTCTGCCCCTCCCTCTGCTCATGCTCTGTCTCTCTCTTCTTCAAAAATAAACAAACATTAAAAAAAAATTCTGGACACAAAGATGAATGCCTTGCCCTTGAGGAACTCAAGAGTTTGGTGGAGAAGATAAACCCATGGTGAGCCAATCATTTTCAATACTGTATGGCCTATATTTTATGCCAAAAGGATAGGTGTGCCTGGAAAGCCACTCCATCAGACTTTGGGGGTCAAGGAAGGGAAAAACCAAAGGCAGTCCCAGAGTGGTGGTGCTCAGTTAAAAAAAAAAAAGTTTATGCAGCAGAATCATAGCATTTTTAAATTTCATTGTTGTGTTTGTACAAAAAGGAGCTAAATACAAAAAGTTCAAACCTTAAGAGATGCAGGGACTAAAAAGAGAAAGCTCCCCCTTCTTACTTCCTCTCTACTGCCATTTGCATAAGTGGGAATATGATTTACATATTGCTTTATGACTTGCTTCCTTTCCACTTAACACTATGCCCTGGAGATCTTTCCATACTGTAGCAACAGGGACCGGTCTCATTATCACAAATCTCATGCATAAAACACTGTCATTTTCTTATTCCAGCTTGCACTTCATTTAGCTCTTAGCTCAGTTCTTAGGTGAACAGCAGACCTTCTAGATCACATCCTCTAGTAGGTAAATAGTAAGTGCAGGTCAATTTCCCTCTCCCTAGGAGTAAGCAGGTGGCTTCTGTGTTATGGGATGCGGCGGGGGAGGGGGGAAGGGGAACGAATACCATTGATGATACTGGGCATCCTAACCTCCCCCTCTTCTTCTGGGACTCCCCAGGAGACCTCCATCACACTGCAATCTCTTGTATGGAGGCCTCATGCTCTGGAAACTTCTCAGCCAGATTCCAGTTCCTTTCTGGTCTGCCCTTCCCCCTCTGCCACTTCAATCTCCTTAAGAGGACGCCCAGGGCTTTGGACGGCCCTGAGTCCACCCCCACTACCTGGTGTCCCTGCCCTGTGCTTCCGGATTCAGCTTTCCGCTTCTGGGGACACCCCGGATAATCCAGGCCTAGATCTTTCTGACCCTGAAGGTCTCCCAACCCACACTGGGGAAACTTCTGCTGCTCTCTTACTCTGAGAAAATCTCCCAGCTATGCCCAGAGATATTTTTTCCTGTCTCCTTCTAAAAAGCCTGTGTTCATCCCAAACTATTATTTAAGGATCAATTTTATACTCAAGTCCTTTGACACGTAGCTTTTAGCTACACAAAAACCTTCTTACATATTTTTTACTTTTAAAAGTTTAGCTTTTGCAGGCAAATGCCTTGGCTTTCAACAAACACTATTACCTTCACTGTGGGTTTTAAGGAACTATTCTTTTTATTCTTCTTTAATGTTTTATTTATTTATTTGAGAGAGAGAAAGAGAGACAGAGACAGAGTGTGAGCAGGGGAGTGGCAGAGAGAGAGAGGGAGACACAGAATCTGAAGCAGGCTCCAGGCTCTGAGCTGTTGGCACAGAGCTCTGATACTGGGGCTCGAACCCACAAACTGTGAGATCGTGACCTGAGTGAGCCAAGCGCTCAACCTACTGAGCCCCCCAGGCACCCCTTCGAGGAACTATTTTGAAAAGAAAAACCAAGGATTTTAACTTTTCATTTGCTGCTTTTGGGCCTTTCTCTGTGGCAATAGGTATCAGCATTGTCACTGCCAGGATACATATCAAATAGAGACCGCAAATGGTTTTTCTGAGAATTAATAGAAATTAAACAATATAGGGGCACCTGGGTGGCTCAGTCAGTTAAGCGTCCAACTTTGGCTCAGGTCATGATCTCACGGTGCTGGGTTCGGGTCCCACATCAGGCTCTGTGCTGACAGCTAACTCAGAGCCTAGAGGCGGTCTTCAGATTCTGTCTCTTGCTCTCTCTCTGACCCTCCCCTCCTTACGCTGTCTCTCTCTCTCAAAAATAAATAAAAACATTAAAAAAAGAAAAGAAAAATAAACAAATGTTGGTATATTGTATAATGATATATAATTAATATAGAAAGATAATTAAATTAATATACATATAAATATTTATTTATATTAAATTCATCAATATAAATTAAGTAAAGATCATGACCTGAGCCAAAGTCAGACGCTTAACCAATTGACTCACCCAGGTGCCCCTATTTTTTTTAAAATTAAGCACTATGCCAAACATGAGACTTGAATTCATGACCCGGAAATCAAGCGCACTCACCACTGTGCCCCCAGAGAGGAAGGGGCTTGTATTAATTAGAGTTCTCCAAAGAAACAGAACCCATAGACAAAATATAGAGAAAGAACTTGATTATGAGGGACTGGCTCACAAGATTCTGAAGGCTGGGACACCTCACTGGCGCAGTTTTGCAATGGCGGTGAGGGTCTGGGGCTGATGGCCAAGAAAGAATTCTTGAGATGTCTTTGATACAAAAGGGTGATTTTATGAAGCCACATGGACAGGACCCATGGGCAGAAAATGCTGCCCTGGGTTTATGATGAATGACTGATGATATACCTTAAGGTTAGGAGGGGGTTAGGGATAGCATAAGTTTTGGAAGCCAGATTTCCATGACCTTGAGGGGGCCAGCTAGTATCAGGAAAAAGTCATTTATTACTGTCTAGTAAAACCTTAGCCATGAAACCCTTCTGATGTAGATCAGTGGGCCATATGCTTGGAAGATGATTGCCAACATATATCTTGGGAGGTGGAGATAAATTTCCAAAGGAATTTTTATATATTAAAATAAAGTTACAGGACCCTGGAGGTTGGGATAATGTTAAGCTGAGATTTCCTTTTGCCCTTAGCAAAGGGTCACCTTCAAGGCGGCTGGGCTCCTAGAATGTCACTGTGCCTGTCTTGAGGACCGGGGCTGTAGGTTAGAAGGAAATTTAATTTTACCTCCCATTTCCTTCTTGCCTTTGTTCCCCCCATGACTGTGGGGGGGGAGGGTGATGTTGGGGCTCCAGGAAACTGAGTCTGTATGTTTCTGGAGATTAGGCCATTGAGAAGATTGCCTTTGTCTTGGAGCATTATGGAGACATTATGAACTGATGGAGACTCATGTCCTACATGACTGTGAGCTCTATCCGTTAACCATCTGTGTTTCCCTTTCCTTTGTTCTAGGAGTGCCTGAGGAATGTCACACATACCCCACTTTGATGGAGGAGGGAGTTTGGGGGGAGTCAGCTTGCCTTATAAGACATTTGATTTTTTTAAATTTGTATTTCCTAATTAGAACCGGGGCAAGGCATCTTTTCATGTTTACTGACTATCGTAGGTCAAGTCTTGGGAAGCAGGTGCTAAGATGGAGATGTGGGGGCCTGGATTTATTAGGGGGTGCTCTTTTGATGAACACCCATGGGAGGAGGGGAGGAAGCAGGACTAGGCAGAGGGAAAGCTGAGCTGCTCAGCTAAGGCCTCAGCTGACTTCTTGGTGATCTCGGAAGCTATGATGGCCCTTGGGAGTTGTCCTGAGTTAGAGCATGGGGGCCAAGCCCTGATCACCCCTGTTTCCCTCAGTCATTGGATGAAGGCTGCCTTGGGAAGGTGCATAACCTTTAGGTGAGGTGACTCTTGTCTACCAAGAAGCATTCCCAGAGAGGGCTGAGAGCCCAGGGCGGTCAGCCAGCAATCACCCCCCACCCCCACCCCCACAGCAGTTGGGGGGAGACATCCTTCAGGACTGGAACACAATATGCGTTACATTAAGTATACTTGTTAATTAGTGAATTGCCTGTTCATAGTCTTTCTGTTTCTTTATTGATTTGTAGTAGTGCTTTATTCTGGGTATTAATCCCTGATATAGTACACATGCAAATATCTCAGTCTATTGCTGGTCTTCAGTGTTGTTAAGGGGTCATTTATTTTAATGATATATTATGTTGTTCGATACTCAAATTTGTCCATTTCCCTTCTCCAACATTATCAAAAAATTTTATATATTTTTTGAATACATCTATGCTTTTTAAAAAATGTCTTATAGCTCCTTAATTCCTCTGAAGTTTATTTTTTGGGCAGTGGTAAGAGGTAATGTATTTAATACGTTTATGTGTTTAAGAAACTATATATTTATGTATTTAATAGTTTAATCTCTACCAACTGATGTGAAAGGATATACACACTAGGACTTAAATTTTCACTCAGATGGGAATATGTCTTGACTCTATAATTCCAGTCATCTGTGATCTATTTTTCTCTTAATATTTTGTATTTAAATCACTGTATTTTTATATTTTGGGATGTGGTTGGTCAAGTCTTCCAATACGATGGATTTTTTTCCCAAAAACTTTGTGTGATACTTAAGCATTTTTTTTAAGTAGACTTCATGCCCATTGTAGGACTTGAACTCACAACCCTGATATCAAGCGTTGCACACCCTACGGACAGAGCCAGCAAGGTGCCCTAAGCATTTTCTCTTTCTTATGAACTTGTCTTATTGATTGCACTAAACAACTTTACAACATTGAAACTTCTCATCTAAGAACATATGTATCTAGTTTTTTAAATGTTTTATTTATTTTTGAGAGAGAGAGAGAGAGAGAGAGAGAGAGAGACTGAGTGAACAGAGAGGGTCAGAGAGAAAGAGAGACACAGAATCGGAAGCAGGCTCCAGGCTCTGAGCTGTCAGCACAGAGCCTGACGTGGGGCTCAAACCCACAAACTGTGAGATCATAACCTGAGCCGAAGTTGGATGCTTAACCAATTGAGCCACCCAGGCGCCCCCATACGTATCTATCTTTTGTTAAAGTTTTTATTACCATTGTAAAGCTTTATAATTTCCTTCACATAGGCCTTGTACATTTCTTGTTAGGTTTACTTCTTTTCTTTAATTATTTAAAAAAAATTAATTTCCGTAGTTACATTTACTTTTCATTTTAAAGTTCATTTATTTATTTTGAGAGAGAGAGAGAGCCACAAACAAGAGAGAGAGGGGCAGAGAGAGATGAAGGAGAGAATTCCAAGCAGGCTCTGTGCTAACATCGGGGCTCCATCCCATGAACCGTGAGATCACGACCAGAGCAGAAATCAAGACTTGGACACTTAACTGACTCAGCCACCCAGGTCCCCCAGGTAGGTTTACTTCTAAAGTACTCTTTTTCCCCTCCCTTTCATCGATGGAATTTGTTTCCTTTCGATGGTATTACACACCTAAGAGCAATCTGCTGGCTTGGTTACTACCATTTTATTGTATCTAGGTTTTAAGATTGGCTTACGACGGTAATTCCTTCTTCATCCGGTTTAATGAAAGGAAATAAAGTTTGCATTCTTAAAAGCTGTACTTATCCACAAGCACAAGCAACTGTCATCAACTAGATTCCGCTTTTCTGTGAAAGTCAACCTTGCGTCGTTCATGAGCTCAGGGAGCAGGTCATGCTTAAGATCAACAGATGACTGAAAATTGTGCATGTACCTTGGGAGCTTCATGGTGTAAGTAAGGTGCTTGCATTTCTAACCGGAGCACGTGACTCTGGCAGGAAGAAATGGTGTTTCTATTAGTTCCTCACGGACTAGGTGCACATCGTAAGTCCCTGGAAGCCTGCCAAGTCACCTAAAAAAAATTGGTGTTTTTTGTTAACATGTTTGCTCTTTATATTTCATTAGTTCAAATTCTTGTGTTCTGTGTTTTGTTTATAAGCCCTTGATTGCCCTTAGTTTCATTTTCTGCTGCTTTCAACTACCAAAGTATATATGTCCTTAAAATGCCCCATGAGAGACTTCCCCTTCTCAAAGTGGCGTATTCGGTAACAACTGAGCAACCCTCTTACGGAGGAAACAAGAAGCACGTAGCTGGTGGGGGTGGTAGGACTTCTACCACAAGCATTTGTTTGAGGGCATCGGAGAGCTCAGAGTCGGGAAATGATTCTAATTTAAGATTGAAGACAAGATGGAAATCCGTGGAAACGGAGAGCTTTTCTCCCAGGGGCTCTTGCAAATTCCCAAACAGGTGACTGAGAGATGGAGTCATTCTTTTCATCCTTTCATGGTTAGGGGCCAGCATTTAAAGTATCAGACTCACAACGGAGTCACGCTGGTCCATCCTCTTATCTCCCATAGGCACACAAGATGCCTCTACCCAGAAGTAAAGGCGAACTGGACGCGAAGAGGTCTCACCCAGACTTTAGCCCATCTACTAGTCATTTACATGGCTATGGGGGCTCCGATGTTGGAGCTATCTAATATAGACTTAAAAAGCAATGCTGACCAGGGGCCCTTGGGTGGGGCAATAGGTGAAGCATCCGGACTCTTGATCTCACCTCAGGCCCTGATCTCTTGGTTTGTGAGACTGAACCCTGCATCCAGCCCCACATCAACCCCCACATCGGGCTCTGCACTGATAGTGTGAAGCCTGCTTGGGATTCTCTCTCTGCCTCTCCCCTTCCCCAGTCTGTGCTTGCCCTCTCTCTCTCAAAATAAATAAATAAACTTTAAATTTAAAAGAAGAACTGCTCACTGTACTTAGTCTATAATGACAATTCTTTTTTTTAAAGTTTTTTTTTATTTTAGCAATCTCTGAACCTCACATGGGGCTCGAACCCAAAATCCTGAGATCAAGAGTTGTACCCTATACATACTGAACCAGCAGCTGTCCCTAAAATGAGAATTCTTATTAATAAATGTTACATGGTTTGGTAACAGTTATATTGGGATATTTTTTATAAGTTTACATGTTTTTTTAAAAATCATATTTAAATAAAATACAATTCACTTGTTCATTAAAATATAGCAGAAGCCAGACATAAAACTCTTTGGGACAGCATCTATTTCAGGGTTTTTTGGAGTTAGTTATTTATCTGGTCAGCTTTCTATCTTCTTGACTCAATTTTGATAATATGCATGTTTCTAGGAAATTAACCACCTAGGTTTTATATGTTGTTAATATAGATTTCTACATAGTATTCTGTTGAAATTGATAACTTTATTCCTATAGTTATGTGCAATTTCAAGATGTGTTTTCTTTGTTTTTTTCTTGATCCTATTTGACAAAATTCTAGCTCTTTATTCTTCCTTTCAAAAAAGTTTTACTTGTTTTATTGATTATATTACATCTTCTATTTTTCTTTTTAATACAATTTCAGCTTTTAAATTTCTCAGTTCCTGGGGCGCCTGGGTGGCTCAGTTGGCTAAGCCTCCGACTTCAGCTCAGGTCAGATCTCATGTTGGTGGGTTCGAGCCCCGCGTCAGGCTCTGTGCTGACAGCTAGCTCAGAGCCTGGAGCCTGCTTCCGGTTCTGTGTCTCCTTCTCTCTCTGACCCTCCCCCTCTCATGCTCTGTCTCTCTCTGTATCAAAAATAAATAAAACATTAAAAAAATTTAAATTTCTCAGTTTCTTTCTGGGGTCTCTTTTATTCTTTTCCTGTCTTCTTGAATTGAATGGTTTGATGTTTTAATCTTTTCAATCTTACTTTTCCCCCCTAATCTATGCCTTTCAAGAAGTCTATACATTTTTCTCTGGTTATCAGTCTCATGGTTTTAAGGTTTTCTCATGTTTGATCTTTTTTAAGTAGTTTGTAATTTTATTTTGAACGTCATTTGAACCTAACAGTTACTTGGAAATGAAGGACGAAATATAACAAAAAATATTTTTAGTAAATAGCTCAGCTGAAATGAAAAAGAACTCTCCAGAGGCCAGAAATAAAGAATGAAATGATTTAAGTGAGAATGATGTCATGTTTACCACGTTTCCCACAGCGACAGGAAAAAGGCCCGAGAGGTGGCCTGCTAAGGTTTTTAAAGCTGAGGCACCATGACCTTGGGTCTGCACAGGGTTGAAAGCTGGAACAGAGCTCTTCGGGGAAAGCCTGACCTCAAAAGTCTGCCCTGCCCGTGAAAAGGATAACAGAAAGAGGGGCACCTGGGTGACCCCGTCGGTTAATCATCCGACTCTTGATTTTGGCTCAGGTCATGATCTCACGGTTTTGGGATCAAGCCCAGAGTTGGGCTCTATGCTGACAGTGCGAGCCTGCTTGGGATTCTCTCCCTTCCCTCTCACTGCTCCTCCCCCTCAAAATAAAAAACTATTAATTAAAAAAAAAAAAAAGAAAGAAGAAAGAACTCTGTCCATTTGCCTGGCAAAGGGGAAAGAAGTTTGCCATTCATGTAGGTAAGGGATGAGGCAGTCTACTTTCTGCAAATCAGCCAAGTCCATGGGAACATGTAAGCACTTTTGCCAGACTTGGTTTCCTATTGCGATGTAACAAAGGACGTTAAACTTGACAGAACGCTGTGGCAAACCAGGGGCCTGCTTCTCCCTCATATCGGATCAAGTGAGGGGTCCCTCCAAGAGAACTTGGCATGGGAATTCGGGGAATGCAACAAATTCGTGACTTAAAACAACGGAATTTATGATCTTACAGTTCTGGAAGTCAAAAGTCTGGGATGGATTTCACTGGGCTAAACCCAAGGTGTTCACACAGCTGTGTGATTGGAACGTGATATGCGACATTCCATGAGGCCTGTGCTGACGGGATGTTCTGGACAGGCTTCCAGCTTGGCCTTCTTTGCCACACAAACAGTGTGAATCAGGCTCCCCGACTTGGGTGAGTGCAGGCTGTGGCTACAAATGCCAGGGAGCTTTTCCGCCCTTCAAAAAAAAAATATTAATGGGGAACTGTAAGATCATAAATTTTTATTTTATTTATTTTTTTTAACATTTATTTATTTTTGAGAGACAGAGAGAGACAGATCATGAGCAGGGGAGGGGCAGAGAGAGGGACACACAGAATCGGAAGGAGGCTCCAGGCTCACCATCAGCACAGAGCCTGACGCGGGGCTCTAACCCACAAACCGTGAGATCATGACCTGAGCCGAAGTCAGATGCTTAACTGACTGAGCCACCCAGGCGCCCCTAAATAAATTCTGTTGTTTTAAGTCATTAATTTGTTGCATTCCCCGAATTCCCGTGCCAAGTTCTCTTGGAGGGACCCCTCACTTGATCCAATATGAGGGAGAAGCAGGCCCCTGGTTTGCCACAGCGTTCTGTCAAGTTTAACATCCTTTGTTACATCGGTTAAGCGTCCAGCTTTGGCTCAGGTCATGATCTAATGGTTTGTGGGTTCAAGCCCCGTGTTGGGCTCTGTGCTGACAGCTAGCTCAGAGCCTGGAGCCTGTCTTCAGATTCTGTATCTCCCTCTCTCTCTCTGCCTCTCCCCTTCTTGCACTCTCTCTGTCTCTCAAAAAAAAATTTTTTTTAAGTTTATTTGGGGGTACCTGGGTGGCTCAGTCACTTAAGTGTCTGACTTTGGCTCAGGTCATGATCTCACAGTCCATGAGTTCGAGCCCCACATTGGGCTCTGTGCTGACAGCTCAGAGCCTGGAGCCTGCTTCGGATTCTGTGTCTCCCTCTTTCTCTGTCCCTCCCCAGCTCACTCTCTGTCTCTCTCTCTCTCAAAGTCTCCACGTCTCTGGGAAGTGCTTCTACACGTATCTACAAAAGTATGTACAAAGGAGCATACCCTGGAATGACTGCAGTGGCTAAAAAACTAGAAGCAACCTAAATATTCATCAGTAAGAGAATGGGTAACTGAATTGAAAACTTCACAGCAGCTAAAATGAACGAATCTGGTGTTATGTATTTAAGTGGAGACATTATAGGTCAAATCAATCTCAGTAAAGCTGGGAAAAAAATCAATGGATATAGCTTGGCTACTTTATTTTGAATTAAAAAAAAGATTGCAGTAAGGGGCGCCTGGGTGGCTCAGTGGGTTAGGCAGCTGCCTCTTGATTTCAGCCCAGGTCACGATCTCAAGGCTGTGGGATCAAGCCCTGCATCAGGCTCTGCACTTAGCGTGTAGCCTGCTTGGGATTCTCTCTCTCCCTCTTTCTGTCCCTCCTCCACGTGCACACATGTGTGCACATGCATGTACTCTCTCTCAAAATAAATAAATAAATAAACATTAAAGAAAAGGAAGATACACATTTATATAAATGAAGAACAGCAGACACAGAAAGAGCTCTCTGCCCTCCCCTTATCTGGCTAGAAAGCAGGACATACATTTCCATTTGTACAGGTGCCTCTCTCTCTGCTACCAGGAAAGGAAACTTGCTGTTGTTGCTGCTGGTGATAAAAAGATTTTTTTTCCAGTTTTATTGGGGTCTAATTGACATATAACATTGTGTTAGTTTAAGATGTTCAACATAAGGATGAGACAAAGAGCTGGATAGATAGATAGATAGCAAACTGATTACTGCAAATTTAATTAATGAGCAGATCACATAGTGGCCAACAAGATTCTCTATGAAAAATCTCACTCAACAGCCTTTATCTTCCAATCCTTTCCCTGCATGTTTACCTTCCCACAGTTTGCCGACCCTAGGAGCCTAAATCCCTATTCCTTTGTCTCGTCCCTTCTCTACAAATGTATTGTTCTTTGTTAAGATGCTGTATAAGCCCGGAGTTCTAACCCAATTTGAATTACGCATCATTGACTTTCTACCTTGCATGGTAATAAACTCTGCTTTTCTCTTTAATCTGTCTTTTGTTAGTTTAATTTTCAGGGCTCCAGCCACTGAACCTAGGAGGAGAGAGGAAAAGATTTTTCCTCCTCTACAAAACGACCCCATATATTTTTTTTGGAGACATATATCTGTAATAAAAGTATAAAAACAGAGTAGGTCATTCACCCTTTTAGTAAGGATAGTAGTTACCTTCAGGGAGGGATGGAGGTAAATGGGATAAGAAAGTATTGCTATACTTGTAGCATTTTATTTCTCAAAAATGAAAAGATCTAAACAAATATGAAGGTAAACAAATTTAAATCATCTCATTGGTAGGTATGTGCTGTTGATTTGTTGTGTTTTATGTTGGAAATAATACATACATGTGAGGATAAAATAAGACTACTTAATGCAGTTTTCCATGTTTGGCACAGATTTTCTTTTTCTTTCTTTTCTTTCCTTAATTTTATTTTTTATTTATTTTTGAGAGACAGCAAGAGACAGCATGAGCAGGGGAGGGTCAGAGAGAGAGGGAGACACAGAATCCGAAGCAGGCTCCAGGCTCTGAGCGATCAGCACAGAGCCCAATGTGGGGCTCGAACCCACGAACTGTGAGATCATGACCTGAGCCGAAGCCGGACACTTAACCGACTGAGCCACCCAGGTGCCCCTCCTTAATTTTATTTTTAAGTACTCTCCACACCCAATGTGGGGCTTGAACTCACAACGTGAAATCAAGAGTTGCATGCTCTGCCGACTGAACCACCCAGTTGCCCCTGGTAGAGATTTTCTAAAAGTATATTTCTTGAATTAAGTTTATTGATTATGTAAGTTTAATTCTCTACATTTTTACTTGTTTTTTAAATTTTTGAATATTTATTTATTTTTGAGACGGAGAGAGATAGAGCATGAGTGGGTGAGAGGCAGAGAGAGAGGGAAACACAGAATCTGAAGCAGGCTTCCTTCCGGCTCTGAGTTGTCAGCACAGAGCCCACGTGGGGCTCGAACCCACGAACTTCGAGATCATGACCTGAGCCGAAGTTGGATGCTTAATCAACTGACCCACCCAGGCGCCCCTACTTGTTTTTAATCTATTTACTTCTAAGGTGTTTTGTCAAATTTTCTTTTATATTAAAGCTGTTCTTACTTACATGTTTTGAAGTTACAACATTAGATGTATAAAGGTTCATGACTTGTGCCTCTTTCTGGTAAAACGGCATTTATCAGTATGAAATATCCTTCTTTATTTTTTAAGTACTTTTTAGTTTTTCTCTAATTGTAACTGCTTTTTGCTTAGCATACTGGTTTTTGGCTTCCTTTTTTGTCTTCTTATTGTTTTGAATCAGGTCGATATCCCTTTATTTTGGGACTTTGGTTTTTGTAACTCTGGCAAACAGCAATGCTAGCTCTGTTCTCTGCTTCATTCAAAAAACTCTCATTTTATTCATTGGTTACACATTGCCCCATAAGGAACGATTCTCAAACTCAAAACAACTACCTGTTTATTTGTTTTATATTTCAGCGGGTCACGCTTTGAGCTGGGTCCACGGGGGGTTCCTCTTCTTTTCTGGGCCCTGCCTGGGACCTTTGATACAAGTGCAACTACTGGTCTGGCTGTTGCTGCTGACCCTCAACGGGACCTCTCTCTGCACACGGTCTCCCATCCTCACGGAGACCGGCGTGGGTCTCTTCAGCTAGACCTTTTTTCCAAGATTCTGCAAAGAAAGCATTATGAGTCCTGAGCTCAGAAGACCCATAATACCAATTCTTCCTCACTGTGTTAGTCAAAGCAAGTCACGAGGCCAGCCTGGATTTGGAGGGTGGAGAAGGAAACCCCATCACTTGATGGGAGTAACGGCAAAGTATCACTGTAACCGGTCGAGTGTACAGAGTGGGAGGGACTATTTCACCAACCCTGCTGAAGATCTACCATAAGTGGGATAGATCAAGTATGTGCTTTGTTTCACTTCTTGGTTCTAGTGGTTTGGGAATTATTTGTACTCTTGAAATGTCATAATTTAAAGTGTAACCTAGACATTTGATCCACTTGTTCTATCTAAAAATTTAAAATATTTGCTTCATTTTTTAAGTAAGCTTTACGTCCAACATGGGGCTTGAACTCACAACCCCAAGATCAAGAGTCCCATACTCTACCAGCTGAGGCATCCAGGTGCCCCTGCCTTCATCCTCTCATGGCCTTACCATTGTACCCTTCCACTGTGAGGCCGATCTGTATGGCCCCTGAGGGATCCTCCTTGCCCTCGGACTTACGATCAGGTTTGACAAGGGGGGAAGGGATAAGAGGAAAGGAAGGCAGTGAGGTTGGAGTACTGATTCTCTAGCTCCTTCCTTTGTAGCTGATCATTCATACTCCCCAGAGATGCCAGCTCTCCTTGCGGAGCTCATCTCTGGTGGTTGTGGGAAGAGACAAGACGCTGGTGTGTAACGTGTGCCAGCAGCTTGTTGTGGAGGTGTTGGGGTTTCGCTGTTGCCTGCATCACCATTTATCTCGGGGTGCTACTTTTCTCTCTGGCCCAATGCCGCATTCTCTGCTCTAATCTGAGTTTAGGCAGTGTTGCCCATTGCTAAGCAAAACAAGAAGAGGCCAAGGGAGGAGCTGAATTGTAAGAACTATTCATAATGCCATCCCTGAATTAATCACCGTTATGGTGAACTCAGAACCCCATCCGTTTGGTCTTTGTGTTCATTGCCTCTGAACCTGATGCCTCTCTGGAACACTCCCATGTAAGACATCAAGCCTTCTAACCTTGAATGAAAGGTCTGCCTTCTCACTGACCAGTACAGTATCTCTTGTTTCTCAATTTAGAAAACTTTGAAGAACATTTAATCCAGTCTCAAAGCTTATATTTACCCAGTGCTGTTTGTCTGTCTCCATAAATTTTGTTGCTATAGTGACTGTTTTCAGAAACTGCAAGAGCACCCCATCTTAAACATTTTATTACAAATGTGGCTGTTTTTCTTAACTCAGAGTGTGCAGTACCACGAAAAATTGCTTGTCCAGTTAAATGATGATTCTGAATAAGAATTAGACAATTTTTAGGGCACCTGCTTGGCTAAGTTGACGGAGCATGTGACTCTTGATCCCGGGGTTGTGAGCTCTAGCCCCATGTTTGGTTTAGAGATTACTAAAAGAAATAAACTTAAAAAAATAATTAGACAGTTGTTCAACTAAATTGCACAGATAACCAGGAATTTTGCATTGTTGCTTTTGTGACTTAATAGCTGTATGGTCCACAGTGGAAAATACAGGATGAGAATTCAGCTTGCAAAATCATTCCAAAGGGAAGGTGTGATTGGTACGGATAGGTATCTCATAATTAAATTCTGGCTAGTTCACATTTGTCATTATCTTGATAATGTTTGCTCTGTTTAAAAGAACTAAAATTCAGTAATACTTAGATTTTCATGGTTTCCTCAGAAGTAAGCCTGTGAAATAATAATAATTACATATATATCTGCTGTCAGTTCCTAACACAGGGCTCCTGAGATCCTGGTAAATAGGGTATTAAGAGAATCTTTTGTTTCAATACTAAGTCTTTGTCCCCACTTCCTGGCACCTAAAAATCTTGTAATTTCCCAAGTGATAAGAGCACTAGGAATATCTTTGTTCTAATACTTGGCTTTTGACCCTGGTTCCTGACATAGCTTTCCTAAACCCATTGGAATTCCCTGGGTGAGAGCAATATCTCTTGTTCTAATGAGGTGACTCTTGGGGGGCCCCTGAATGGAGTCACCAGAAATACCAAATCATGATCACAAGCTTGGAATTTTCACCCTCCTCACCCTCATTCTCTAGAGAGGGGAGAAAGGCTGGAAATGGAGTTAATACTTGATCATGTCTACTTGATGAAGCCTTCTAAAAACCCTGATAGTTCACCAGGTTGGTGAACACTTCCCCATGTGAGGAGGGTGATGCACCCCACCTGCATGGGGACAGACACTCTTATGCTCGGGACCCTCCCAGACCTTGCTCTATGTAGCTCTTTATCTGGCTGTCCACTTGTGTCCATTTTTCACACACTTTGCTAAACTGGCAAATGTTGGAGGGCATTTCCTTGAGTTCTGTGAGCTGTTCTAGCAAATAATTAATCAAATCCAATGGGGAGAATGCCATGGGAACCTCCAATCTGTAGTCAAATAGGACAGAAGTTGTGGATAACCTGGAGACCTACCACTTGTGAATGGGAAAAATGGGGCCAGGCTCGTGGGATTGAGCCCTAAATAGGTGGGATCTGATGCTATCTCCATGTAGATAGTGTCAGAATTGAGTTAAATTGTAGGACAACCAGGTGGTGTCATAGAATTGCTTGGGGTGGGAAAAATTCCTAATAGGAGTGTTTGGGAGTGAACAAGAGCCACAGGAGGAAGATTAAGTTTTGCCTGAACAAAGCCCCATAAAAAGATAAATGGAAAATATATAGATTTAAAAAAACTCAACAATAAGGAAAAACTCCATGTTCCCATTATAATTTTAAAGCAGTGAAAAGTAAAGTTTAGTCACATCCTGTGTAGTAACATATCCTCCCACAACTAAGGAAATATCCCCTTTGACTAATTCACAACCCAACTGGCTGAAGCTTTGATGATTTAGAAGTCTTAGTTATGATAGCAATTAGCATACCAAAATCCAAATCAGCTTTTAGTAATCTTATAAAATTATAGGATTCTGGGCGATATGGAACAGGTCTAGAATAGTGATTAGAACACAGTTGCTATGTAAGCTATTTAGTTTTGTTGTTGTTCAAAATCTCTATTTATATTAAAAATGTGACCTTTGAGAAAATTATGGGACTTTATTGTGCTTCAGTTTCTTAACTCAGATAAGAACAATAACATTCTTTTCTTTCCCATTTAGTTTTGTTTAGCACCATTAATAGATCTGATTCTTTTTTTGTTCTCTCTCCTTGTATCATTTACCTTTTGCTGTGTAACAAACAATCCCACCACATAGAGGCTTCACAATGCAATAATTTCTTTGGCTCACAAGTCTATGGATAAGCAGCTTGGAGTGAGCTCAGCTCAGGTAGTTCTACTGGTCTTGGCTGGGCTCATTCATGGATCTGTGATCATCTTCCAGGTCCTGGGAGCTAGTAATTCTTGGAGGCTCAGCTGGGAGCTCATAGCATCACTGAGACCACATCACTTGGTCTCTTATCTGGTAGAATATCCCAGTCTTTCCACATGCTGGTGGAAGAGTCCTCAAGAGCTGCAAGAGAACAGGTCCTAATATACATGTGCTTTTCAAGTCTCTCCTCTGTCAGGTTTGCTAATGTTATATTGGCCAAAGGAAGGCACGAGGATGAGCCCAGACTCAAGTCTCCCAATGAGGGAATCCGCAGTCACTTCACAAGAATGTGGATGGGGGGAGGGAAAGAATTTGTGGCTATTTTCACAATCTATCCATTTCCTAACAGACTAGCATGGCATTGTTTATCATAAGGTAACACCATGTTCTCATTAACATTTTCACTCTTAAATAAAGTTATGTTACCAGGCTCTCGGGTTGAGCATAAATATTGACATTTTTTTCTGATGAACTCCTTTGAAATACAATGTAATCTTTTACTGATCTGCCTTGTTAAAACAAATAAACAATACAACAACCTTAAGATGGCATGTAAACACCAACATTTTAAAAGATTTCTTTATTTAAAAATTTATTCTTTGGGCATCTGGATGGCTCAGTTGATTGTCAGACTCTTGATTTTGGCTGAGGTCATGAACTCACAGTTCAGCTTGTGAGTTGGAGCCCCATGTCAGGCTCTGTGCTGACAGTGCTGAGCCTGCATGGGATTCTCTCGCTCCCTCTCTCTCTGCCCCTCCTCCACTCCTTCTGTTTTTCTCTCTCTCAAAATAAATACATAAACTTAAAAAAAAGTTATTCTTCTTAGTGTTATCCTATTAGATTAAAACAACATTCAGTGTATTAATTCATTTGTATATTACTGTAAATATTTTTGTGGTATGATGGGAAGAGCAAAAGGTAGAAGATTTGGGGACTCATCTCAATTTTGCCTCTAATCCTTTGCAATTTTAGGCAAATCTCTTAATCTCTTGAAAGCTCACTTTCTTCATTTACATAATAGATGGCCTGGAGAACAAAATCTCTGCTTCATTTCAGCATTAAAATTATGAATTCTCTTTTGAGGAACACATTTATGGCAAAAACAGAAACCAAACCCAAGTATATACAAGAATAGAAATATCAGTCTTAAGCTAGAGTTTCAATCATTGGAAATATTTGAAAAAATTACCTATGTGGTTGTCTGGCTATAGGTAGGAGTCAGGCTGTTTTTCTTTTATCCCATATCCTATATTGTTATATTTCAATTCTATATTAAAAACATAGTAAAATGAAATAATAGGGGAGGTGCCTGGATGGCTCAGTTGGTTAAGCATCTGACTGTTGGTTTCAGCCTAGGTCATGATCTCAAGGTTTATGGGATTGAGCCCCGTATGGACTCTGTGCTGACGGCATGGCACTCGCTTGGGACTCTCTCTCATCCTCTCTCTGCCCCTCCTACACTCTCTCTTTCTCAAAATAAATAAATAAACTTAAAAAAAAGAAACAATGGACCTGAAAGCCTTTTAATAGCAATTTTTAGAAAGCCTTTAAAAATTACTAAATAATTATAATTAGCTCAACATTAGAAAACTATGGATGGAGACACAACCATCATTAACACCTGGTTCATTTAATATTTCTTGTTTAATATTTTTTCATTTTCATTGTTTTTATAATTTGATTGTACCGTAATTCTCTGAAAAGACAGAACCACGGGAAAATTCCACACATTTTTCAGTTGATAGCTCCGCAGTCAACATTTATTTAACAAATGAACGGATCTGTACCAGTGTTGGCAGGAGTCTTCTCACTTGGAGGTAGTGGGCCCTCTTTGCTTTTATTAGATAGTGTTGCTTTTTTAATAAAAAAATTATTCTTAGAGGTATTTTGACTCAATATTTCATTGAAGTTAAGTGGACTATGGGAATAAATTGTACTTAAGGTATACTAGTATGTTTTATTGATATGAGTGGCAATGAAAACTATCAAAATAACTAATTTCACATATGCATATTAGTGAGAGGCCAAATAGCACAGGGGGCAGGGGGTGGGAATTTGAACAGGGCTTACCTAATCATTCCAAGTACAAGTTCATGCACAAAACGGACAATATGTAAATTGAAGTGTTTGTTCAGTTGTGAGCAACTTGCAACTGACACAAATTTAAATTTAACACGTTTAGAATATACACATTGGTGGAAACAATCTTTTGAGGCAAAAGAATTTGTGACACGAACTGCATATGTCATTTTGAGATGAGTTTTTCTTCTGCCTTAACTTCTTGACCTCTCAGCTGCGTTTGGTGTTATTTGGCCTCATCTTCCTTCCTGAAGCTCTTTCCTCCTTTAACTTCAGAGCAGTGTCTGAAGCCGTGTCTCACTTCTGCTTTCATTTTCTGAGCACAGCTCATCTTGCTTGTTCCTCTTGCCTCTTAAATATTATCGTCATTTGGATTCCATCCTCGGTCTTCCCTCCTTCCCTGCCCACTCTCAGTAAATTCTATGGTGGAAGTTCCTGCCATGTTTCCGTTGTTAACTCCCAAATTTCCTTCTCCAATCTTCAGCTCTGTTCCAGAGAGTTCTTTGAGCACCTTCAACTCAACAAGTCTTCAACGAAACACATTACTTTTTCCTGGTAACCTTCTGTTTCTCCTGTGTGTGTGTGGCTCAGTTAATGAGAAGACCCCATAGGAGTCTGGTTTTTTTTTCTAATTTTTTAATGTTTATTTTTATTTTTGAGAGAGAATGAGAGAGACAGAGAATGAGCAGGGAAGGGGTAGGAGAGAGACAGAATCTGGAAAGGGCTCCAGGCTCCAAACTGACAGCACAGAGCCTAATGCAAGGCTGAAACCTACAAACCTTGAGATCATGAGTTGAGCTGACATCAAATGCTTAACTGACTGAGCCACCCAGGTGCCCAATGAGTCTCTTTTTTTAAAGTGTATTTATTTTTTAAATAATCTCTATACCCAACATGGGGCTTAAACTCATGACCCTGAGATTAAGAGTTGCATACTCTTCTAACAAAACCAGCCAGACATCCCCCTAGGGTGAATCTTTATAAGTTAAATGTAAAGCTACTTTCCAGCCCCCAGGGGCTCCCTCTGCCCCTCTTTCTTTGCCACATGTCCCAAAGAGGTGGTAATATGTTATTACTTGGGTGTTTTGTGGTGGACAGGACTCAGTATCCTCTGGCTGCCTCCCCCAAATAAGCAAAAGGTCACTTTTTAAAAGCATTTTAGGGGTGTGCTTGGCTGGCTAAGTTGGAAGATCGTGTGACTCTTAATCTCGGGCTTGTGAGTTTGAGCCCTGCATTGGGTGTTAGTGATCAGTTAAATCAATAAATATATTTTTAGAAAGCATTTTATTAGGAGACAGGGAGAATATTCCAAAAACAACACAATGGGAAGTAAAATAATTTATTAAACAAATATTTATTGAGTACATACTCTGTGCCAGGTGCTGGGAATACCTGGGTGTACACCAATGGATGTTGGCTTTATGTTGACCTCTAAGTTTGGGAATAAAGGGGGGACCAGGAAGAGGGTAGAGGAGAACCAAACCATCACACAAATACATGTGAAGTTCCAACTGTGACAAGTACAATGAAGAAGTGTTTCTTTCTTTTTTTTTAAATAGTTTATTGTCAAGTTGTTTTCCATACAACACCCAGTGCTCTTCCCCACAAGTGCCCTCCTCCATCACCACCACCTCTTTCCCCCCTCCCCCTTCCCCTTCAACCCTCAGTTCATTTTCAGTATTAAATAGTCTCTGAAGAAGGTTTCTTAAAGCGAGTTGATAATCGTGTGATTTCATCAACTAAGTGCTAGACACGTGAATCAGGCCATCCAAGACCAGCCAAGGCCCCAGCTGACCTGTTAAGCACAGAGCCATGAACAAGCCAGCTGAGATCAGCGAAGCCTGGTCCAGAAACTCAGATCTCCAAGCCATAAATAGCGTTTGTTGTTTTAAGAGACTGAGTTTTGACATATTTATTAGCTGTCACAGCTAACTGATATAGATGAATAGGGATTAACTAGGCAAAGGATTTTATAGAGGACAGCATGTACGAACTTTATGTGAGGAGGGAGCAGGGCAGTTTCCCAGGGCTGCAAGAAGACCCGTGTGGATGGATCAGAAGGAGCTTGGGCGCAGGATGTGAGCTGGGTCTGCATGGGGAGCGGCCGGGCTGTGCAGACGCTAGTGGACCATGTTAAAGAGTTGAGTCTTGAGGCTAAGAAGAACAGGATTCCACACCGAGGTTTTAAGCAGGAAGGATGAACAACCTGAGTTGGGTTTTGAAGTTTGTCTGAAGTTGGAAGAACAGTTTCAGGGGGGCCAGAATAGAAGTAGAGGGATGTTGCAGTGGTCCAACAAGAGAGCACAATGGTGTCCAGTAGAATGGTGATGGTGACAGGGCCACCAGCAGCTCCGGGAGGCTCCACTGTTTACTCTGTGGTACCCAAAATGACTATCCCTGGGTGTCCCTGGATCTGTGCAGTGCATCCCTTGGAACCTGGAAGTGAAGATCATTGGATGGATTCACGGGATAGTTTGGAAGATGACAGGTGTCAGTGATGGACGGGATATAGCGAACAGAGGTTTCTAGGGACATATCAAGGGTGACTGCTAGGTTTTTTTGTTGGTGGATGACACCAATCATGGAGCTAGAGAAAAATGAAAGAAGATCACATCTGGAGAGAAGGATCATACGTTTGGATTCAGACATGTGGATTTGAAATGCCTTTGAGATTCCTCAGAAGACATTTAAATAGGCAGATGGGTACATGGGGCTGCAGCTCAAGTAAAAGGTCTGTTTGAAACATATTTTTGAGTCATTTGTGTATATGGCGTCCAAAGGCTTGAAAGACAGAGCTTCAAGAGATGGTCTCACCAGGTTTTAGGTACTTGTTAGAAATTTTTAATGCTTTCAGAAATGGCCCTGAGTCCTTGGGACTTCAGTTTCCAGAAATTATTTCTGAATGTGAGGCTCACACATCATCTCCTTTCTGACCAATGGTGGGTTACTATTTCCTCTACATATTATTTAATCCCCCCAAAACAGTTAAAATGGGTTCTGTTTTTTTTAAACAATACTTTTTTTTTTAATTTGAGAGAGAAATAGAGAGAGAGTAGGAGAGCAGGGGAGAAGGGCAGAGAAGAGAGAAGAGAGAGAGAGAGAGAGGGAGAGAGTATTAAGCAGTCTCTATGCTCAGCACAGAGCCCGACATAGGGCTCAATCCCACAAGCCTGGGATCAGGACCTGAGCCATAGTCAAGTGTCAGATGTTCAACCGATGAGCTACCCAGGTGCCCAGGTGTTGAATTCCATTTGTCTAAATGGAAGTCTGAGGTTCACCAAAACTATTGCTTTTGGGCTTTTTTTTTCTTACAGTGATATACTTAAAAATTTAGGATTATTTCTTCTTCCGTTTATATCTCCAATGGAGTGCATAACAGATTCTAACAATTGCATTTGTCTTGAATAGATCTTCCCATATCCTTGTTGGTCTATTTCTTGTGTCGTCATTTGCCTCATTGCTTCTAATTTTCCCCCAGTACATTTTACTTCCCCCCAAACAGCTCTAAGAGTGCTTTTTCTAAAATGCCAGTCTGACTATATAATTCTTCTAAAGTACTGTCAGGATACAGCAAATGCTGGACTTTTCCAACCTTTTGTCTTACCACTGACATCCTTGCCCAATCTACTTTGAGCTCTATAGAACTGCTTTCCTTTCAGTGACTGTACTGGGATACTGCAAAATAGGTTTTTTAGGGGGCGTCTAAGTGGCTCAGTCAGTTAAGCGTCCAACTCATGATTTCAGCCCAAGCCATGAACCTGTGGTCCGTGATTTCCAGCCCCATGTAGGGGCTCCCGCTGGCAGTGCAGAGCCTGCTTGGGATTCTCTCTCTCTCTCCCTCTCTGTTCTTTCCCTGCTTGTGCTCTCTCTCTCTCTCTCTCTCTCTCTCTCGCTCTCTCTCTCTCTCTCAAAAATAAATAAATAAATAAATAAATAAACTTTACAATAAAATAAAACAAAACACAATCAAATAAAATGAGATGGGTTTTCAGGAAGAAAAGCATATAAGCAATCAGTATTTGCTTTAGTGATCAGCCAAATCAAAGGAGTAAGTAACAGCTCTAAGCAGGATGAAAGCATGAGTAGAAAGATTATATTAAATAAATAGGTCACTTGGTCGATAGAGCCTTTGTTGGCTGCAGTCAAATTGAGTTTCTAGGATCATATTTGCCGCATACTTAGAAGATCGTTACACATATTTGGTTATTGCTGTATTTGATGGGTCATTCCTTTTAAATAATGAACCTAGAATTTATTTCATGTTGTTTCAATTGCTCTCTTAAACTATTTAAAGTCTGTACTATAGTACTTACTTCTTCGTTATGGCTATTAATTTTTTTCCTTTCTTCTCATGAAGTAGAGAAAATATTTTATACAGATAGACCTTAACTATTTTTCTTGGACTTTTTCTCTTTCTTTGAAAGGAAGGATTTTTTTTTTTTTTTTACTTTGCAACTTTTCAAGATTATTCTGGCATTATTCATCTCTTCTATTCCAAATGGTTTAAAAATACTCATCATTTCTCCCAGATGGCAAACAACAAAATGCCGTTCAGGGTCTAGGAGAGAAAGAAAAATGTCTTTGGTTTCATTTTAAGGTTCTTTAGAAAGAATTTCTGTAATGTTAGCACATAATAAAAATTTGGAAACCAAGGATAAATCCAAATCTGGAAGGCAATTAGCAGCAAGTCATTGGATTCACTGCACACCTGTGTGAAGAATTGCACGACCCAATTCCCTGCGATTTAATAATCTCCAGAAACTTCTCAATCACAGCCAATAAAACATAGCGGTGTGGTGTCCAATATGTTTTTACCAAAGTACAGGGTATGTTATATCTATGGTCCACGTATAATTATCTTAAAAACTTGGCAATTTTTTTTGCAGATGGATGAATGTGCTTGTATATAGAATAAGTAATATTGAAAATATTTTCAGTTTTAAGATAGTCTCACAAATCCTTGTCACCATTGGATCCGAAGTATGTGCTTGACAATGCTCATTCAACATTCTTGGCTCTTCTGCCCTATGCTTAATTCTTAAAACGTTCCCTCCTGCTGGCACTGCCTTCATTAGGCCGACCATCTGTTGTAATTCAAATCAGGTCTGGTTTGCTGTGGTTGAGTTAAAGTCCTGTCAGGCAGCCACACAGCGATGCACCTTAGAGCGCTGACCTTTACTGACCGGGGCGGGGCTGTGGGTACTTTCTGCGTGTGTATTGCACACACGAGCAGTTGTTCTAACATTCTGCCACATGTTGTCACATCACACTTCTTTGAATAAGCTCAGGAACATTGAGTGCACTGACGGTGCCCTACCACATTTCTGTCTTTGTTATTCCAAATGTGTTATTTCATTGCTTTCTATAAATATATTTACACATATATTTAACCTTCTTGTTTAGTTTCACGGCTATAATCTAACATTTTTATTCACAGTAAAACACTGCTTTATCTCCTTATTTTTTAGAAATGTTTATTTATTTTGAGAGAGAGAGAGATACTGTGTGCACGTGCAAGCAGGGGAGGGAGAGAGGGAGAGAGAGAATCTCAAGCAGGCTCCATGCTCGGCCCAGAGCCTGATGTGGGGCTCGATCCCATAACCCTGGAATCATGACCTGAGCCGAAATCAAGAGTCAATCGCTTAATCGACTGAGCCACCCAGGTGCTCCAACACTGTTTTAAAATATAAAAAATTTCACAAGCTTGTGGCTGGCTCAGTTGGTAGAGCTTATGACTCTTGATCTCAGGGTTGTGAGTTCAAACCTCACACTGTGCATAGAGATTACTTAACATAAATAAATTATATATAAATATATATTTATAATATATATATAGCAAGTAACTTGTTTTGTGAGTGTTCTGTAAAATTTTTTAATGCTTTTTATTTATTTTTGAGAGACAGTGTAAGCAGGGGAGGGTCAGAGAGAGAGGGAGACACAGAATCTGAAGCAGGCTCCAGACTCTGAGATCACGACCTAAGCCGAACCCAGATGCTTAACCGACTGAGCCACCCAGGCGCCCCCAAACATTTCCAATAAATTTTAACTTGATAAACGAGCAACGTCTTCCAATACGAGTAGTGCATGACACCGAACATCACATAATCACATCTGAGCCAATGGTTCTTGAAATTTGCTTTGATATACAAGTGCTTTGGATTACAAGCATGTTTCTAGAACAAATTATGCTCGCAAACCAAGGTTTTACTCTATATATATATAAAGAGAGGTTTTTAGGAAGAGAAGCATGTAAACAATCAGTACTTGTTCTAGTGATCGGCCAAATCAACACAATGTGTATATATGTATACAATGTGTGTAGCAATATGTATATATGTATGTATATATACTTATACGTATGTATAAGTGTATATACAAAACTTCAGCTCTGAGTTTCAGGTATTCTACTTTCCAAATTTGTCAGGCAGATTTCATCATCATCTTGAGGCCAGCATTGCAGTAATTTCAAGTGGAATTCACTACTGTCATGGCCTCTGAATATTTCTGTATTTTAAAGCCAGCATTGGTAAAGAGTGTAACACTTAAGTGCATGGCTGCTGTACCCGGGCTGTCTAGATGGGAACGTAGCTCTGTGCTTACTGGCTGTGTGCCATTGGGCAGGTCATTTAACCTCTCCGTGCCTCAGTTTCCTCAACTGTAAGCGGGAGGTAATAACCATACATACACGTTAGCATTCATTCTTAGCATTCACCTTGAGGATAAAATAAAAAAGCACTTAGAAAATACTATATATAGCTGGTTTTATTTATAATGTTGTATTTCAAACATAAAAATCGAGATCTAGCTTTAAAAAAACTTTTTTTTAAAGTAAACTCTATCCCCAATGTGGAGTTCCAACTTACAACCTTGAGATCAAGCGTCACATGGTCTACCGATTAAGCCAGCCAGATTCCCCCTCTCACACGTATTGATAGTAGATGTATGATGATTAGTTACTGAAGAAAATGAAATGCTAGATTATCCTATACTACTACTATTTGGAATTCCACTTGATGGACAGTAGGGTGGGTTAGAGAAAGTGTGGTTAGAATCTTTTTGTGGAAAATGGGTAGAATGCTTTGTTTCCAAAAACATTTTTTAAAATTTATTTAGTTTTGAGAGACAGATTGTGAGAAGGAGAGGGGCAGAGAGAGAGAGAGAGAGAGAGAGGGAGACACAGAATCCGAAGCAGCTCCAGGCTCTGAGCCGTCAACACAGAGCCTGCCGCGGGGCTTGAACTCATGAACCGTGAGATCAAAATCTCTTTCAAAAATAAATAAACTTAAAAAAACTTTAAGTACTTTTCAAAACTCAGAGTTACCGATAAAGAAACCATAAGCACAACCGAAGAAGAGTCAGAAATCTGCGAGCCTAACAGTGCCAGCTGCGCCTGTGTAGACGGGAGTCGGCAGCGTCTCTGGGTTCGAAGAACACCCGCAGGGAGAGACAGAGCCGAATGGAACCATCGTCAGCAGTTTGAGGTACCACCAGGGGGTCAGGGTTTTTTCTTGCTTTGTTTTCTATCTTGATAAAAATGAGCGACGTAAAATTTCACAGAAAGTATATAAACTTGCCTCAGTTTTCATGAATAACTGATTTCCCATACGCTTTTGAAAGTTCTCTCTTTTTCTGTCTCCGTCTGCCACTTTTTCTTTTCCCCATTTGGGAAGCTGGTGTGACTCACGCTCCGCTCACTGAAGCCGTGGAATCCTGCAGAGCGTGTGTGTTTGCGTGTGTGTGTACGTCTGTCCTTTAAAAGGAAGGAAACAGAGGCAGAGTTCCCCCCAAAATGTTAGAGTACTTGAGAATTTAAAATGATGTGTTATAAAATTTATTCAATAAACTTTAAACAATGTTTTGATTGCCCACCACGGGGAAAATGTCAGGTGGTGGGGAAATCATGAGAAGAAACAAAATCTCTTCCCCCAAGAGGATCATCCTCGTAGAGACATGGGCATTTAAAAGTCGCTGTGAGACAAAGCCCTTGGTGACCAGCACACGGCGAGAGGACAGCGGAGAGAGCACCCGCATACTGTCACGTAACAGATTCAACCGAGTAAATTTTAAAGATCTAACTGGCTTTACTAATTAATTCAAAAATCAGGCAGCATCCCAGCTGGCAAGGAGAGAAACCTCCAAAGGACTACAGAGAGGAAAAGGTTTTTTTTTTTTTAATGTCTTTTATTTATTTTTGAGAGACAGAGTGAGCAGGGAGAGAGAGGGGGAGATACAGAATCCGAAGCAGGCTCCAGGCTCTGAGCCATCTGTCAGCACAGAGCCCGATGTGGGGCTCCAACCCACGAACAGAGAGATCATGACCTGAGCCGAAAGCAGAGGCTTAACCGACAGAGCCACCCAGCCCCCAGGAAAAGGTTTTAAAGGCGGGACCAGGAAGTCATTAACAGGAAAGAGGATTATTTCAGGTGAGGTCACCTTCACGTGGGGACAGAAAGGCCTTAGTAGGCGAATTACCTCATTTCCCTTTGAGGGATGGAAAGGGTCCCTGTGACAGATTGCCTTATTGGTGATCACCAGAAAGTTCCTGCCTGACCGGTTAAGAAGACATTCCTGGGGGGCTGAAACTGCAGTTAGCTTAGTCGTTAAGTCTTGGATTATTGACTTGAGGCCTTAACCTAAGTGATGCCATTTTGGACCTTTTTTTTTTAAGTACCTATTTCTAATTAGAAGAAAGAACTTCTTTTTCAGCATGACATAATAAGGGTCTACACATGCTGTCAAAATATTTTTAAAGGCAATCATTATTTTGGTAATAAGAGCATTCTGGCAAAGTCAAGACAAATTCCCAAGGAGGAATAAAAAGACAACATTTGCTGTGGTCCTATATACAATTTTATGATGAAGTGAAAATAATTTAGCTTGTGTGGTACACATACAGTATTAGCCAGAAAGCTAAAGTAAGCAGAATAAGGTTATATAAAAGTTTAAGGAAAATGAATACCTCCCCACTGATTGTGAAAGAATAATTATTTTTTGAATTTATGGGCTAGGGGGGTGCCTGGCTGGTCGTGAGTTTGAGCCCCATGTTGGATGTAGAGATTACTTAAAATCTTTAAAAAAAAAATCAGTAGGTTATAGCAACTGGCTAGCTATTTTTTAAATGTTTTTTTATTTTTTATTTTTGAGAGGGGGGAGGGGCAGAGGGAAAGGGAGACACAGAATCCAAAGCAGGTTCCAGGCTCTGAGCTGTCAGCACAGAGCCTGATGCGGGGCTCGAACTCACGAACTTTGAGATCATGACCTGAGCTGAAATCAGATGCTCAACTGACTAAGCCACCCAGGCGCCCCTCTAACAATTTATTCTAATGAGACAACTGGGAATATATAAAGGAAATGTAGCTGCAAGAAAGTTCATGACATTGCTGTTCAAAACAGAAAAACACGGAGACCAAAGAAATATTACACAGTAAAGGCTAGGTTGAAAATGTGGGAAGTGGGGTGCCTGGGTGGCTCAGTCAGGTAAGCGTCTGACTTTGGCTCAGGTTGTGATCTCACAGTCTGTGGGTTCGAGCCCGGTGTCGGGCTCTGTGCTGACAGCTCAGAGCCTGGAGCCTGCTTCAGATTCTGTGTCTCTGTCTCTCTCTGCCCCTCCCCAACTCATGCTCTGTTTCTCTCTCTGTATCAATAATAAGTAAACATAAAAAAATTTTTTTTTAATGTGGGAATATTATCAAACCATTTGAGCATTACTGCAAGGGCATGAAGATATTTGGGATGTATTATTAAACAAAAAAGTTTTATTATGAATCATGGCTGACATAACATTTTTATATAGACTCTATGGTTGATATCTGTATGTCTACTTTTTTCCCTGTATATTTATATATAGTATATTAAAAAGCTGTGGAAATGGTATCTTAAATGATAGCGACCTGTGAGAAGTGAGATTACAGGTGATTTTTATTTCATTTTTGCTTACTTATATTTTCTAAAGTTTCTTCCATAAATGTATACATGTGTGTATATATGTATGTATATATACACATATCCATATTTCTATGTCTGATATTGATACAGTATTTTTATCTTTATTCCTATTTATATACATTACACATATTATATACATTATATAGATTACATACATTTATACACATCACATACATTATATACATTACTTATTTGTATTTGCTAAAGTTTCTCCCATAAACATGTATATATACACACATATATGTTGATATATATATATGTATGTGTACATTCATGCATACAAGCATGTTCTTTGAAATAGGAAAAAGGCATTTTGGAAAATCAATCCTGCTAGTCATCAGATCCAGTGAATTATTATTGGGTTTGTGTTAATCATCTTTAAAGCGCAATGTAACAAAGACGCCTGTTACCCGCATGGTATGTACCAAGCGGGGAGCCTTCCTCTACGGGGGTCCTCATCCATATTCCACATCCTCTCAAATGAGGTCAATGAGTTTTTCTTTTGACATAAATTATCTTTGATGAGCTCTGAGGAAGATCTGGCTTATATTAAACTCTGTGATTAGGTAGTTGTTTTATAGCAAGGTTGGAATATCATTGCTCAATGACTAATTTTTGAAAAAATATAATCATCTTATCTAGGGCTGTACGGTTTACTCACCTCTTTCTTTTTTCTTTCTTTCTTCTTCCTTCCTTCCCTTTCTTTCTTCTTTCTTTCTTCCTTTTTCTTTCTTCTTTCTTTCTTCCTTCCTTTCTTTCTTTTCTTTCTTTCTTTCTTTCTTTCTTTCTTTCTTTCTTTCTTTCTTTCTTTTTCTTTCCTTCTTTCTTTCTTCTAAGTTTATTTATTTATTCTGAGAGAGAGATCGTGAGCAGGAGAGGGGAAGAGGGAAAGAAAGGGAGGATCCCAAGCCCAACACGGGGCTCGATCTCACGAACTGGGAGACCATGACCTGAGCCCACATCAAGAGTTGGACGCTTAACCTACGGAACCACCCAGGCGCCCCTCACAGCTCTTTCATATGCACTACCTTCATTTAATGCTCTTACCAGCCCTGAAATATGAATAAGACATTTTTCCACATGAGAAAATTGAAATTTCACAGTGTAGAGGAAGGTGTTCAGGGTCACCCAGCACATAGCTGGTGGAACTGAGCTTCAACTCGGGTCTTGAGGGGAGAGACAATCAAGAGAGAACATAGTCCATAGTCTTTTCATCACACCATTTTCCTAACATTTAAACGTGGTAACTTACTAGGTAAAAGTTCAAATCTAATAAGACACTGTCCCATGCCTATTCAGAAAACAAGTTGTCTCTAAATGACACCTCAGTTACTCCATCCTGTGACACTTTACCTGGAACAGTCCTGTGCACAAAAGCCATGAAATCCCCACAGATTATAAAGACTAGATGAGAGCAGATGAGAGGTCTTGTGTCATCTTATCACAGTCATTTGTAGAAGACCCACAGCCACCCTTATTGGAAGAGATGCCAGGTGCATCACACGTCCCATAAACTAAGACACCAACAACCTATGAGCTTCTCTTCTCATTCTACAGATGAGACCGTTGAGGCTCAGAAAAGTGCCTTTCGTCACATAACTAACGGATGGCAAACGTGGGATTGGAATGCAGCTGTATCTGACTCCAGGCTCCTTCCACAGCCCCGCTCAGCCTTCCTTCACTTAGTCTGTGTTTGGATTGTGCAGAGAAAATATGTATCTTCCAGGTGCTGACGGTGTGAGTTGCAGAGCATGTGGTTCTTTTGGACAGAAAACCGTATGTTCACTAAGCGGTGATGTAGCCCAATGCCAAGAGGAAGGTTACAGCACTGGAGAAAAAAGCGTTTCATAGAGAGAGGGAAGACCTTTCTTATTTTCCTTGCCCTTTTTGTACATGTTTGCCTTGCTACTGATAATTTCCTAAATCTCCTTACTGGTTCAAAAGTTTTGCGGATAAAGAGTTGTATAGTGTAGCCGTACCTTTCCATTTCAGCACTGTTAGCAACTTTGCTGTTTTTGATCTCCTGTGACCAGTGGTATAAAAATTAGTATTCTTGGCGCGCCTGATTGGCTCAGTCAGGGGAACGTGTGACTCGATCTCGGGGTTGTGAGTTTGATCCCCACGTTGAGGGTGGAGATGACTTAAAAATAAAATCTTAAAAAAATAAAAATAAAAACCACAAAGGGACATAGGAACATTGAAGTAGAGGTGCTTGTCAGTTCTTAATGAATCAGGCATTAGAAACCTCTTTTAATTTTTGTGTTTCCTTCCCATCCACTTTTTGCCTTTTCAGAAGAGCGGAGACAATGGAAAAGCAAAATAGGTCCAAGAGGGATGCTTTTCATTTCTTGACTTGCTTTTAAAACTTGATATTTGAGAAAGGAATGATTAGTCACAATTTTAGAAGTGGAATTTTAGAACTTGTACAAATATAAACATTTCCTGTCTTATAAATAACAGACAGTTATAAATGTTTATCCCTTATCTCCACTGTCGGAGACTCAAGCTATTTCCATAAAAACTGTCACGTTGGCGGTGACATGTCACAACTGTCATGTTGGTGATGAGGGATCAAGACAGAACAGTTAGAACTTCAGATTCAAAAAAAAATAAAAACCATGTTGAAAACAGGTATGAGAATCAGACTTCAGCAGACTCGGCGTGTCCCCGGGCTCCGATGCCTCTCACACTAAAGTCTTTTTTTTTTCTTTTAAAATCTCATTTTACTTTCCCCAACATCCTACCAGTTAAAAACCTCCCTTCCTCCCTCCCTCTCTTCCTGCAAGATGTTAAGAAATGCACACGCCTCTGGGATATTAAAGGCGGCTTAGTCATTCCTATCTTAGTGTAAATTGGCTCAAGAAGTTGCTTTCCTTAAAGCTCCGAAAAGAAATACCAGATGCCAAGTTTGCTGACCTTCTGGCAAAATTCTGAGGATGGGGACCCTGAACCTGAAGACATCCCTGGGCTTTTGTGGGAGGTGGGGAGGCTTGGGGAGGGGCGCAGCCGCGAGGCTCCGAAGTTAGGACAGAAAGGCAGAAAGAGAACGGTGCCAGGAATAAATTGCCTCCTTTCAGAATTTGTCTATATCTGGCCCTGTCTCAAGGCCTTAATTTTTCATTTTGAAGGGAAAACATTATCCACTGAAACATTCAAACGTCCAATTCTTCTCCCCACAGCAGACAAACTTCTGGTTACCCCCCTGACTTCAGGCAGGGAGGGGCGGACCAGAATCCCCATCTTAATTGGTGCAGAAGTTTCCTATTTCCTGTTTTTGTTGTGCACACTGGAAAATGTGCTGCATGTATCCGCAGCGCATTACAGACTCTTAGCAAGACTGGAAGAGCCCCGTTAGGTCCCTTCGTGGGAAGCCGTGTCCCAGACAGGAGGGCTTGAGCTTTCAGAGCAAATTGGTGTCGGAGCAGGGACTAGAAAGCACCTCGCTGATGGTAATGGGCAATAATAAACATCTAGTATAAAAATACAGAAAGCTAAGCAACAGCAATGGGCACAAGTAAACGAATGCAACTTGCCAGTTTCACTTTCCTAAAGTGTTGTGCTTTTGAACCGATTTTTTCTTTGGCAACGTTTTGCTGACCTAAAAATGTGTAGGCTGCCTTTTGAGCTGGTTAACATGCCCAGCCTTATTTGCCAACCCCCCCCTTTTTCCCCTCTTGTGGGGGCTGTCTCCGTCTGCTGCCCCACTTTTCTCCTGTGCTTCTCTTCCCACTTCTTAACTTGTCAGGGAAGCGACGTGGTGGGACTTCCTCCTGCTTTAGAAGGAGACCAACTAGTGCCTTCAATGCTCTGGACCCTTGGGCTTTGCATGAATTGATTAGGGCGTCCTTTCATCTAACAGGTGAAAATGAAATTAACAACTGCATTTGCATTCGCCGGAGGCTGTTCTTCCCCCAGAACTTCGAGGTGTGTGACACTGTTACCGTTTACACCTGCCAGCGCAGTCTTCTTGCATGGCCCCTTCTAAGGTGGTTTTCTTAAAACAGATGATATATGGTCTAAGACCCCAAGTAACCCTTGACACTGATGGGTCAAACGTTACACAGTCAACCAAGGTCAAGCTTCTGGCAGCTTATGTTGCAGAGTCTATAAAGGTATCTGAAAAGTTTTCCATTTATATGCATAAACATTTTCATATTTAAATACATTAAAATTTTTTAAATGTTTTTATTTCTTTGTGAGAAAAAGGAGACAACGATCAGGGGAGGGGCAGAGAGAGAGGGAGACACAGAATCTGAAGCAGGCTCCAGGCTCTGAGCTGTCAGCACAGAGCCCCCGATGTGGGGCTGGAACTCATGAGCTGTGAGATCATGACCTGAGCCGAAGTTGGACGCCCAACAAACTGAGCCACCCACGTGGCCCTTTAAATACATTCTATACTCTGAATAATACAGAGTAGGGTTTATTAACCCAAATAAACTCAAGCCCTCTGCAAGGGTGTGCATACATCCTTTCATGGCTATCATCAGAATCTCAAAGGGTCCCATGTTAAAAAGTTAAAGAACCATGAATTCAGATGACAAATGGGTCATTTAAATCATCTCACCAATTTTACTGATTTTTGCCTCTCCCATTTGGATGCATTTCCTCTTTGATGTTCTTTAATTTGTTGATTAAAAGGCTTCAAGTCACAGGATTTTCTTCATGTTTATTTTTGAGACAGAGAGACGGAAAGAGAGAGAGAGTGTGAGTCGGGGAGGGGCTGAGAGATAGGAAGACACAGAATCTGAAGCAGGCTCCAGGCTCTGTCCTGACACCACAGAGCCCGACGTGGGACTCAAACTCACGGACCAAGAGATCATGACCTGAGCCAAAGTTGGACATTCAACTGACTGAGCCACCCAGGTGCCCCGAGGCCCAGGATTTTCTTACGTCAATTTCCTTTATGTGCAATTGATTGATTTGATTTGAGTGAAAGGCAAGCCATAGAACCGGCTTTTGATGTTACAGCAAGATGATTTCTGCTGTGGGAGAATCATGAGCTTTAGGATTAACAGACTGGAATGCAGCTGTGCCACAAAGGTCACTCAAGATTGATTTTATAGTTCCTTTGAGTCCTAGTCTCTGACCTGTCTATTGGGAAAGTGGCATCTATTTCACGGGGTTGTCATGAGGTGACATAACATAACCCTGTAAAGCACCTACGTACCGTAGTTCATGACGCCTCAGAGACGCCGAATGAACTTGGCTGCTTCCTTCTCTGGTATGAACCAGACTGTTGGACTTGGTTTGATTTCGTGACTAGATGCAAGGAGCTGACCCCCGCTGATATTTACCTGTGGGTGGACCATTTAGGTTTAGGCCCAGAAGGCAAATCCTTCAGACTTAGAGCTGTCAAACTTGATACCATCTTCTTCCCCGTTTCTGATGGCTTCCCTTGCATTCCTGTCACTCGTCCCTTTCTGCTGTCCCGTCCTGCTGCTTCCCAATACCCACAGGAAGAGTCAATTCATTGTGATCTCCATGTTTCCAAGGACCTCAGAGAAAAAAGGGCATCAAAGGGAAGAATTAATATAATATGGCGAAAGCATGACCATAAATTACACAACCTCATCTCAAATTTTGCTCTGGGGAAAGGTTGACATGAAACGTTTGAAGAAACATGAAACAGACCCTAAAGGCAGATGATTTTTCACAGTGAAAGGCAATTCCCCCCCTGGAAGCTTCAAAGCAAGGGTTCCTTTTTGTCGTCTGCTTGATAGGTTATTTTTGACAGGATTTAACTTATGAAATTATTTCAATGCCCTTTAAAAGGTGTGCTAGTGAAAATGATGAATGATAGTTCTTTATTGAAAATTTAAAAATATCCATGTGGCAAAGCATAGTAAACACATTTGCTCTTTGGTATAAGTTTCAGAAAGGAGTACCTTTCATAGGGCCACATTTGCACTCAATAATCAATAATACAATGATTTGAGAAATAAGCTCGGGAAGAATATGTCTTCTGGATCAACGTTCTTCTCAAAGAGTCCCTTGCAGTTTGATTCATCAAACACTTCAAAATTTTTTCTCTAATTAACATAAATTTTTTATTTCATTATGAACCTTAACATATTATACCAATAAAAATGAATATATCTATAAAATATTAATAACTATTTATAGTAATAGAGACCTAATTTTTTTTTGCTGCAGAAAAATTGCTGAATTTTCAGCATCACTTATAATTTCAAAAGAATTCTCCAAAAATGGTATTAAATTAAGAAAAAATTTGGGGTGCCTGGGTGGCTCAGTCAGTTATGGATAAGATTTCAGATCAGGTCATGATCTCACGGTGGTCTTTGAGTTCAAGCCCCATGCTGGGCTCTGTGCTGACAACTCAGAGCCTGGACCCTGCTTCAGATTCTGTGTCTCCTTCTCTCTCTGTCCCTCCCCCACTCAAACTCTGTCTCTCTCTGTCTCTCAAAAATGAATAAATGTTAAAACAATTTTTTTAGGGGCGCCTGGGTGGCTCAGTTGGTTAAGTGTTCTACTTTGGCTCAAGTCATCATCTCACAGTTTGTGGGTTTGAGCCCCGCGTTGGGCTCTGTGCTGACAGCTCAGAGCCTGGAGCTTGTTTGTAGGTTCTGTCTCCCTCTCTCTCTGACCCTCCCCTGCTCGCGCGGTCTCTCTCTGTCTCTCAAAAACAAATAAAAAACATTAAAAAATTAAAAAAACAATTTTTAATTATTAAAAAATAATAATGAATAAATAAGAAAGAAGAAATTTAAACAATTATGATACAGGCTGAGGGATTTTGCCAGTGTGCTATAATAAACTGCCCTTCGGTTGCATAAACATTGAATAATGAAATATAATTATTATAAAATTTAATAAAACAGAACTTTGAAAGGATTCTGAATTTCTGAAAAAAATTCAATTTCTGAGCAACATTTCCGTAATCAGTATGTCAAATGACCATTATTTCCTGTTCCAACTATATCTTACTTCACACAGATGATGTTTCTGAAAACATAATTTTATTATTGTAAATCGAATCATACAGTTGCACTAGAAACATGTGTTTTTATTTAGCTATTTATTTTTTTAAGCTTATTTTTCTATTTTGACAGAGTGTGCATGAGTGAGTGGGGGAGAGGCAGAGAGAGGGGGAGAGAGAATCCCAAGCAGGCTCTGAACTGTCAGTGCAGAGCCCAACAGAGCATGACCTGAGCAGAAATCAAGAGTTGGACACTTAACCTACTGAGGCACCCAGGCGCCTCCATGATTTATTTATTTATTTTAAATTTTTTAAAAATGTTTATTTATTTTTGAGAGAGAGAGAAGAGAGAGAGACAGGGCATGAGTGAGGGAGGGGCAGAGAGAGAGAAAGACACAGAATCTGAAGCAGGCTCCAGGCTCTGAGCTGTCAGCACAGAGCCCGATGTGGGGCTCCAACTCACAAACTGTGAGATCATGACCTAGGCTGAAGTCAATACAACCGACTGAGCCACCCAGGCGCCCCAATTTATTTTTAAGGTTTATTTACTTTTTAAATTATTATTCAGTAGTCTCTATTCCCCAAGTGGGGCTCCAAATCATGACTCCAAGATCAAGAATCAGATGTTCTTCTGACTGAGCCTGCCAGGACCCTAAAGTTTGTTGTTTTAAAAACCCGATAGCAAATCATTTGGTAAAGTGTGAATGGCTAGTATCTAAATATTATTTTATGATTCTGAATTTGTATATAGTAAGGGGGGGGGAATAATTGGAGGGAAAAGCACTAACATTGATTCAACATCCTTTTGGGGCCAGGCATCTCATTTAATTGCCTAAACCACCTGCAAATTAGGTATTTTCACCTCATTTTTTTCCCCCTAATCATCATGTCATTTTTATTGAAGAGGAAACTGCCCAAGTCTACAGAGTTAATAATGGGGAAAAAATCATTAGCACTTGGTGACAGGATTTGAATATTATATGTATGTTTCTTATAAAATTTTTAAATAATTTATTTGTGAAAATTTTCAAATAATGACAAAGGTAGGATATCCATCTCTTCATCACCCACCTGACACATTTGCTTTATCTCTTCCTTTTTTCTTTTACTTTTTCCATTTGCTGAAGTATTTTTTTTTAATGCTTTATTTTCTTTTTTAGAGAGAGAGACAGCATGAGCAGGGGAGGGTCAGAGAGAGAGGGAGACACAGAATCTGAAGCAGGCTTCAGGCTCTGAGCTGTCAGCACAGAGCCTGACGCAGGGCTTGAACCCAGAAACTGTGAGATCATGACCTGAGCCGAAGTCAGATGCTTAACCGACTCAGCCACCCAGGCGCCCCTGCTGAAGCATTTTGAAAATACCCCCAGACGTGTCATTTTATCCCTGCATGTCTGTCTCTAAAAAATATGGATTAAAAAAAAAGATTGTGTCCTTACAATACCTTATAGAGGAACAATCATTCCTTGGTAGCATCTGAGTCAGTCCATAATTTATTTCCCTAATTGCTTTGAAAATATCTTTTTTCATCTGGTTTGCTCACATCAAATTATGAGCATACATTTTCACAAAGTTAAAGTTTCTTCTTGTGGCTCCAGAAAACAGAGCAATGACAAAGAGCTGAAGTTTCTGCAAAGTAAGAATTCTGCAAAGTATGCCATAATATTCTTAGTTTGATTTTCATAGGCCATCAATTAAATTAATAATTGGTGGGGCGCCTGGGTGGCTTAATTGGTTAAGTGTCTGACTTTTGATTTTTGGCTCAGGTCATGATCTTATGGTTTGTGAGATCAAGTTCCAAGTAGGGCTCTGTGCTGGAAGCATGGAGCCTGCTTCGGATTCTCTCCCTCTCTCTCTGCCCCTCCCCTGCTTGCTCTCTCTCTCTTTCTCTTTCTCAAAAAAAAAAATAAACGTAAATGGAATTTTTTAAATATAAAAAATTAAAAATATGAGAAATAACCATAAAAGTTTATTTTGGGGGTTTTGTTTAGCTCTTTATCTATTTTTTTTTTAATTTTAGATAGAGAGTGCATGAGCAGGGAGATGTACAGAGGGAGAGAGAGAGAGAATCCTAAGTAGGCTCCACTTGGAGCTCGATCCTACAACCCTGGGATCATGATCTGAGCTTAAATCAAGAGTCGGATGCTCTACTGACTGAGTCACCCAGGTACCCCTGTTTTACTCTTTAAAAGAAGAAAACTTTACCATCTACTAACACTGTGTTATGAACTGAGTGTTTCTTTCCCTTTAAAATGGTATACATTGAAACCTAATCTCCAGTGTGATGGTAATGGGAGGCTGGTCCTCTTTTATAAGGGCACAAATCCCATTCAGGAGCGCCCCACCCTCAGCCCTACCTCCTCACATTATCACCTCGGCTGTGGCAGTTAGGATTTAAACCTATGAATTGGGGAGGACATAAACATTAAGATTATAGCACAGCCTGAGTGCATTATTTTATTTTTTTGAAGGACACGTAATACACAAAAGTAGGAAAGAGGTTATCACACAATGATCGGCCTTCCCATGAATGGATATGTAGTAAATCTGTAAATATTTCTTAGAATATACATTTAACAACTGAAAAGCCCCTCAAAATGAATAATATCAAATGTTGCACTTCTAGAGTGCAAAACAACATTATCCAGTATGCTTGGGATCATCCTTCTGCAACAGGCGTGGGTCACGCTCTCGTTCGCTCTCTTTCTGCCGCCATCTTGGTTCCGCGTTTTCCGCACAAAATGCCTGGTGGAGCCACAGAACCCGTCCCTGCTACAGAGCAGCAGTTGCCACAGCCCCAGGCTGAGACAGGGTCTGGAACAGAACCCGACAGTGATGCATCAGTACCAGAGCTTGAGGAACAGGATTCCACACAAGCAGCCACCCCACAAGCCCAGCTGGCAGCAGCAGCTGAAATCGATGAAGAGCCAGTCAGTAAAGCAAAACAGAGCCGGAGTGAAAAGAAGGCACGGAAGGCTATGTCCAGACTGGGTCTTCGACGGGTTACAGGCGTTACAAGAGTCACTATCCGGAAATCTAAGAACATCCTCTTTGCCATCACAAAACCAGACATCTACAAAAGCCCAGCTTCAGACACCTACATAGTTTTTGCGGAAGCCAACAGGGATTTATCTCAGCAGGCACAACTAGCAGCTGCTGAGAAATTCAAAGTTCAAGGTGAAGCTGTTTCAAACATTCAAGAAAATACACAGACTTCAACTGTACAAGAAGAGAGTGAAGAGGAAGAGGGTGATGAAACAGGTGTAGAGGTTAAGGACATAGAACTGGTCATGTCACAAGCAAATGTGTCAAGAGCAAAGGCAGTTCGAGCCCTGAAGAACAACAGTAATGATATTGTAAATGCTATTATGGAATTGACAGTGTAACCATCTGAAAACGAGGACCCTTTTTTTGGTGTCTCAAAAGAATAACTGCCGCTTGGTTTGAAATTTGTACTGTTTCTATCATTAATAAAGTTATGGCTTCTTGTTGGATGAAAAAAAAAAAAAAACCAACCAACCAGCCAACAGTGGTGGACCTGACCATTTATTCAACCTTCCTACACCATAGTCTTTGCAGATGGGATAACATTAGTCCAACTCATAAGATTCTTGTCAATAGACATGTCGTGTATCTAATGCATAAACTATGTATTAAACGCATTCCCACTAATGATTAGTAACTTAAAGTTTCAGACAGTAGGCACAAAAGAACATAAGCTCAGCCCCTCATCTGCACTTGGTTTTCATAGGAACTTGGAAAATTGGTAAGGAAATCCCATTGTTTTGAATTTAATATTTTTTTAATTTTAGAGAAAAAGAGAGAGTGCTAGCAGGGGAGAGGAGAAGGGCGGGGAGAGAGAGAGAGAGAGAGAGAGAGAGAGAGAGAGAGAGAGAGAGAATCTTAAGCAGGCCCCATGGGGCTCAATTCCATGACCCTGGGATCATGACCTGAGCCGAAATCAAGAGTCAAATGCTCAAACACTGAGCCACCCACGAGACCTGGAAACTGCATTTTTATCTCCTCCAGGGAGATGGCTGTTTTCTTTCTGCCAGCTGATGTGTGGAGCAGCCAGAATTAATGATACCTCTAGGGGGCTGTGTTTGAAAGAAGTAAGATTAAGTGGGGACAGGGTTACTTCTTTCTTGTTTGTGAAACGCTTTGGTGACTGTGAAGTCTTTCTAAATATGTCTCCCAAGTTGACATGTTAGTTCATACGTTGGAAGCTTTTTCATAATATCCTAATTTTTCTCATGACCAGAGAGTAAAAACAAATTCAAGTTTGCAGGCTGAAAAACTGAAGCACAAAATAATTACAGTGCCTAACATAATAATAGCTAACATTTATTGAGATTTAATCCTCTGAGCTTTGTATTTATTGTAATTCCTATAATCCTCAGGGCAATCCTGACTTGTTGGCGAGACCTCTTGTCCATTTCACACTTTTTGAAGTTTTTTTTTTTTTGAGAGAGAGAACACGTGCGCAGGCGAGGGACAAAGAGAGAAGGAGAGAGAGAATCCCAAGCAGGCTCTATGCTGTCAGTGCAGAGCCCAACGGCGGGAGTGGGGAGGGTGGGGTGGGGGAGTGGTGGGGACTCGATCCTACAAACCCCGATATCATGACCTGAACTGAAATAGCCAGATGCTTAACCAACTGAGCCACCCAGGTGCTCCTCACATCTGTTTTACATTTTTCTTTATTTTTTTTAAAGTTTATTTACTTAGTTATTTTGAGAGAGAGAGCATGAGTGAGGGAGGAGTAGAGAGAGATAGAGAGAGAGAGAGGGGCAGAGAGTACCAAGCAGGCTCTGTGCTGTCAGCAGGGAGTCTGATGCGGGGCTCGAACTCCCCAACTGTGAGATCATGACCTGAGTAGAAATCAAGAGTCTGACGCTTAACCAACAGAGCCCCCTGGACTCCCCACCTCACATCTGTTTTAAAGACAAGGAGACTGTGGCACAGAGACATTAAGAAACTTGCCCAGGATCACTCAGCTGGTAGGTGGAGGTCCAGGATCCATACTGGGCAGTCTGACCCCAAAGTACTCTGCACTATTGGCCGATTCTCTAAACTGAGCCCTCCTGTGTTTAAAGAGTTGGCATTGGGGAATAATGGGGAGAGGTAGGCAGCGCCCCCGCACCCCCCCCCCCACACCTGTGAATTGCCACATTCTTCTCCACTTACCCCCCACTGCAGGAATGCAAGCCAGAGGCAGGCTCCGCCCCCTCACCTCCCCCCCCATCCCACTGTACCTCTTTGTTTTCTCTTTGTTGTCTCACAAAGGATCTATTTGTTTGATCTCTCCATCTCTCCATTGTTTCATCCTAAATCGAGAAGCTGGGATGGGGGCAGAGGGGGAATTGAAATCAAACCCTTCAGAGGGGGAGGCATGAAAATGCCAGGGTATCTCTCTGCCTTCCCTACACTTGTCCCTCGGCAAATAGACATTTCCTCGAAATGCCTCCTAACTTCGCCCTTCTTTTGCCCTTTAATCTGACTGATTGTATGGTACCCACTGCCCGTATATCTGGGGGGAGAGGTCTGCCCCTTCCGCCACAGAAATGCCGTGATGGTGCCCCAGCGCACGTGTAAAACGCAGGCTGACTGAGGACAGGCTGGGTGAGTTCTTACACATCGTTATCTGCTGGCCAGCAGGTGCTTTCAGGAGGAGAGAGAGCCAGGAGGATTTTATAGTAGTCATTCGTTTGGGGCAGCGCAAGCATTCCTGGGGCTCAAATTCACAAGTTCCCGTTCTTTGAAAACCTTATTTTTATTCTTTTACTTGTTTTAAAGAATAACAGCATCTCTTTCAGATTAAATCTTGATGGTGACATGCTTGTTTTCCTCAAAATTAATTCCTTCCTTCCTTTTCCTTCCTTCCTTCCCTTCTCTTCCTTCTTTCCTTCCTTCCTGCCTCTCTCTTTCAAGACTTTATTTTTAAGTAACCTTGACACCCAATGTGGGAATCAAACTCATTGGCCACAAGATCAAGAGCCACGCGCTCCACCAACTGGGGGGGCCAGGCACCCCATTTTCCTCAGAATTAGCAACTGTTGTATCATCTATGAACAAACCCTGTGTTTGCATTTCCTAATGATCCCACAGCGCATACACACTCTACTGGTTGTTGGCCGGGGGCTTCCCTGAGGAGGAGGCAGCTGACAGGAGGAAGGGGAGAAAGGTGCCAAGTTCCAAGGCACAGGGAGTGCCCGGTGCCAGTCATCAGTGCCCAGAGAGGAACAGTGAGTTCACGGCTGTGTGCCCCGGGCCCTGGGGCATGCAGCGCTGGGACTGGGTGTGCAGCAGCTGGGAACAGGGCAGCCAGGGCCCTGGAAAGAGGCTGAAGAGGAGAGGCCTTTGGTGTACCTCAAAGTACTGAACTTCCTTGCCCGTGCCACGGCAACCGAGGAAGGGTTCTGTCTGCTTTCCAGGGGGATAGTTGTGACTGGAGCTTTGTTTTAGAGAGCTTCCCTCAGCATTTTGGGGGGGAGGGGCTGCAGTGGGAGCCTGCCCAGAGAAGGGCAGAGAGGACCCCACCGCAGTCATCCAGGTATGGCGTCACTAGGTCCACAGGTGGAGTAATGGCGTCACTAGGTCCACAGGCGAGGCAATGGCGAGCATGGCACCCGGAGGGCAGATTCCAGGTGCACTTAGGTAGTAGAATTGAGTGACCTGGAGATAAACTGGGTGCGACAGGCAGGGCAAGAAAGAGGTCGAAGGTCATTCGTATAATTACGTTTTGGTATTTAGGATTTTCTTTGCTATCGCCAGTGTTCACCTATTTCGCAAATCACAATAAGAGAATGGACAAATAAGCCTGAAGAAGTCCAAGGCGGTGGGTTTAGTCAATGATCCAGGACAGGCTGGAATCGGGTTCTGAGGGTCGGGAATCAAGAAAGACAATGAGGGCACCAGGAACAGGGCCTCAGGCTTCTAAGACAGGGAGTTCTGGCTAATCCCCCCCCCCCTTTTTTTTTTCTTTTAATGTTTTTCTTTTATTTTGAGAGAAAGAGAGAGACAGACAGAGAGTGAGTGGGGGAGGGGCAGAGAGAGAGGGAGACACAGAATCTGAAGCAGGCTCCATACTCTGAGCTGTCAGCACAGAGCCCGACGCGGGGCTCGAACCGACGGACTGTGAGATCATGACCTGAGCCGAAGTCGGATGCTTAACCAACTCAGCCACCCAGGCGCCCCTAGTTCTAGCTAATTCTGACAGCACCGTCTAGCTTGCCCGGGACTGCCGTGCGATGGCTATGCACTCGGCAGTGTGTAAGCCCTTCACGTCTGCGGGACGCTGTCCAGACCTCATCTCGGGCAAGCGCTTATGGAAAATGGAGCGTAGACCTACGGAGAAGGTAACGGGCATCATTCAGTCCCTCCTAAGGACAAGCCTGACAAGCTGTGGGTAACACATGTGCACGCATGCGCGCACGAGCACGCATGCGCATACGCACACGCAGGGAAGGATGTGTCGTTTGAAGCCGAAGGGTAAAAAAAACACGTGGGCAACGCTTTGTATGGATGCTGATGTTTTTGTATTCAGGGGGCCTTTTGATGCACAAGATGTTTCTCTCACGGACGGGGATGTGTCACTTCTAACACGTCCTCCGTGTGCCTCACATGGAACGGGAAGTCTAAGACTCTTGTTACCGAAGGGAAGTAAATCCAGATAGTTTTTGCCTTGGGGTCCTGTTTTCCTACAGGTCCGGTTTAATGAACAGACACTAAATGTCCACTCACATTTTTCCAGAGACTGCTTTGCTCCCACTTCAGCTCTATTCAAATTAAAAATGGATACGTTTCCTCTATACGGCCCTTGAAAAGGACTAACTAGAATTGGTTCCCAGTAGAAGCGTGTATAAATATCATGTTAAAAAAAAAAGTTAAAAAAAACACCCCGATGCCAGTGCAGGATGTATCTTCAATGCAAATGTCTTCCAGACCAAAATTACTAGTGTCTCTAGGGCAATGATATAAATAACCCATGCTTACTTTTCAACTCATGAAAGAGTTGGCAAAAGTAATGCGTTTTTAATAGTTTCATAAATACTATGTCTGAAAATAGTTCGTGAATATTTGGGAGTAATTTACGAAATGTTTATACGTTCGTTCAGGGAAGTACACATTTTGTCACAGTTTAGTGGCTTGCAAAGACTCCCGTCAATGGCGAGATTAAGGAGAAATGAACAATTTGCATAAGCACGAATTTAGATATGAGAGAATTCTTGCATGTAAAATGTCGGTACTGCTGACAACTTACTATGCCAGCATGAAGGTGACTGAGTACCTTCTCTTCCTGTTCTTTCTTCCAAATCTGCCCTCCAAAGACAGGCTGAATGTGCACGCCCAAAGGAAGCCCGTATTTGTAGCCAAGGGTACTGGGGTCACTGTGATACATGGCGAACACATTTTTTTGTCCAACAGTAGTGGAGTTAAGTTTTCCATTTTGTGTAGGAAGCCAAGGGGGTTATAACAACCAATTTTAATGCTGTGACTGTCGGTTGAAAACAATGTGACTGTGGGGTAAGGTGCTTTGTAGGTATTAAAATGTATCTATCCCCTAAGACATTTCAGCCCCTGTAAAAATTATCCTCCCCAGTTGGTTATTGTTCTTTCTGATTCTAGGCAGCTGCTAGATTTGCTAGAATAAGTGGAATCAATGTTTCAGTAATTTCAGACTGTATTCATAATGTGCTGCATGTTTTAGAAAGTTACGAAGATCTCTGAATGTTTCAGTCTAACTTAACATTTCCTGAAAAGTCTGCCAAAAACTACAGAGAGAACATGACAGTTTTGTGTGTGTGTGTGTGTGTGTGTGTGTGTGTGTGGGAAAGAGAGAGAGAGAGAGAGAGAGAGAGAGAAACACTTTTTCCTCTTTCTGTTCAGTACCAGGGCATATAATCAGTCAAATTTATTCTGGGCTCTGTTTCACTAGAAACTGACAGCCAAGGAACTTGTGTATTTGGTGGAAGGGGCTTGAAACCCAAGAACCTGCCCCTGGGGGGGGGGGGAGGAGGATGGAGGAAAGGGGGAGGGTTAGAGAGATTTCCGAGGACAGACTGACGGGCTCCCGTGCAGAGGCCTCCTGGGATAGAATGCCTATTCATACAGTGGGTTTCACAAGTAGATAAAAACTTAAAAGTGTTTGTGAAAAATGACTTCCTTTCTAGTTTGCCAAAGATGGGTTTAATACCGTTCCCCTGTGGAGGCTGGTGCTGGCGCCTTCAGGACAATCAGCTCTGCCAGCAGCCGGGGCTCCCTCTGATGCTGCCTCCTAGTCTCCAGTCTCCAGGCCCAAAAGCCTTCTTTTTCTGTGCTCTGTTTAAGAAGTGGTTCATTCCATTGACTCAGCACAAAGCATCTGCTAAGTGGTGTTACTAAATAACCTGTAGGCTCCGGTTCTGTCCCCGTAACTGAGCTGTACATGTAGAGGTAGGTGGTCAAGAGTGATCGCTCTAGTCCCATTGTCTGGATTTAACTAACCATGAACCACCTTCTTCAAGTTCTCTAAACCTCAATTTAGCTGTCTGCAAAATGGATAGCACGTAGCATGCTGGGTAGGCGAGCCAGGCTCATTGGAATCTCTCAGAGCTAGTAGAGATGGTTGTGTCTTTTTGATAAGCCACCTGTTTATACTCTGTTAACAGGCCAAGTACCTGTGAGATTAGATTATACACGAAGCTGAGACCATCCTCCTCCCGGTAACTTGAGTTGACATTCAGGAGACGTTGGCCGTGCTAGTTTGAAGCTGCTTTCTCCCCCTCATCTTTAAAAGGAGCAGAGAAACAGAAGTGTGGTCTGGTTCTGAAAAAAAAACCAGGTCAAGCTTTGTTTCCCATTTAGACATCCTGTGTATAAACGCATATCGAGATTCCCAGAATTCCTCCGTGACGGCTTCCTTAGTTACCGGGCGAGGAGGGCTCTCTCCGGCTAGGCCTACACAGATCGGCCTCAGAGGAGAAAGCCAGATAATTCCTATTTTTGGCCTTGTGCTTAGAAAAAGGGGACAAACTGCTTGCTTCAAAGAACTTTCTGGGACATTAAACAACAGTGTTCTTTTTTTTTTTTTTAAAGGGAGGAGATCTAGTCCAATTTCACTCTATTAGGATAAAAAAATTTTTTTCTCTCATGGGCTTATTCTTTTTTTTTTTAATATTTTATTTATTTTTGATACAGAGAGAGACAGCATGAGAGGGGGAGGGGCAGAGAGAGAAGGAGACACAGAATCAGAAGCAGGCTCCAGGCTCTGAGCTAGCTGTCAGCACAGAGCCCGACGCGGGGCTCGAACCCACGAACGTGAGATCTGACCTGAGCCGAAGTCGGAGGCTTAACCAACTGAGCCACCCAGGCGCCCCCTCTCATGGGCTTATTCTTAGACTCTCTTAGTTTTTCCTAGCTGGTCTCCCAGGATATATAAGACACATGAATTACTGAGGGGAGAGGGCTGAATCTTTCCATTTAGCTTCTCCGCTAGACTCTGGAAGCCCGAGGGGGCTGTGTGGCTGGGGACTCCCTCAGCAGTTCTTGGGTGTGCGTGGGGGGGAGGCGGGAGGTGGTGGGTGATGGGCGGACAAGCCTTGGACTCTCATGATGTGTCTTGCTGTCACACTTCTTCCTCTGATCGCTTCTCACCAAACTTTATTTTTTTAAAGTAGGGTCCATGCCCAATGTGGGACTTGAACTCACCACTCTGGGATCAAGAGTCTGATGCTCTACCTACTGAGCCAGCCAGGTGCCCCCTTCGCATCATGCTCTTAACTGTCAGGCCAATGTATTGCCTTACGGTTTGCTAAGAAGGCAGCCCTGCTACTGAGCACGTATTCAAGAAAGCATTCGCCTTGCCCACAGTCAGCTACACGTTCATCTTCCGGGGCATCTGTCTAGTCTCTTCCACTCTTCCCTACCCTCAGCTCTCCCTGCCCCCGTTTGTGTTAAGGTTTTATATTTTCATCTCACAAGCTGAACCTTTTTCCTACACATACCCGGTGGAAAACACCTTCACTTTGACAGCCTCATCAAGAAAGGAAGGAGACGTTTTGGCCAAATCCATCTCTCCTCCCTAAGAAGCAAACAAATTGAAACAAGATCTTCACACACAAAATCATTAAGAATCAACTCCATCTACGTATTTTTTAAAATATTAAATAACATTCTAAGAATTCTATCAAGTGCTGAAACAACTTGGAGGTAAAGCATTTGGCTTTTAAATGGGTCATATTTATACATATGAACAAATAAAGAGTGAAAATATCTTTCAGTGAAACACGTCAAAATATATGGCCCAATGTGATGAATATCCTTTTCTCTCATTCTATCATCTGAATGACTTAATATAAAATGTTTTTAAAGATGTGATTTTTGGGGGGCACCTTGGTGGTTCAGTCAGTTAAGCATCCAACTATAGTTCAGGTCATGATCTCACGATTCATGAGTTTAAGCCCCACATAGGGCTCTGTGCTGCAGCCCAGAGCCTGCTTCAGATCCTCTGTCCCCCTCTCTCTCTGCCCCTCCCCTTCTCATTCTCTATCTCTTTCCAAATAAAAAAAAAAATTAAAAACTTAAAAAATAGTATTTGTTTAAGTAAGTTTCCCCAAAAGTGGGGCTTAAACTCATGACCCCAAGATCAAGATTTGCTTTTCTACCTACTGAGACAGCCAGGGCCCCCTAAATTACGTAGTATGATTTTATCTTCCTGGAAACTTTACATATTGGAAGGTCATGTAGCATTGTATATAAGAGTGGCCCTTTAAATCAGATCCATCTCCGTTTAACTCCTACCTTGACCTCTTTTCTTGTGGCATAAACTTGAACAAGCCACTTAACCAAGCCCTAGCATCCTTACCCCTAAAATGGGTCTTGTGTGTGTGTGTGCGTGTGTGCATGTGTGTGTGTGAGATGTGATTTATAGAAAGAAGATGTATCTTTGGTCTTCATCCAGTTCTGACACAGAGCTCCTAAAACCCTTAGAATTTCCTGTGAAGAGAGCCAAAAGGTGTCTTTTGCAATGTTAATGAGGTGACGGGTAGGAATACACCTAAGACGGGAGCTAAGGGTCAGATGAACTGCCCTCTGACCTTTTATGGAGAGAAGCGTCCATAGAAATTCACAAGGACAGGGTTTGGAGAACTTCCAGGTTGTTGAACACGGGGATTTGGGGAGTGTGGTGCCCCTGGGGAGGGTATGGAAGTTCCGCGACCTTTCCCCATGCCTCGCTCTATGTGTCTCTCCCATCTGGCTGTTCCTGAGTTATAGTCTTCTATAATAAGCTGTAATCTAGTGAGTAAAGTGTCTCCCTGAGGTCTGCGAGCTGCTCTAGGAAAGCAGTCTAACCCAAAGTAGGGGTTGTGGGAACCTTCGCTCTATCGCCCGTTGGTCAGGTGACAGCCTGGGCTTGTAATTGGTGTCAGAAGAGAGGGGACACTCTTGTAGGACTGAGCCCTTAACCTGTGGAATCTGACACCATCTCCAGGGAGAGAGTGTCAGGATTGAGTTGAACTGTGGGGCACCCAGCTGGTGTCCAAGAATTGCTTGGGGAAGAAAAAAATCACTCATCTTAGTGAGTGTTAAAAGAGAAAACATAGGGGCGCCTGGGTGGCTCAGTCGGTTAAGCATCCGACTTCAGCTAAGGTCATGATCTCACGGTTCGTGGGTTCGAGCCCCACATTGGGCTCTGTGCTGCCAGCTCAGAGCCTGGGGCCTGTCTTCAGATTCTGTGTCTCCCTCTCTCTCTGACCCTCCCCTGCTCACACTGTCTCTCTCTCTCTCACAAATAAAATAAAAACATTAAAAATTTAAAAAAAAGAGAGAAAAAATATATCCATACATATAGCACAGTGCCTGGTGCATGGAAGGTGCTTCAAAGAAGACCACCCATTTTTGTTGCATGCCTACAATACCGTAGTCCCTGCGTGAGGCACTGAGGACCAAATGGACAGAGTCTCTGTTCTTGTCCTTATAGATGGGTGGAATTGGTGCCATTAACTGATGGCTTAGAGAACAGATCCTCCTCCCTTCTATCTTACCCAGCACAAAAGAAAACAAAATGAAATTTGGCCATTATCTGGTAAGTTGATCAAAAGAAAGGGCCACACGCTGTAACGTTATCTTTTCACACACGTTAGAGTCAGTGGCCCATGGCAGACACCTAGAAGTTCTGTTTGCCTCTTGCCCTAGCGCCACGTTGAATCGGTCCCCAAGGCCAGCCTCTTCTGTCTTTAAGTCCAGTTTCTCTCCAGGGGAGTTTTACAGTTTACAGCATCATTTGCCAAAACATCTTCCAATCTGGTTTACCTAAGTTCTCTCATTAAAAAAATATTTATTGAGCACCTGCTCTGTCCCAGATGCTAAGGAAAAAAGACGAAAGGAAGCGCTGTGATCAAGGTCTACATGGAAGAACACAGGAAAGGAACAGGAACACGTGGATGTATGGATGTGGAGCTCGAGAGGACCATCTGGGGTGGAGGGAAATAACCAGGAGTGGATGAGTATCCCTATGAAGGGTATATAGAGGAAAGAGAGAAGAGTACCAGGAATAGAACTGAGGGTGGGGACAGGGATGAACATGTAACAGTAGGCAGATAAGGAGGTAATGGAGGAGTTGAGAAAGAGCCACGAACAACGTAGAAAGAGAAACAGAAAAGGAAGTTGAGAAGGAGGGAATGGTCTGAGGTTTCTGATACAACCGAGAAGGCATGTATGGGTAGAAACAAGTCTACCTGAGTTGAGAATCTTTGGTTCATTGTTCACCATCGTCTCAGTAGTTTTGAGAGTAAAAGGTCTTAACTGGCAGAGGAGTGAAGGCAGAAAGTTCGTGTGAGTGGAGAAAGCCTGGATGAGTCTCTTCCTCTGGAAGAAGGGAGAGAGATGAGAATATAAACAAGTGAACACCGTGTACCAAGTGGGAAGAGGCAGGATGGACACCAGTGACCCGTGACTCTAGGGTCAAGGCGCCTGGTTGTGAAAGCTGTCCCTGCCCCCCTCTCTCTGTGGGTAGTCCCTCAATTCCTTCATCTGTAAAATGGGGAGAGTCCTAGTATCTTCCACAATGAATTGTTAGAAAGACTACAGGTGAGTTATAAGTACTCAGTACATACGAGCCTTCATTACTGTATGGAAACAGCATAGAAGGCCACATGTTGATCCTGTTTGGTGAACAGAGTTAGAGAAAAATTGGTAGAGGGTTTTGGCAGCTGGATCATGATGGATGAATAGGATTTTCTTTTAGGTGGGGGAAAAAAATCAAAATGCATAATGGAGAAGTGAACACAAATTAGATAAACAGACAAGTAAATGTGAAATCTCCAGGTGAGTCTGGCCCGTGGCCACACCAGGAATTTGGAAAGATCCGTTTCTAAGATACGAACTCTTTTTGTGTGACTTAAAACCTTTTATTTTGAGATTATTGTAGGTATGCATGCAATTACAAGAAATGACATAAAGAGAGATGGCAGTATTTGTCACCCAACTTTCCCCATCTTGTGTAATTACAGTACAGTGTCCCAACCAGGGAGCTGACATTGGTACCATCTACCCACTTTATTCAGATTTCGCCAGTTTTACATGCACTTTGTGTGCGTGTGTACTTTATGCTATTATATTACATGAATGTACTTGTGTATCCACAGTCAAGATACAGGGAAGTTCTACCACTTGGTGCATTAAATTTTTTTTAATGTTTATTTATTATTGAGACAGAGAGAGACAGAGCATGAGCAGGGGAGGGGCAGAGAGAGAGATGCAGAATCTGAAGCAGGCTCCAGGCTCTGAGCTGGATGTGGGGCTCGAACTCATGAACCGTGAGATCATGACCTGAGCCGAAGTCAGACGCTCAACAGACTAAGTCACCCAGGCACCCCTCTTGGTGCATTTTTAATGTTTGCTGCTTAAAAGAGAAAGAAGAGGATGACAGGAAACTTTTCTTTTTTCTTTGGGTGAAGGAAAGGTCTGCCTTGGGAAGAATTCTGAAATGATCTGGCACCTGCCGTCTTCCCTTTTGGAAGGCATCGCTTGCCCTGTGCATTTGCATTTCTCCAGGAAAACATTCTCAGCTAAGTGAAGGAAGAACCGTAGTTGATTAAACTCATTCAGACTTCGGTATGAATGACTCAAAGATCATTATCTCAGCCATAAAAAGCTGCAGTTTTAAAGAGGGTGCTTGCTAGCCACACGCCATTTCTTCTGGATGTTTTCTGTAGTCTAACAAAGTGAAATGAAACAATTTCGGTAGTGCATGGTGGCGTAACCTGGGGGCAGAGATTACCCAAAAAAGGGCAGCAGATGCTGATGTTTATAACTCTTATTTTAACTTAAATTTTAGTTAATTAACGTACAGTGCAATATTGGTTTCAGGTATGACTTTCTTTGGTCTGCTTCTGTACGTTTAGGTTTTCTAGAAGCTCCACTTCTTTTTCCACGATATTCCTTGTTTTGCCAGTGTGGAGGAGATGGAATAAGGGGACGGCGGATGTGTAGCAGCAAATGTAAAGACCAGGAGTTTCTAAGTCACTGATAACCTGTAAAGATAACCACACTCTATTTTCATTCCCTTTTGCTTAAGATACAAGCTTTTGAGATAAGATTCTACGTTCATCATTTTTACTTTTTTTTTTTTTTCTTTAAGTAGGCTCTATGCCCACACGGGCTTGGACCCACAACCCGTAAATCAAGAGTCACATGCTCTGCTGACTGAACCAGCCAGGCGCCCCTTTGCCTTTAACGTCTTAAAACACATTGTACACGAGGCTTGACTGCAGATACAAGTCAATGGTTTCTTTAGCGAGAGAAAGCTAAATCATAAGTTGATTATTTGCGTTTTGCTTTAACTTTCTATTTCAAAAACAAATTGCTTGGCAGAGTGAACGCCTTTGCTCCTGGCCGTTGGGTATAGCGGGACAGGTTGTGCTGGCCTTCTGGAGAATTGCTTTGACTGAATTGTGCGATTTGTCCGGGTTGGCAGACGGGTAAGAAACCGTCCTGTGAAGTTCATCATCGCATTTACTGTAAGGATATTGCTGAAAATGGGCTTCATTCCACCGTATGGTGTTCTGTTTATGAACATCCTTAGGAGGCTGTCTTTACAGTTTTAACCTAAATAATAGCTGTGCTTCTCTCAACGATCCAGTTTCATCATATAAGCACTGTGATTGTGTTTGGTTTTTGCAAAGACTGCTATGACCCTTAAAATAGATCTCTGGTTCAACCTGGGCATGTATGTGCATTTCATGTGCTGGCTTAATTCCCTCACCCCCCATTTTACATTCTCATATGCTCCTAATTCATGTTCTTTTCATATATACTATGTATCTTTCAAAGCTACCTTAAAGTCTTTCTGAGGCAGATGAGTAGTTTAAGAATATAAGATCTGGGGTCCAAATGTCTAATTTCAAATTTTTGTGTCACCACTTCCGGACTGTATAACCACGGGCAAGTTGTTTAATGTCCCTAAACCTCAGTTTTCTCATCTGCGAAATGGGGAAATGAGGAGTAAGACGATTAAAGCAGGTGGGTCATGAAACAGTCGGAGCACAATGTCTGGCGCATGGAGGGCATTCAACAAATTCATGTCATTATTGCTATTGCTGACACTATTTTATGTTAATATGAGCAAACACGCTCGAAGTATACGCAAAAATGAAAAAAATATGATTATAATTCTTAGGAAATGGTTCTGCCCCCTTCATGGGTATTTGAAATTCACATGCCTTGATATTCATAACAAGCCTGTTTCAGGAAATAGATTTTCTGGTGTTAACAGCTCAAGTCAAGGCAAAAGATTATACTTGATAATTAGCATCAGCATTAGATAGCTATCCAGAAATGGAGTGCTTTTTCTATTTGTGTCTTTCTTACTTCATAGAAGCTAGTGTTCTGTCTTTAGGCTGATATATCTATTTACATCGTACTTCTAGAAGTGTTAGTACAATGCAGATGATCTTATCTTGCAATTTAAATGAGATATTGCCCAGATAATTTCAGAAAGGAATTTTCCAGAGAGTGAGAAATACTCCTTAGCAACATGAAAAACCAGAAACAATACTAGATCTAATTCTGCAAGAGCACAGCCATGTTCTGAGTGTACCATTTCATTTTTAAGGACATAGATTTAATTTCATGTGACAATCTGGCATTGAAGTTTTCCTCTGGTCTTCTTTTTTCCAAATAGCCCTGTAAATATGAAAATGCAATCTAATAGGAAGAGATTAAATTTGTAAGACCACTTGTAGGGCACCATGGCTATTATGAAGGCAGTAAATGAACAAAATAGATTAAGGAAAATGCCAGAGAAAGTTGCACGTTATAAACACATCTAACAGAACTAATGAGAATCCTACCTGTTTGCTAAAATGTCACTTGTATATCTAGCTCATTGTTTTTTATACGATTTCCATCTATTATATTTTTTAATGTTTTTTTTAAATTTAAATTTTTTAAATTTTTGAGAGACGGAGAGAGACAGTGTGAGCAGGGGAGGGGCAGAGAGAGAGAGAGAGAGAGACACAGAATCTGAAGCAGGTTCCAGGCTCTGAGCTGTCAGCACAGAGCCTGACACGGGACTCGAACCCACAAACCGTGAGATCATGACCTAAGCTGAAGCCGGATGCTCAACCTACTGAGCCACCCTGGTGCCTCAGCCCCTCATTTATATTCTTAATGACTTCATTTATTTGTATTACATAACTCTTTTTAGTTCTGATTATGCTTTAAAAAAATAGAATATATATTTATCTGTTTTAAATGTATTTTATTTTAATTTCTTAAAGTTTATTTATTTATTTTGAAAGAGGGACAGAGAGAGTGAGCAGGGGAGGGGCAGAGAGGAGGGAGAGAGAGAATCCCAAGCAGGCTCCACACTGCCGGTATGGACCCCAGTGTGGGCCTTGAACTGAAAAACCATGCAATCATGACCTGCCCCAAAATCAACCATCCGACACTTCACCGACTGAGCCACTCAGGTGCCCTTGTTTTTTTTTTTTTTTTTTTTTTTTTTTTTTTTACTGTTCCGGGTTTATCTGTTTTAATGGCACATGTTGAATGAATCTCCAATGAAATTTCACTTGATGGTAGGGAAATCCTTCTGACTTAAAAAACACTAAGTTCTCAATTTGAGTTCCAGTGATATTTTTTACTCCCCTTTCACCATCTTGTGCAATTGCTTAACAAAAGATACTCAGGGAATTATTGATCATATGTTCCAAATTGTCAGCCTGACATTGGTCTAGCGTAATAATTTTATAGACGCACTCATCTCTGTAAAGTGTGGAAGTCAAGGGCATGACCGTCCTTAGCTGGCCGGCTCAGCCATTACCATGCTGCCTTGGCTCTTCTGCTCATTCCTTTTCCCCTCACATTTCTTTTGTTTTGTTTTTTCTTTAAGTGTTAATTTATTTATTCAGAGAGAGAGAAAAAGCGAGCCAGCATGGAGAGGGGCAGAGAGAGAGGGGGAGAGAAAGAGAATTCCAAGCCGGCTCCACATTGTCAGTGCAGAGCCTGACACGGGGCTCGATCCCATGAACCATGAGATCATGGCCTGAGCTGAGATCAAGAGTCACTTGAGATGCATGTAGAAAAACCAAGGTCAAGGATGGCATATAGCACAGTCAGTGACGTATAGTTAAAGTGTCTTTCCTATATTGCATTTCTTTTCAGAAGTCAGTGTTCATATCGCAACTTCTAGATTGCAAGACCATGGCATAGACAGAATTAATGAGTTTCTAAAGTTAGCAGAGGAGCTGAAAATAGAATCTTCATCATGTTTTAAACTCTAAGTGTTTTGACATTTAGACAATTCTACAAAGAATTTTGTCTTGATTTAGAAGACTGATGTTTTTCATGGTAGTTTGTCTAAATTGCACTCAAATCCACTGATGCGAATGAAACAAATTTCTATGACATATTCATGATTACCTACTACTATATACATTAATTCAATTTAGCTCTCATAACACCCCGACGTGGTATCTGCCGCTGTCCCCATTTTACAGATTAAAAGCAAAACCAGAGATTCAAAAAGAGATGAATCCCAGCCTAATGGTTTAGATTTTGGGTCACTATTCCAAAGTGAGGCAGAAAAACATGGTTAAGTGTTGTGAAATATTTTTAAATTTTATTGTAAATTTTATGTGCTTGTTGGTGGTTTTTATAGGGGGAAGAAAAGCAACGTGTAATGAAAAAGAGTGAAATGGATTTTCTTGCCTTGGAACGCGTCGCCTGCTCAGTTTCCTGGAGCAACTCCTCAAAGGTTTGGAGGCAATCTACTGTTTTCATATTAAAACAGCGTCTGCTATGTTACAGAGTTAATGCGGAAGTCATTAATGTTCATCTAAAGTTTTAAAATAAAACAAAAGACTTCAGAGAACTTTATGAGCACTGTAGTGATAGTCCAGACTTCCCAGGGGCGGGGTTTTGCTCTCCTCTGTTGCTGCGGCACTTGATGAAAAGTGGGAGAAGCCCAAGGTACCTTTTTAATCACCGCAATTGTTCCGTGGGTTTTGCCACGTCACTTCCTTATTGTCTTTCAAAGTCAAGGGGAATTTACTTCTTAGAAAAATCAACTTGGGGAAATGAATTACTCTCCCCGGGAGGACAGCAGATTCAATATATGAGAACAAAATTGTATTTGGAAGAAAAGGAAACTTCTTTTTGCCATGGCTGGATGTAATCAAGCTTCTGCAGATCAAAGCCCGTTAGCCCTGTGGTTGACGTTAGCCGTGAGAACAAGAGATGTTTGGACTCTGCGGGCTTACCCCCGGAAACACCAGAACCCTCAAAGTCTCCAGTGTCTTTTGCACACACGAGTCCTTTGAAGGCCCCTTAAAATGTTCTGGGACGGCTACAGCTGAGGATGCCCTCCGCATCCTGTGGTCTTAATCCTGGGCTGAACCTGGGGTTAGCCTCTATGAGGCTCCATGGTTCTGACTTCTCGACTGTTCCTCTGGAATCCTATCGCTCCTGCTCAGTTAGTCATGGTTGCTTTTTGCTAGACTGTCATGCAGGGTCTGTTGATGCCTTTCTCACTGTCCCCCCCCCCCCCCCCCCCCCAAAAAAAAGAGGTGCTTAAAAATGTTTGATGAATGAAGCGATGGCAGCTCCCAGGACTTTCTCCGCAGCAGACAAGGACTCTTCCCACCAGAGTTGCCACTCTTCACAGGCTCCTGGAGAATCACTAGCCCCCTTCCTGCCTCAAGGAACCTGGGTCAAGTTCCTGTGGGTCTTGGTGAGAGAATGTTTGAGAAACACCAAGCAGTTACTTCTGCAAAAAATTAACCAGTAAGTCAGAGTCCAGACACTTTGGCCCTTACCCTTGAGAAGTGTGGGCCCGTCCACAGCCAATGATGAAGTGAGAGAGGGCTGTGGACACTTTCCTCTTTATCTGATGGTTTTATTCCGATGGTGGACCCATCAATCTCAATATGCGGAGATAAATACAGTTCCGAAGTCAGATTGCAGAGGTCGAAGACCAATTCCATCACTCTGGGCAAACTACTTAAATAAACCTCAGTTTTATCATCTATGAAGTGGGGCTAATACCAGCCCACCTCACATAGTTGCTATATGGATTAAGGGAGATAAACATAAACCTTGAAAAGCATTTTACGTGGCGCCTGGCACATAGTATGTACTAGAAGTATGGATATAAACACTCCAGTATTAGTATCTTCCTCTAGCAAGCAGGAGGCCCTCAGATGCTGGCACTCCCTGAAAGTGTGGCACAGATAGGTTAGACTCCTGCATCATTTGCACACACACACGCACACACTCATGCATGTACACACACACACACTCATGCACATGCACGCACCTGTTGATCAAGTCAAATAAGGAGCTAGAATGCTTATTCTGGAAAATAGATGAATTGAATTAAGAAAAGCAAAGGCACGCTTGTATATGAGTCTATGACCTCATCAGAGAAAAAAAAAAAAAAAGAAAGAAAGCAGAAGTAGTCATCTGTTCCGAGAAAGCATCCAATCTCCTTGGATGCTGGCCCACGGAACTGCCGTCTCTGCCACCGTGGACATTACTCTCTGCTCTGGCATCCCCCTTAGCTGCTGGGGATGCCAGAGCTGGGAACGCATCTGTGACTCAATGAAAGACCCATCAGGGTCCCCACAAGATGAAAACGTAGCATCTTCCAGGGTGCCATGGGCTTTTGGGTACTTCTGTCTGGAGGCCAAAAGGCCCATCTGGAAGGAAACTTAAGGAATTCCTCTAGAAGCCTCTGGGTTACTCTCAGGCAGGACAGTGGCCTGGCCAGGGCCACAGTGAGCCCAGGAAAGGGCCTCTTTTCCACTGCCCAGCCTCCCTAGTGAGATGAACCTCCTTCTTGCAAGTTCATGAATATCAATGAGCCCAAACCGCCTGCGAAAGAGCCAGAACACACTGCAACAGCCAAATTGCGAGTTGGCTCCTAAGACTTGGCCGAAGGAGCGTAGAATTCAAACACTGGGGCCGAGGCTGGCGTTGCGCCTGAGCCCGGGGAGGAATGCAAGCAGCCTCCACTCAAGTGCTCTGAGAGCTCTGGCAGATCAAGGGGAAAGAAAAGGGGGCAGGCGGCCGAAGCTGTCATCACCGCCCTGTAACCACTGCCGGCCCGACCAGTCAGCCAGAAGTCAGAGCGAAGTGCTCTTCACCAAAGTGCGGCACGATTCAAGAACCCAGTGCCCAGAAGGCGCACGCCGATTTGGCATAAATAAGGACCTCACGGACAGCAGTAAAATTCTTTCATTCAACAAATAATTACTGGGCAGTCGCTATATGTCAGGCTCTCTGCTAGGCACTGGGAATATGGTGGAAAAGGAACAGCTCCTGACCACAGGAGTTTACAGTGGTGAGGGGGTGGGGGTGGGGGGAAGGGTCCTGGGGGCAGCTAAGCGGGAGAAGGAACGAGAACAAGCAGAATACAATTTCAGTGGGCTGCACCGTTTCTATGACTCCAAGTTGGTTCCTTTCTGTGGCCAAGTTAGTGTTTCATAATTTGCTTTTCTCTTCACCTGCGGGCGACATTTGGTGTGTTTCCAGTTTGGTATGATTATGAAGAAAGCTGTTATGAACATTCACGTCTTGGCAGGATGCACATTTTCATTTCCCTTGGGTTAGTATCTACCATTTTGCATTTCTGTCCTCGCTGGTGGTGGATGGAAGTCTTGGTTGCTTCATATCCTTGTCAACATTTGTTATTACCTGTTTAAAACATTTTAATGGGGCGCCTGGGTGGCTCAGTCGGTTAAGTGTCCGGCTTCGGCTCAGGCCATGGTCTCACAGTTCATGGGTTTGAACCCTGCATCGGGCTCTGTGCTGACAGCTCAGAGCCTGGAGCCTGCTTCGGATTCTGTGTCTCCCTCTCTCTCTGCCCCTCCCCTGTTTGTGCTGTCTCTCTCTGTCTCTCAAAAATAAATAAAAAACATAAAAAAATTAAAAAAAACATTTTAGTTATGATGGAGGGTGTATAGTGGTTTTGTTTGCATTTCCCTAATGATTCATGATGTGGAGCTTTTTTTTTCATGTTCTTATTTCCTATGAGAGAAAGGGAGAGAGAGAGAGGGAGAGAATCCCAAGCAGGCTTCGTGCTGTCAGTACAGAGCCCAACATGGGGCTCAGTTCCATGGAAGATGACATATGACTTGAGCAGAAATCAAGAGTTGGAAGCTTAACCCACTGAGCCACCCAGGTGCCCCTAGTTGAGAATACATTTTGAGTCAATTTTTTTACATAATGTGAGAAGAGTTGACTTTTTTTTTTGGCCAGACAAAAATTCCATTTTTTTCCCAGAACTATTTGCTGAAGAGACTATCTTTTCCAAACTGATTTCAATCATTTGTTAAAAAGACCATCTTTTCACAGTTGATAACTTGGCAACTTTATTAAAAGCCAATTGATCGTTGATGTGTGGGTTTATTTTAGACTCTTGAATTAGTTCCCTAGATCTCTATATCTATCATTATACTAACACCGCCCCTTCTTGATTAGTTTCGCTTTATATTAAGTCTTGAAATATAATAATGATTGTTTTTCTTTCCCAGAATTGTTTTGACTGTTCTAGGTTTTTGCATCTTTACGTAAATTCCTATAAAAAATCTTGCTGGAATTTTGATTGGGATTGCATTGAACCAATAGGTCAATTTTGGAAGAATTGACCTCTTAACATTATGGAGTCAACTGATGTGTGAACAAAGCAGGTCTCATCACTAATTTGTCAGATCTTCATTAATTTATCTCAGCAAAGTCTTGGAATTTTCAATGTACATACCATCATATGTTTTGCTAAATTTATCCCTAAAAATTTTATGCTTTGTGATGCTATTGTGAATGATATTGTTTAAAAATATTCAATTTCAGATTGTCTGTTGCTAGATTCTAGCGATATAATTACTTTTGTATGTTTAGCTTTTATTCTCTGACCTTGTTAAATTTATCTCATTTTTTGTGTTTATTCATTTTTGAGAGAGAGAGTGTGAATGGGGGAGGCCAGAGAGAGAGGAGACAGAGGATCTGAAGTGAGCTCTGTCCTGACAGCACTGAGCCCGATTCAGGGCTCAAACTCACGAGCTGTGAGATCATGACCTGAGGTGAAGTCAGACACTCGACCTACTGAGCCACCCAGGTGCCCATTAAATTTACTTCTCAGGTGTAGTTGCTTTTTGATAGAGTGTTTAAAATTTTCTACATGAACAACCACATCGCCAGTGGATAATGACAGTTTTATTTCTTCCTTTCCTAAAGTACATGGCTTTTATTTTGTTTTCTTGCCTTATATCATTGGCTAGGAACTCCTGTTGGATAGAAATGGCAAGAGGGAACCTCTTGCAGGGGAAAATAATTGTTTTAAATTATTAAGTATGGTGCTAGCTTTACATTTTTGGGGGATTTCCTCCATCAGATTGAGAATATTTCCTTCTATTTCTAGTTGTTGAGAGTTGGTTTGATTTTTTAATTATAGATGGGTGTTGAAATCTGTCAAATGTTTCCTCCATCTGTGGAGCTGGTGGATTTTGTAGCCTCTCTTTGTCTATTACTATGATGAATTACATTTATTGATTTTTGCATGTTGAATCAATCTTATATTCCTGGGAAAAGCTCCACTTGGTCCTGGTATGTTCTTTTTTAATGTGTAACTGGCCCTGATTTACTGAAATTTTGATGCTTTTGTGTCTGCGTTCACAGGGGTATTGGTCTGTAGTTTTCTATCTTTTGATTTCTTTTTTAGTGTTGGTATTAGGGTAATAATAGCTTCATAAAATGAATAGCAATGTTTTCTCCTCTCTACTTTTTTGTGTAGGGTTGGTTTTATTCCTTGCTTAAATATTTGATAGAATTTATTGATAAAGACATCTGGAACTAATGCGTTTTTTTTGTAGGAAGGGTTATAACTACAATTTCAATTTCTTTAATATAAATTGAGATAGTATTTAAGTATTTCTTCTTGAGTGAGCTTAGGTTATTTTTATTTTCAGGGAATTGTCCCCTTTGATCTAATTTGATGAGTTCATTAGCTTGAAGTCATTCATAAATTACCATATTATCTGTTTAGTATACGTAGAATTGTTCATTCCTGGTATTGCAGATTATCCTTTATCTCCTTGTTCATTGTGAGGCAAAGATTTAGCAGTTGTTTTTTCAATGAATCAAGCTTTTGGTTTTATTATTTTTCTTTATTGTTTGCCTACTTATTTATTATTTTATTATTTTATTGATTTCTGATTATTTCGTTCCTTCTACTTTGGTTTAAGTTGCTCTTCTTTAGTTTCTTAAGGTGGAAGCTTAGAGATTTTATCTTTATTTATTGATTTATTTAATTTATTTTGTTATGTTTTATTTATTTTTGAGAGAGAGAGAGACAGCGTGAGCACGGGACAGACAGGAAAAGAGGGAGACCAAGAATCCAAAGACAGGCTCCAGGCTCTGAGATGTCAGCATAGAGCCCGATGCGGGGCTCAAACCCACAAACCGTGAGATAATGCCCTGAGCCAAAGTTGGACGCTTAACCAACTGTGTCACCCAGGTACCCCTATTTATTATTTTTTAAGATATTTGATTTTAAACTTTTTCTTTCCAACATAAGCATTGCAAGTAGTAAATTTCCTTGAAAGCACTAATTTAGGTGCACCGTCCATTTATAGATGCTGTTAAAAATATCTTCTAATTTCACTTGTGATTTCTCTAAGGCATTTTTAATGCTTGTTTATTTTGAGAGAGAGAGCTAGCGCGCAAAGCGTGCACACAGGTGAGGGAGAGGCAGAGAGAGAATCCCAAGCAGGCTCCAAGCTGTCAGCACAGAGCCCCACACGGGACAGGATCTCACAAATCCTGAGATCATGACCTGAGCCCATATCGCAAGTTGAGCACTTAACTGACTGAGCCACCCAGGTACCCCTTATTCGTGATTTCCTTTTTTTGACCTGTGTGTTATTTAGAAGTATGTTGTTTAATTTGGAAACATCGAGTGTTTACAGATATCTTTCTATTATTGATTTCTAGTTAATTCCACTGTGGTCAGAGAATATACTATGAATGATTTCAATCCTTTAAAATTTATTGAGACTTGTTTTATAGCCCCAAATATGGTCTAACTTGATAAATGGTCTATGTACATTTGAAAATACTGTTTATTCTGCTGTTGTTAGGTGGAGTGTTTTGTAAAAGCCAGTTAATTTAATTCCGTTGATGTTATTAAAGTCTTCCGTATTCTTTCTGATTTTCTGCCCACACATTTTAACAATTATTGATTTTTTAAAATGTTTTTTATTTATTTTTGAGAGACAGAGAGAGACAGTGCGAGCAGGGGAGCGTCAGAGAGAGAGGGAGACACAGAATCTGAAGCAGGCTCAGGCTCTGAACTAGCTGTCAGCACAGAGCCCGACGCGGGGCTCAAACCCACCAATGTGAGATCATGACCTGAGCCAAAGCCGGACGATTAACCGACTGAGCCACCCAGGCGCCCCTAACAATTATTGAGAGAGGAGTGTTGAAATCTACAATTATAATTTTGTCTATTTCTTTTTCTGCTTACTCTGTAGCAGTTAAGTCTTCTTGATGAATTGATCCTTTGTTATTATGGTCCCTTGAACTGAAATCTACTTTGTCTAATATTAATAGAGTCAATTCCCTTTCTTCTGCCTCGGGCTGGCATGGCATTTATTTATCTATCCTTTTACTCTTTTTTTTGTAAATTTTTTAATTTGTTTCATTGCCCTTTAATTTTGAACCTGCTCATGTTTTTATATTTAAAATTGGTTTCTTATAAATAGCATATAATTTCTTATAGACATCATATCTTGCTTTTTTCTCATCCAATAGAACAATCTCTATTTCTAATGGAGTGTTTCTAAATTTTTATTTACTTTTATTTGTCTTTAATGTTTATTTATTAATTCTGAGACAGAGAGAACACGAGCAGGGGAGGGGCAGAGATAGAGGGAAAATTCCAAACAGGCTTCACGTGCGATCAGCACAGAGCCCAAAGTGGGACCCGAACTCATGACCTGAGCCAAAATCAAGAGTCAGCTGCTCAACCAACTGAGCCATCCAGAGGCCCTTGGTGGAGTGGTTTTTAAATAAATTGAGTTATACTTGATATAACATTGAATTAGTAACAGTAGCATCTTTAGACCATTTACATTCAGTGTAATTATTGATATGATTGGGTTTAAATTTAGCATTTTAGTATTTATTTTCCACTTATCCCAATATACTCTTTGTTCTCTTGTTTGTTTACTCATTTGTAGTAATCTAATCGTTTCACAATTCCATCTTCACTACTGCCTTACTCCTTATACCTTCTTTAAAAGTTGTTTTTAGTGATTGGTCTAGAATTGACAATATCTAATGAATCACAACTAATCATAGTCTACCAATTTTTATTTTTTAAAAAGATATTAATTTATTTTATTTTTTTATTTTAGAGCAAGCAAGTGAGCAGTGCAAGTGGAGGTGGGAGGGGCATAGGGAGAAGGAGAGAGAGATGACCCGAGCCGAAGTCAAGAATTGGATGCTTAACTGACTGAGTCACTTAGGTGCCCCTAAAAGATTTTATTTTTAAGCAATGTCTACACCCAACATGGGGCTTGAACTCACAACCCTGAGATTAGAAGTCACAGTCTCTACTGACTCAGCCAGCCAGGTGTGCCCATAGTCTCCTTTTAAGTAATCTTACATCATTTCATGTGACATGTAAGAAGAGTATGCTTAAAATGGTAGTTAAAATAGTACACTTCTTTTTTCCTCTTCTTGCCTTTGGTGAAACTATTGTCAGACATCTTGCTCGTGCGTATGTTGTAAACCCCACATACTAGGTTATGTTTGCTCTAGTCAAATATCTTTTAAAGAAATTAAGTAGGAAAAAGAATGTTTTTGTTTTTATCCACAGTTTCACTATCTCCAGTGTTCTTTATTCCTTTGTGTGGAATAAAATTTCCATCTGTTACATATTTTTTTCTGCCTGAAAAGTTCCCTTAAAATTCTTGCAGTGTATGAGTGACACATTTTTTTTATTCTGTTTTACTAGGAAAAGCACTCTTTCACCTTCATTTTTTTCTTTTTCCTCCCTTGAACAGTATGCCTACATTCATAATGTTGGAACCTGCACGTTTATAAATGCATAGAGTGCTAGGTTTGGCAGCGCATGAACTTGGAACAACACGGGGAAGATTGGGGTGGCCGCTGCCCAAGGACAGCATGCACATTGAGAAGGATTCCACCTTTTGTACTCAATGCAGGGCACTCAGAAATGATGAGCACAGGGGCGCCTGGGTGGCTCAGTTGGTTAAGCACCAACTTCGGCTCTGGTAATAATCTCATGGTTCACAAGTTTGAGCCCTGCGTCAGGCTCTGTGCAGACAGCTCAGAGCCTGGAGCCTGCTTCAGATTCTGTATTTCTCCCTCTCTCTCTCTGCCCCATGTCTGCTCATGCTCTGTCTCTCTCTCTCTCTGTCTCCAAAATAAATAAACATTGAAAAAAAAAACAGTAACATAGTAAATTTTTTATTATGTATGTTTTACTATAGTAAAAAAAAATGCCTAGAAATAGGTCTAGGAGGGCGCCTGCCTGGCCGGCTCAGTCAGTTAAGCATGCGACTCTTGATTTTGGGATTGTAAATTCAAGCCCCGTGTTGGGTGTAGAGATTACTTAAAATCTTAAACAAGAAAAAGATGTGTTTAGAAATACACACACAAAACCTTTTACATTGGCCCATAACTCGGAAGAGGGGTTTGGGAGGGGGACAGAGGATAACTTCCAGATTTTTTCCTCAAATGTTTTTAAATTTAAATTTTATTTTTAGAGGGTGTGGATTAGAGAGGGACAGAGAGAGTTTCCTTCAACTTTTAAACTTTTTATTTGGAGGGGCACCTCAGTCAGTTGAGCATCTGACTCTTGATTTTGGCTCAGGTCATGATTTCAAGGTCATGGGATTGAGCCCCATGTCAGACTCTGTGCTGGATGTGGAGCCTGCTTAAGATTTTCTCTCTCTCTTCCTCGGCTCTTCCCCCTGTGCTTGCTGTCTCTCTCTAAGAGAAAATAAAATAAAAAAGAAGAAAGAAAAAAAACACTAAAAAAATTTAAACTTTTAATTTGTAAATTATTTCAAATATAGAAAAGTTGCATGAGTAAGAATATTACCAAGAATATCTCTGTACTGCTTACCCGGATTTGCCAACTATTAACATTTTATCCACTTACTTCATCATATATGTACACACACACACACACACACACACACACACACACACATATATGCAGTCTGTGGGGAGATGATTTAAGTCGATGCAAACATATCCTGTTCCTCATCAAAATTTCCATCTGGGGGTGTCTGAGTGGCTCAGTGGCACCTCTCCCCACCTCTCCCCTGCTCGTGCATGATCTTTCTCTCTCTTTCTTAAAAAAAAGTTCCCTCTGGATTCAGCATCCATTGATTTCTGCTGAATTGGTCTTTCCCATGAGGGTCGCAAAATGGTTATTTTACATGGTATAAAATGGTTATTTCCCAACTCTCAGTTGGTTAAGCATCCAACTCTATTTTCATTCATCATTTGGTACTTAGTATTTGATTTTAAGAAGGAACCCACTAGTTATTTACATATTTATTACAGGTATAAATTCGCAAATACCTATTTTTTTAGTAATTTGTAATTCACAATTGTATTTAATTATTTCGGCTCAAAGTGCCCAAGATTTGGCCAGTGGAGCCCCTGGATCCCACATAGCTGGGACACCCGCCCCCCGCATCACATTGAGTCCTTCCTTAATATATGGCACAAAAAGATTTTCCAGGCTTCTCTTGTATCTTACCTGCCCCAGCCCTGAATCCAGCCATTTCTAGAAAGATCGTTGGTTCCTTTTAATGAGAGGAGGTATCAGAGACCAAGATCTGGGTGTGAGGTCTGCTTACTGTTCCTGTGCTTTTCAGCTGGGTGAATAAGAAAGCATAATGGATATTTATACATGTACATGTACACATATAAATATACATAGACATTTATGTATATCCATAAATACATATTCATGAGAACAGAAATATTTTAGAAATCATGAATTCATAATTTCAATTTCATTTATCCTGATGAGGTTTCTTCTTGCTTTTTTTCTCCTATTCTATATTTTATTTGCATGTGGCCTTTTTTTTTTCCAGTGAGATCCCTTGGATCCTCCAAACAATACAGTTACTTATTTGCTCAATTGCATAATTTAAAATAATTTCAGAATTGCTTCCTCCTTGCCTCTATACAAAACAAACCTACTGGAAAGAGGACCAGATTTATCTGTAATTTCTTTTTATCTTTTTTATGTTTTATTTATTTTTGATACAGAGAGAAACAGCACGAGAGGGGGAGGGTCAGAGAGAGAAGGAGACACAGAACCGGAAGCAGGCTCCAGGCTCTGAGCTAGCTGTCAGCACAGAGCCTGACGCAGGGCTTGAACCCACAAATGGGAGATCTCACCTGAGCCGAAGTCAGACGCTTAACCGACTGAGCCACCCAGGCGCCCCATCTGTAATTTCTTCCATGCCCTATCACTCCACCACAAACTGAGGGTATTACGGAGGCAAATACTGTTTTTATACATTGCTTGGCTTGGTTCTCCCTTTTTTCTGGTTTCCTTCTGTGTTGTTATACTATTCATTTGAAATCTAACCAGGCTGAAATCTGCCCAGTTTGCTCTCTCTTTTATATTGGCAAAATGCCCCCTCCCTCCCAAATCTCTACTGCCACCTTTCCTTAGAGGTAACCAGCTTCACGGTTTTCTGGTTTATTCTTTCTGTGTTTCTTTTTGTAAAGGCAAATAGATAGTCAGAGATTTTCTTATTTTTCCTGCTACTATGTTTTTTTTTCTTTTAAAAAGCAGCTTTATTGGGCCACCTGGGTGGCTCAGTTGGTTAAGCAACCGACTTCTGCTCAGGTCATGATCTCAGTGTTTATGAGTTTGAGCCCCGCATCTGACTCTGTTCCCGGCTTAGAGCCTGGAGCCTGCTTCAGATTCTGCGTCTTCCTCTCTCTCAGCCCCTCCCCCTCTTGCTCCCCAACTCTCACTCTGTCTCTCTCCCTCAAAAATAAACAAATACTAAAAAATTTTTAAAAATAAAAAATCAAAAGTAGCTTTATTAAGGCATAATTTACATGGTATAAAGTTTACCCATTAATTTTTTTTTCATTTTAGAGAAAGCACAAGTTGCAGAGTGAGAGAGAATTTCAAGCAGGCTCCACATTCAGTACAGAGCCCAATGTGGGGCTCAATCCCACAACCTGGGATTGTGACCTGAACTGAAGTCAGGAGTCAGATGCTCAACTAACTGAGCCACACAGGTGACCCTAAAATTCACCCATTTTAAGTGGCATCTAGACAAGTGTAAGTAAATTTATACAGATGTGACACCATCATCACCATAGCCCAGCTTTGTAACACTGCCATCACCCCGCCAGTTCCTCTCACACCTATTTGCTGACAGTCCCCACTCCCACCTCAGCCCCAGTAACCACTGATCTATGTTCTGTCACTATGGTTTCACCCCTTCTATAAATTTCCTATCAATGGAGTCACACAATATGTAGTCTTAAGTGTCTGGTTCCTTTCACTTTGCATACTGCTGTTGAGGGTCATTTGTGCCATTGAATGTATTAGCAGTTCTTTCTTTTTAATTGGCAGATTGAATGGACATACCATAACCTATTTACCCATTCACCAGCTGATGGACTTTTGGAGTGTTTCCAGCTTTTCACTTCTCATGGAAAATACTGCTATGAACATGTGTACAAGTCTTTGGACAGACATGTTTTCATTTCTCTTGGGGTGATACCTAGGAGTAAAATTGTTGGATCATATGGTAAGTGTATGTTGAACTTAAGAAACTGATGCTATGACTTCCAAAGTGCTTGTATTATTTTACATTCCCATCAGTGTTGTATTTATATTTTTTAATATTCATTGTAAGCAAATGTATTCTCATAAAGTTGCTGAAAGTTCTTAGCTTAGGTAGGCTAGTTATTGTCTTTATAATCTTGCTCATATTTTACTTATGTAGCTCTTTCTTCATAAGTTGTTCAAAGGTAAGTCATATTATTCCTTGTTGAATTATAATGAATTCAGAATGTGACCAAAAAAAAAAAAAAGCCCAGAAAATTGTTTCCTTTTCCTTAATAGGGAATGAAATGATACAGATGACATTATTAAGGAAGGAACTTTCTATCCTCAGTCTTTAAGAATAAAGGTTGATTTCATCAGAAACTTGAGTTTACATTCTTTCTGAAGGTAGGTCAGGAAGTGAAATTAGTTTACGGAAGGAAGTACCTCTTATAAATGTAGATACTTGGGAAGTTGACTATAGTTAGGGCAGGGTCATTCACTTCAAATTTTGAGAAATCAGAAGAGAATTTAAGAATCTAAAGATTTTTAAAGTTTGTTTATTTAGAGAGAGAGAGAGAGAGAGAAAGCACTCACATGCATGTGAGTGGGAAAGGGGCAGAAAGAGAGAGGGAGATTGAGAATCCCAAGCAGGTTCCACACTGTCAGCACAGAGCCTGACCTGGGAGGCTCGAACTCATGAACTGTGAGACCTGAACTGAAATCAAGAGTTGGATGCTCAGCTGACTGAGCCACCCAGGTGCTCCAAGAATCTAAAGATTTTTAAAAGGAGAGAACTTAATACGGTTCCCAACTTGTTATTTGTATTTTGAAAGGAGAGCAATGCAAGGAGGCAGTCTTGGACAGGCAAGTCACGATTGGCTAACTCAGTACCTTCACCAGAGTGGGAAAAGGCCAGACCTTCCTGTGGTGCCCTAACACACAACTAGACAAAAACACAATGCTCTTGCAGCATCTTAAAACATAGCTAGACAGGGGCACCTGGGTGGCTCAGTTGGTTAAGCATCCGACTTCAGCTCAGGTCATGATCTTATGGTTCATGGGTTCGAGCCCCATGTTGGGCTCTGTGCTGACCTCTAGCTCAGAGCCTGGAGCCTGTCTTCAGATCCTGTGACTCCTTCTCTCTCTGACCCTCCCCTGCTCACGCTCTTGCTCTCGCTCTCTCTCTCTCAAAAATAAAGAAAAACATTAAAAAAAAAACATAGCTAGACAGGATCAGAGCTTGCTTTATGATGGCTCTAATCCTAATGACCTTCCTCATGGCACCCTGGGGACATGGCCGGCGTCAAGTCACCACCCAGAAAAATCCATCTCAGTTCACAGACTAGTCAGTTAATTTTTAAACTATCTTTAGCTAAATTTTAAAATATTCAGCGTGCCTGGCTGGCTCGGTCAGAAGAGCATGTGACTCTTGATCTCAGGATTGTGGGTTCGATCCCCATGTTGGGTATAGAGATTACTATAAAAATAAACTTAAAAAAATAATCAAAGTTTGCCTTTAAAAAATCTCCTCACATCTCTTTTCAAAGTTTTTCTCTCTGCTTCTGATACCTCCTAACTGTTTCTTTGCCCCCCCCCTTTTTTTTTTGTCTAGAGCATATGTCCTTTTCTTGGGACTGGACTTAGCCAAGATAGGTATTAACCAATAATATTTATTTATTTTTGACAGAGAGCAAGAAACAGAGCATGAGCAGAGGAGGGGCAGAGAGAAAGAAGGAGACACAGAATCCAAAGCAGGTTCCAGGCTCTGAGCAGTCAGCACAGAGCCTGACGAGGGGCTTGAACTCATGAACTGCAAGATCATGACCTGAGCCGAAGTCAGACGCTCAATGGACTGAGCTACTCAGGCACCCCTAACACCACATTAAGTTGTAATTATTGGTTTCTTTTTGAAATTTCTTTTTGAAATACTGCAGAGGAAACATCAAGATGTTAGTATTTCTGGTTTGGTCGGGTAGTAGGTAGGTTTCAGGATTGGTTCCAAGGTGCTCACATCTATCCTGCATTCATCTGGGCTTGGCACCTGGACTTATTTTAACAGGGTTTCCACAGTGAACAGGATACAGCAGGCAGAAGCCACTAATGCTCTCTGGGACACTAAAGGACACCTTTTCCTTTTGTTCTATATTTTCTATTTTCTTACAAAATAGCAACTTTTACATTTGTGACGGACTAAGTAAAATCGATCTATACTCATAACTTCATAGTTGTTTTAGGATACACTTGACCATTCCATTGCTTTCAGGTAGTTCCAGAATTTTATTTTTCTCTGGGAAATCTGGCAATGGCATTTGACTTTCCTTTATCCCGGTAATGTGCTGGTAAATGTTCAACAACCAGTTCCCTAAAAAATAAAAAGCCCTGATTTGTAGCATTTGCTGATTTCCGGGGTGCGAATATTCCCAACATGGCAGATTTTAAGGTAGCAGTAGGACTTCATTTAATGTGGAGTGGGGAAGAGATGTGGACACCATGATAGCCTTCCCATAATACAGGAACAGTACAGGCAAATATTGTGAGGCCGTAGGTAAAAAGAAAAGGTAGAAAATAAGTAGGAAATGATGAGTTTTGAATATTTATTCCCATTGCTTTTACTATAATTTATTTATGGTACCTCTAAAGAATTTAATTTTTACAATGATTGTGTTTGACAACCAATTTGTAGAACTCCTGCAAATGTAATAATTGGTTCTCACCAGTCAGCATGAACTGGTTCCAGCACCTTCTATGCCTCATTGTACCACAGCTTCACTGATGTCTAAGGAAGGAGGGCCTGTGGGCTCCCAGAGCACTCTGTTAGAGAGGCAGAGTGAAGCAGGCAGGGCGCTGCAGGACGGGGGAGGACCCGCTCGGACTTGGGTCTCCATTGTGGGTTTCCTATGACTTTTTGGTTGTCCATCTTCACGTTCCTGGGAAATGCTTATCGTCTGGTGTATGGAGGCCAACGTACAGCCATGCTCTTGTTTCCTGTGACTTCTTCTTTTCCCTTTCAGACTCCTGCTTGATACCCCTGTCTAAAATGAGCCCAGTCTCCTCCTGGGTGGCTCAGTTGGTTAAGCGACCAACTCTTGATTTCAGCTCAAGTCACGGTTCCTGAGATCAAGCCCCACCTGGGGCTCTGAGCTGATAGCACGGAGCCTGCTTAGGATTCTCTCTCTCTCCCTCTCTCTCTCTCTGCTCCTCCCCTGCTCACTCTCTCTTTCTCAAAATAAATATAGTAACTTAAAAAAATGAAATGAGCCTAGTCTCTAAATGCCACACACTCAGTTCTATTTTCTAACATTTCTTTCTTTACAGCAAGAATGGGAGAACGCTCCGTCCTCAAGCTCAGCCTCAGGTGTCTGCTCTGAGAGCAAAGTTCCTGAAGATAACGCCTTCACTGATGCTCTGGCTGTGAAAATGTGTCCTTGTTTAATGGCGACACGGTAAAAAGCCTTTGTCGGCTGTTACTATTTAAAGCTTATGCTCCTGATGTGTCTGAACTTCTTTGTCTTGCTTTTCCTTGTGTTTGTATGGTGTTTTTTCTTTTTCTATAATTCTGTCTCCCTCTGATCTTCTAATTTTTAAAAATCTTTTCCTATTTTTCCTCTCTCTCTCGGTCTTCTCTTTATTTTTTTTAAATTTAGTTTATTGGGACACCTGGGTGGCTCAGGTGGTTGGGCATCTGGCTTCGGCTCAGGTCATGATCTCATGGTTTGTAAGTTTGAGCCCCACGTCAGGCTCTGTGCTGACAGCTCAGAGCCTGGAGCCTGATTTGGATTCTGTGTCTCCCTTTCTCTGCCCCTCCCATGCTCATGCTGTCTCTCTCTGTCTCTCAATAATAAGTGTTTAAAAAAATAAAATAAAATTTATTTTATTTAAAGAGAGAGAGAAAGAGAGAGCATGAGTAGGAAAGGGGGTAAAAGGAGAGAGAGAGAGAGAGAGAGAGAGAGAGAGAGAGAGAGAAATCCCAAGCAGGCTTCACATTTAGTGCCGAGCCCAGCACAGAGCTCTGTACCCTGATCCTGGGAAGATGACCTGAGCTGCAATCAAGAGTCAGATACTGAGCTGACTGAGCCCCCCAAGTACCCTTCTCTCTGGGTCTTCTCACTGGTCCATAATATAGAACTAATGCATACACTTTTATTATTTGTCACTTTTATTCAATAGAATGTTGTTTTATTCTTAATTTAAATACTATGTGAGCAGAATGTGTTCTCTTTCCAATAAGAAGATAACATGAATTTTATTTATGAGTCCCTTGAAGGATTTTTTGGGTAATTGCCAATTGCCTTTGAGAGAGAAAAATAGTTTATTGACACCCTTTCTAAACACTCTATTAGTTCGGCCTGAAAGAGCACGACTCGATGCTAAACTCACAGACGTAACAAATCAAAAATTTTAAAAAGGATTCAGGAGGCCGGAACAAGGTAGTACCACAATATGCTATGAACATAACGTCAAACCATTTTTACCAAAAATTGACAGAAAAAATCTGGAGATATTGCAATAACAAAAATTCTATTTGGCACTACAGTGTGAACCAGCCAATGACCTAACTCTAACTCCTTGAGTAATTTGGCTCCCTGACTTGAATGCTGTTCTTTTAACTAAATAGCAAGAGAGGATGGCTGAAGGCTAAAATCCAGGCCACACACGTGTGTAAAACAGGGAGGGCTCTTCACGGTGCATTGCACTAGAAGCGTGACAATGGCAGAGAACGTGATACATTCGCAGCCAAAAGTGGTGCCTGTTGTTTAGACAAAGATGCTATTTTTACCACTTAGCACTGATGCGAAGTTTTGACTCTGCAAGATCAAGAAGTAAGATTTCGTTTTGATGAGACCTTAGTAGAGACTGTGCACTCTCAGAATCACATTTGAGAAAAGAGAACTATCCAGAAGGGGAGCTCTACAATTATTATTATTACTTTTTAATATTTTTAAAATTTATTTTTGAGAGACAGAGAGAGACAGCATGAGCATGGGAGGGGCAGAGAGAGGGAGACACAGAATCTGAAGCAGGCTCCAGGCTCTGAGCTAGCTGTCAGCACAAAGCCTGACACGGGGCTCGAACCCATGAACCCGGAGATCATGACCTGAGCTGAAGCCAGACGCTTAACCGACTGAGCCACCCAGGTGCCCCGCTCTACAATTATTAATATCTTATAAAACAAGACCTAAACAGAAATTGTGATATACCCTGAGTCATTTAATCAGTGGAGATAAAATCGAAAACTTCTTGAGGACAGAAACCGGGGCACATTCTCCTTAAGATCTTCCAACTGTCTGGATACCAACTACACCTGCCCTTAGTTTGCAGGTAAAACAATTATAAAAACCTTCACCTCTTAAGAGAATATACAGATGTTAGGTGTTGAGGTTTTAGTCCATTCAGGCTGCGATGTAACAAAAATATCACACATCAGGTGGCTTATGAACAACAGACATTTATTTCTCATAGCTCTTGGGGCTGGAAGTCCAAAATCGGGATTCCTGCGTGGTTAGGTGAGGACGCTCTTCCAGGTTTAGACTTCTCATTTTGGGGCCCTGTGGCAGAAGGAGCAGGGGGGCTCTGTGGGGTCTCTTTAGGACACTAACCCCATTCATAAGGGCGCATGACTTACTCACACCTAGAAAAGACCCCACCTCCTAATACCGTCACATCGGGCATTAGGATTTCAACATAAAAATTTCGAGGGAAACACAAACACTCAGAATATAGCAGGACCTAAGACCATCCTCACTTCCAGCCTTTAGCAGATGCCCTTAATTAAGCCCTAGCTCATGGAGACCAACAGGCACGCCTATTACAACAGCCAGATCAACCTCTCTCCTCCCCTACTTCTCTACCCCTAACACAGGAAAACTGGTTAGAGAATGAAATTCCAACCTAGGATCAAAGTAAGGCTCTTGTCTTCTTTCTTTGAAGATTTCCAGGCATTAGAGTATCCTCGGAGAGATGAGTCTGGGTGGGTTTTGGTGAATGTTGGGACACTCAGGGGGACAGGTAACTGAGGGGAATGTTGGTTCTTCTCATTCGTGCAGGAAAGAAGGGTTTGAACATGACAACATGGTGACTCTTCGTGGGTGAAACGTGGTCCGTGGGATATCAAGGTCTTCGGGTCTACCCGCCATGCCTTGATGGGGTATAGGCAGAAGTCCCATCCTTCATGGGCCAAATTAAAATTAAAGGAGGAATAAATGTTTCTCCTCATGCTACAATGGGAAAACATGGTTTTAATTTAGATCAAGGAGATTCGAGTTAGATCAAGAAAGACTCTTCTCTCAGTGAGAATTATTCACAATGAAAACAGTTCTCAGGGCGCCTGGGTGGCTCAGTCGGTTAAGCCTCCGGCTTCAGCTCAGTTCAGATCTCACGTTCGTGGGTTCGAGCCCCGCGTCGGGCTCTGTGCTAACAGCTAGTTCAGAGCCTGGAGCCTGCTTCCAGTTCTGTGTCTCCTTCTCTCTCTGCCCCTCCCCCTCTCATGCTCTGTCTCTCTCTGTATCAAAAATAAATAAAAAATTTAAAAAAAAAAACAGTTCTCACTGAAATGCTCAAGATGTGGCTTTTCAAGCAGATGCCTAATTAAAGTCACATTTCTGCATTGCTCATGCATGCCCTATACGGAATTAAAAGAAGCAAATGCAGTGAAAAATAGGAGATCCTGGACCCATAAAACATAGAAAAGTGGAGGGCAGTGATCTAACAAGACTGACAATAATTATTTTATAACTGATAGGAAATGATCTGTTTTCAGAACAAATTAATGAGAGCCTGAGTTGAAATTTGCATTTATGCAAGAAACCAGAAATGTATAGAAAAACTGAACTTGAGGCTGTCGCCCTGGAGGAGGGTCCTAGTTGGTTTCAGGGCTTTCCTGGAAAATAGTGAAGTTCACGCTTTGTCAGAGCGCTCAGTGTGGACCCAGACTCTATCTGCAGAGCCCCTGGATTCAAAGCATAGATTAGCCTCTCCCCATGTTTCCCAGCATCCTTAGGTCCCCATTCATGAGCTATCCAGTTCCCCTTCTCAGATGAAAACTTTGCCAGATCTCACCTGTTAGAGGAAGCTGCTTTTCCTTTTGGCAAATGATCCAGCTAATTTGTGGTTCAAGGTGATTGTTCCCACAGCCCTCTAAGGGCCCAATCTCGCAGGGTACACACACCATGATTCTGGGGTGGCTTCAGTCTGAGGAAGATTCTTTTGTGAGTCATGATACAGCTGGTGTCATTTGACAAAGTGTGATGAGACTAATTAGGGGAGATGGAAACCACTTGTGAGGGGGCGACCGAGAGGCAACTGAAGACGGACTGTGGCAGCTCAAGGGGGACATCTGTTGCCATCTGACTCATCTGTGACCCCAGGATTGCCACTTAACTGCCCTCGGAAGATACCATGAAAAATTCAAAGGAATGTATAATCGAGCTCATTTTCACATCAGCTTCCCAGCTTCCAAATAATATAAAAAAGGTGGGTAACGGCACTATGAAGTGTCAACAGAATTTTAGAAAATGCATCATTCATGGCGGGGAGGCCAGAAAAACATCAATCATATGGGCCCATGGGTAAATAATGAAATTGTTATGCCTCATTTAGCTCTCTATCGATTTGGAAGACGGAAAGTTGTTTCAGAGAAAATTTATAAGACAAGGCGAGTCTTGATTTGGATTCTCAGCGAGTACCAGAAGATTCACACGACCTTTATCACTTAGCAACATACACCGTAGATATATACTTTCAAACAACAGGGAAGAATGGACCTGGAAGATTGTGTTTTCTTGAAAAACACCTTCAATAGCGTGGGAGACACACGTTTTGTGATCACCGTCTGCTAATGCATATTTGTGGATTTCTCGCCCATCTTGGGACCGCTCCCCCTTTTTCTTTGTGAAGCTGTGCCGCCAGAGCACGGGCGGGGAGGTCTGCCTAGGTATTCTATTAGCATTTACTGTAACCACTGTGTGGGGAACCCAGATGACTAAAGTCATTGCTTTTAAAGCCCTTTTCACAATTGAATTTCCTGCGGAGAAGCAATATCCCAGGAGCATAATAGATTTCCCTGCGTCTTCCATTTACACAGACACTTTCACAGCTAACTAATCAGTTGCAGTTCTAATCTATATTTCTGATTTGTTTACATGCATCACGCAGGCTGGCAATCTTTTGAATTCAAATGCGACTTAAAGTAAAATAAAATAAACCGCAAGCAAATGACACAGAATTGCTAACAGTAGGACCCTTGTTTACATTCCACATTCCGAAAATATTTTGTTCAGCTGGCTAGGGAGCCACATGGCTGAGACAGACTGGGTGATGACTGGGTTTCCTGCCTGGCTGGGCCCGGGATGGAAAAGGGGTGGCGTGTGCTGTGACTGTCTGTCACCTCAAACGCAGAGAGAGAACACATTTTCAGCCCACATGCGATCCGGGCTTGAACAGAAGATCTCTGATCTTCCTTGCCAGATCAGCACGTGCCCCTGGCCCTGGGCCAGAACAATGTGCCAGTCTTTTTGAATCTTTAGATAATAACCGTCTCTTCCTTTCTGCGGTCATCAACAGATGCCGCTTCTTTCCTAAGACTCTCTCAGAGCCCATTTGTCCTTCACGTCCTTCCTTCCCTCCTACTTTCTGGAAGCATCCCCTGATACATCCATATTCCTTCCCTTTCCACCTGCGTTCGAAAGTCTGTTGAGAGGCTTCTGGGTTCTCTCGTCCCACTTCCTTGCTTAACAATAGCTGAGGAACAGTCACTGTGGGCAAGGGCGTTGGAAGCACAAAGATACACTTTAACGTCGGCTTGGTTCTGCAGAGGGAAGAGCTCAGCGGGCAGACCTGTCCTGGGGCAGGGGTGGGGAGGCAGCAGGAGGGAGGCAGGGGATGGGAGGTGGGTGAGGATGGAATTTAGAAGGGAAGGATTGGATTTAAATTTTTTAAAAAATTTTTAAAGTTTATTTATTTAAAAAATTTTTAATGTTTTTATTTTTGAGAGAGAGAGAGAGAGAGAGAGACAGCGTGAGCAGGGGAGGGTCAGAGAGAGAGACACAGAATTCGAAGATAGGCTCCAGGCTCTGAGCTAGCTGTCAGCACAGAGCCCTATGCGAGGCTCGAACCCACAAACGGTGAGATCAAGACTCAGCCACCCAGGTGCCCCTAATAAGCCCTTTCTAATGGCAGTTCCTTGTAAGGTAGGACTCAGAAAGTTATTTCATTCTCTATCTGTTAGGAATATGTAGCCCCCCTGAGGAGAACCAAAGGCCAGTGTTCTTTACAGACCTAAAGATGCTCTCACATCATTTTTTCCCCTTTGTAAAACAAAGCTCCCTAAGGACATTTGCTCCCCCCCCCCCCGCCCCCCCGCCGAGCACAGCGGTTTCAGGAGCCTCAACAGGGAGCCGTGGGAGGACTGGGAGAGGGCAGGCAGGGAGGCCGCGGGCTCAGCCTCCTGTATGTCCATCTGTAAACAGGAGAATTTCCAGGAGCCCCCGAAAGAATCTGAAGGAATGAAACCCGTCCAGACTCTGCCCGTAGGTATTTCTCCAGTTTTCTGCCCCGGAGCTGACCTGGCACCCTCACCGGCCCCTCCTTGCTCTCCCTCCGTCGGAGCTGTTCTCAGCCGGCTCCGCCGTGTATGTCGGGTAATCAGGGCTTGGAGAATAGGGCCCAGCCTTCCTGTTCGTGGGCCACACTCACAGGTGGCTCTCCACCAGCAGCGGGGGGCCGAGGACAGCCCAGTGGGCTCCAGCTCTCCGCTCTGTGCTCCGATCCCAAGTCCTGAGTCTCACAGACCTCTTTCTCCACCTTCTCTGGGCCTTCCCATCATCAAGCCCTTTGAGGCTTGGAAAACAAGTTTCCAACTTATTCGTTGAAGGCCAACAAATCATACTGTAAAACGAGGAAGTAGAAAACAAATAGAATTGTGCACAAATACACTAGCAAATTTATAATTTATAAATGCTTCGAGAAAAATCTCCCCCCCTTCCCCCGTGAAATAGATTTGTTCACTAAACAGAAGAAAAATGTAGTTAATAGTTCCTTAGTTCTCAAAGAGGATGTTTGGAATAAACACACACACACACACACACACACACACACACACAGAGAAATAAAACTTTAATTGAAAGCAACAAAAATTAGTATCCCAACTAACAGCAGAAGGTGGGATCGTGCGTAGATAACTAGCTTGAGGAAAGGATTTAGAATGTGAAGGAATTAATATTTTTTTTACAGTGTCACTGATGTATATTTAAGACTCAATAAAATTTCCCATTGTAGGAATGCAGTTTGGTGGGTTTTGAGAAATATACACATTTGGGCAACCATGATCAAGTTTTGTAACACTTGTATCTCCCTGAGCCCTTCCCTGGACCCCTTTGCCTTCAATCCCTACCCCCATCTTGGCCCCCCACCCCCCCATGCTAGGAAACCACTGATCAGCTTTCTATCATTCTAGTCTGGCTTTTATAGAAAGGCAAATCAATGGAATTGCATAGTATATATTCCTTTGTGTTGGGCTTCCTTCATTTAGCACGGCATTTCTGAGGTTCATTCATGTGTATTTCAGAAACTCATTTCTTTGTAAGGTTGAGACCCGTTTATGCATAAACAAAATGTTGTTTTGTTTATCCACGGATAAGCATTTGGGTGGTTTCCATTTGGGGGTTATTATGAATAATGCTATTATGAGCATTCATGTAAAAGTCTGCATGTGGACATACATGTTCATTTTTCTTATGCAGGTAGGTAGGAATGAAAATGTTGGTAACATACACTGGTAAATTGGGCCATACCTAAGGTAAATCATGCTTCATTTTTTAACTTTAGATTTTTTTTTTAAATTTTTTAAATGTTTATTTATTTTGAGGGAGGGAGAGAGAGAGAGACAGAGTGTGAGTGGGGGAGGGGCAGAGAGAGAGGGAGACACAGCATCTAGAGCAGGCTCCAGGCTCTGAGTTGTCAGCCCAGAGCCTGACGTGGGGCTCGAACCCACTAACCGTGAGATCATGACCTGAGCCAAAGTCAGACGCTTAACCGACTGAACCACCCAGGTGCCCCAATCCATGCTTCACTTCTAAAGAAGCTGTCAAACTTTTTCAAAAGGATTGCACCCTTTTATATTCTCACCATACCCTCACCAACATTTGGTATTAGCGGTCATTTTGATTTCAGCCATTTTAGTGGATGTGTAGTGGCATCTCATTATGGATTTAATTCATATTTCCCGACTAACCAATGATGTTAAACATCTTTCCATCTGCCAGTTGGCCACTCAAATATTCTTTTGTAAATTTCTAGTCAAGGTTTTATGCTGATTTTCCAATCGGATTGTTTGTTTTATTCTTATTTACTGAGTTTTAAGAGTTCTTTTTATATTCTGAATACAAGTCCCTTGTGAAAAATGCATTATATATATATATTTTCCCTAATCTGTGGCTTGCCTTTTCATTTTTTTCTGGTGTTTTCCAAGAAGCAAATATTATTAATTTTGATGAAGTTCAATTTATTGATTTTTTTTAATGTTTGTGCTTTTTATGGCCTAAGAAATAAATCTTTGCCTAACTCAAAACCACAAAGATATTTTCCTGTGTTTTCTTCTGAAGGAAATAACCAGAATAAAGAGGAATGTTTGGAGAGCTGCCGATCTATATAAACTATCGTTATGAAAAAGGCAAGCAGAACAAATGGATCAGAAATAATAATAAAAAGTATAGAAAAAATCTTTTTATAAGCCAAAAAAGCCTTTAGCATCTAAATCTGAAATAAATCTAAGAACAGAGGCTCAGAGTAAGTGGTCAAGGGTAGGAAAGAAGATAATCATGCACGTTTCAAAGATGTAAAAAAAAAAAAAGAACATACTGTAGTTCAGTGTTTAAATCTAGAAAGGAGCTGACTAACCCCCTCTCGTATCCCTTACCTCTGGCTCCTGAAATGAAGGACTAGAAGACTTTTCTGCTCCGGCTCAGACTCCGCCTGGCTTTCTCTTGCTCTCCTATTCCAAACCCTGAGGCATGTGGCTCCCAGGACCCCGCCCTGGCCCCTGCTTTGTCCTCCTGGCCCTCACATGGTCTACTGTGTCTTCGAGGGCTCTAGCTGGGAAAATCACGAGTGGGCAGTCCATCATTCTGTGGGCTGAAGAAGGGAAGGGATGGAAGGATGTAAAGAAGCCTAAGACTTCTCTTCAACAGTGGAACCTAGGAAATAATAGAGCAACATCTACAGAACTTAGAAGAAAAAAGGGAATTTAATCATCTACTTGAAAACAAGTCAAATATGCGTATCTTCAGAATATAGCTGATTCCACTGTGATTTTGGCAAAAGGCACTTTAAAAATGTCCAAAAAATAGGGGCGCCTCAGTGGCTCAGTCAGTTAAGCATCTGACTCCATCCCAGGTCATGATATCATGGTTTGTGAGTTTGAGCCCCACATCAGGCTCTGTACTGACAGAGCCTGGAGCCTGCTTCAGATTCTGTATCTCCCTTTCTCTCTGCCCCTTCCCCACCCCCTCTCTCAAACATAAATATTTAAGAAAAAAATAAATATGCTCAAAATAATTATTGAGAGGCAAATCCGAGAAGAAATGAATTATGGGAGTATGCAGATGAGGACTGGTAGAAGACTTTAAAATCACCCACAGATGGACATATGGTTAAAGGTTCTAACCAATGATTAGGACAAGGGCTGTTCTTGAAACGTTAAAAATAGCATTAGCAGGGGCACCTGGATGGCTCATGCCTTGTTAGTTGCTCTTCTCCCTAGATGATCTCCAGCTTTTCATGTCCGTAAACTTATGGACATCTTACCTAACATCCTATTTGTATTACAATGTCCACAATGCTATTTGAAGACAGCGTCTAGGATCCTCTTGTTAGGATCATAATGATAATAATGGTAAACCAGGTTCTGGCCCAAAACCATGAAGCATACTTGATTATTATGGACTATAGGTATGACGTCATATGGCATAACCACTTTTTCATGGTCCCGACTCATTAAAGAGAAAGACCAGTTTCGTTCACCTTTGGATTGCACTTTATTTGGATTGCTTAAAGATGCACCCTTCAAGAATGATACAGATTTTCAGAATGCGTTGTATATGACTGCCCCACTGAACATCTTTTTCTCTGATAAATCTAGACAACTTGTCAGAGATTCGAATGGATACTTTCAGTTAGATGTTAATCGCATTGAAGATAATGTAGATCTGTGCTTCTGAAAATAAATTACATCACATGTCTGCTTAAATTTACTTCAGTAATTGCTACATCCTCCTAAGATTTGATCATTGAAATGAACAGACTTTAACTTGTACCTTGCGTACCTGGGATCATCACTGTAATCCTAACAAGAGGATTCTAGATGCTGTCTTCGAATGCTGAGAGAAACGTTTCCTTCAGTGTCCCGATCCGGTGAGTATTGTTTAGATACTAAACCTTACAATCATCTTGGCCTCTTCTCTTTTCTTTGTTTCACAGAGAACAGCAGTCCTGAAGTCCCAGGGACTTTTCATCTTAAATGCTTCTTGCTGTCATACCTTTTCTTTTTACTTGTTTATTGATTTATAATGTTTATTTTTGGGGTGCCTGGGTGGCTCAGTTGGTTGAGTGTCCAGTTTCGGCTCAGGTCATGATCTCGAGGTTCGTGGGTTCAAGCCCTGCGTAGGGCTCTGTGCTGACAGCTAGCTAAGAGCCTGGAGCCTGTCTTCAGATTCTGTGTCTCCCTCTCTCTCTGACCCTCCCCTGCTCACGCTGTCTCTCTTATTTTGAGAGAGAGAGAGAGACAGACAGACAGACTGCAAGCAGGGGAGAGGCAGAGAGAGAAGGGGACAGAGGATCCAAAACAGGCTTCACACTGCCAGCACAGAGCCCAATGTGGGGCTCGAACTCATGAACCTCGAAATCATGAACTGAGCTGACGTCAGATGCTTAACTGACTGAACTACTCAAGTACCTCATACCTTTCCTTTTTAGTTTTAATACATATGCCCATTGCCAGATGCTCATCACCTAGGCTACTGTAATAATAAAAATTGACTCTGGTTTCTAGTTTTTCACTTACATCCTTTCTACCACATAAATTATACCGAAACTCAAATTTCAGCATAGCATTAAACACAGACACACTCACACAGACACACTCACACAACCTCCAAAGATTTAAAGCATATACCCAAACCGCATTTTCCCTACCAGGAAGCTTCTGATCTAGCCTGACTGATCACAATTCGGGTCCACCAAGGATTTGTTGCATCTTGAGCATGACCCACAATTCACCCCCAACTCCAATCCTTGGTGTCTGCCATTTTCCTGCCTTGAAGGTAGCTGTCCCTTCTATCATTTCTCACTCCTGCCTGTAATTAAAAGTGTATCGCAAGGAGCACCTGGGTGGCTCAGCCAAAGCGTCCACCTTTGGCTCAGATCATGATCTTGTGGTTCGTGAGTTCAAGGCCTGCATCCAGCTCTGTGCTGTCAATGTGCAGTCTGCTTGGGTTCTCTGTCCCACTCCTGCTTTCTCTCCTTCTCTCTCAAAAATAAATAATTTTTTTTAAAAAAAGGTTTGTCTTGAGTCCATGGAGTTTGCTCAGTGAGCCCAGGTCTCAATCTTCTATGAAATGATATATTTCAACTTATACGTGTCACTTACTTTGACTTTTTATTATTCTTGGCTTTTCCTAGTTCCTTAACTATTCCCATGTATATCCTTATAATCACCTCCTTGGACAAATAACTAGACATTTGCCTGAATTTATTTTGATTTCTTTCCTGAGAGCTGTGCACGGGTTGTAAGTACACAGACCTGCCTTCATTGGTGAACTTCTCTCTTATTTGACCTCAGTAAGTGCTTAGTTCTCCACACCCAGCCGTAGTCCCTTTGCTTATTAATGGCTTAACGAATTAATTTATTTAAGGCTTGCAACTCAGGGTCAGGTCCTCACTTGGACCCTGGAATACATGAATGAATGAAAAAGGGGTAATGATTGTTCCTGAGAACTTTACAGTCTACACGGCTTTGGATAAACACACACTGAGAGCTTTAATTCAGATTTTGTGATTCAGACCGGATGAAACTGAATGAAGAATGACAACGACATGGAACTTTTAAGAACTTTCCAAACAGCCTTGGTCACTAATATGCAAAACTAACATTCAAGAATAGTGGCAAAGTTCATAAGATAGGGCCGTTTGCTGCCTTTTTTTTTTTTTAACGACTTTGTCCTTATCTTCTAAGCTTGGGGGCTGACTTGAAAAATGTGGGGGTGAGCAAGCATAAATCACGTGAACTCTGCCTTAATAGCTAGTTTTGTTTTATTCATTTAGGTTTTATTCAGAAGGATTGAAGGGGATGGTTCTCCTGAAATCATGCTGTATTAGAGAAGTCAGCGGAGGCCAGCTCCAATATGTAGGTAAGACCTTACCTAAAGCTGTGGTTTATAACCTTGGTAACACACTTCAGAATCATCTAGAGATATTTTATTAAAAAAACTTTTTAATGTTTATTTTTTAAGAGAAAGAGCACGAGTGGGGGTGGGGCAGAGAGAGAGGGAGACACAGAGTCTGAAGCAGGCTCCAGGCTCTGAGCTGCCAGCCCAGAGCCTGACGTGAGGCTTGAACCCATGAACCATGAGACCATGACCTGAGCCGAAGTCGGCTGCCCAACCAACTGAGCCACCCAGGAGCCCCGAGATCTTATAAAAAGACTGCCTGAATCTCAGATCAAAACTCTGACTTAATTGGTGGTGGGGTGGGGTGGGGAGCTGGGGAACCCTGGGGGAGGCAGGGATAGAGGAGGTGGCAGTAAAGGCTTTCCAGGTGATTCTAGCCTGCAGTCAAGTTTGAGAACAATTGAACTAGAGCCAAAACGCCAACACCAAGCACTGTCCATTCAGAGGGGAGGGGAGTGAGCCATGTAGGGCCTTTCCAGCGAGCTGGGAGACAAGAGTGTACCTAAAAGCTCAACATGGCCTTTCCTGGGAAAAATGGAAAACACATTTGTGAGGAAGTGATTGAAACCCAAATCGGAAGAGGCACCCATCAACTAAATGGGAAAGAAACTACATCACCAGTGGTTGAAAGTAAGTAAAGACAAAATGAGTAAATAAGGCAAAGGGTTTGAATAAGGCTTCTCATGTACCAGTGACGTGGATTGGGAAGACGTGCAGACTTGTATGTTAGTTTGCACTTTACTCAAAATACATTTTATGTTGGGGGGGCAGATATCAAAACACTTGTTCAATTTTATTTTATTTTTATTTTGAGAGAGAGAGAACACGAGTAGGGGAGGAGGCAGAGGGAAAAAGAGAGAGAATCTTAATCTGTGCTCAGCGTGGAGCCTGATCTGGGGCTTGATCCTACGGTTCTGGGATCATGACCTGCGTCACATCAAGTCAGACATTTAACCAACTGAGCCACCCAGGCGCCCCAAAACATTTGTCCAATTTTAAAATGTCATAATTAAATGTGAGCTGGTTTTACACATACACACTATATATGTGTGTTTTATATTATTCTCAATAAAAATCAGAGCTCAATCAAAATGTTTCATGTTAAATAATAGCAGAGTTCTATTAGTGGTTCTCTAATACTTTCATGTGGCAAAGCATCTAGAAATCATGAGGCTTCTTAACGGAATACCATGAAATATGAGTAGAGTAATATGTAGGAATTAAATGTATACTTTTTGTGTTAAATCAGTTTCTGTCTCTAATAGACAAGTAATGTCTATATACAGATTATATGCAGAGTCAAAGAGTTAAGAAAAAAACACAACTATGTAAAATCCAATAGAGAAAACACTATCATTAACCTAAATTTGTCTTTGAGTTGTGAAAAAGTCATCACTATTTAATTCTTTTTAATTTTTTAAATCTATGTATTTTTGAGGGACAGAGAGACAGAGCACCAGCAGAGCAGGGGCAGAGAGAGAGGAAGACACAGAATCCAAAGCAGGCTCCAGGCTCTGAGCTGTCAGTACAGAGCCTGACATGTGCTTGAACTCATGAATTGTGAGATCATGATCTGGGCTGAGGTCAGATGTTTAGTCAACTGAGCCATTCAGGTGCCCCTTAAAAAATTTTTTTTTCATCACTAATTTTTAAGGGGCAGATTATCTTGGTTCTGTGAAAGAAAATCAATATTATTTGAGAGTGTGGTTTGAGAATGACTTCCTTTTATCAGTGAACAAAATGCATTAATAAGTGCTATATTCTTGCTTTTCTCATGATTTACACAGGGACAGAGCCTAACCCCTGGCACTGGGTGCCATAAATAACCAGAAAGGAGGTAGCTAACTGTGGGCCTTGCCTCGCAGCCCCAAACCTGCTAATCCACGTAAAATATTAAGTGAGGATTTCACAAATGAAAAAGGATGGAAGGAAGGAGGGAGGGTAGGAAGGTAGGAAGGGAAGAAGGAAGGAAGGAAGGAGGAAGGAAGGAAAGAAGAAGGAAGAAGAAAAGAAGGGAGGGAAGAAGAGAGGGAAGGAGGGAAGGAGGAAAGGAAGGAAAGAAGGAGAACCTGTCTCCTTTAGAACTGAACTACAAACTCATTTCAGATGAGGGCTATATTATAAAAGGTCTATATCGCATTATACATTTCTTGAACCAGTGCAATAGCCAAAAAGCTTTGGCTTTATAGGAATTCATTTTCTATTAACTATTTCTCTTAAAATAAAAATGTGTCCTTCCATTAAAAATGTCCAATTATGTTAGTTTTCTGTCATCTGAGTTAAAGTCCCCTTGAAGTTTTTTTTTCAGAAAGTCTAAAATTTTCCAAGAAGTCAAACTGAATTAAGAGAGAAAATCAACAACCCTGTGGCTTTATATATGGGAAAATTTTGAGATACCTTATTACAAATATACCAAGAAAAAAGGCCACCCAGATAGATTTAAAAATGTGACAAAGGGGTGGGTGACTGGGTAGCTTAGTTGGTCAAGGATCCAACTCTTGATTTTAGCTCAGGTCATGATTTCAAGCCCTGCATCAGGCTCTGTGCCAACAGTGCAGAATCTGCTTGGGATTCTCTCTTTCCCTCTCTCTCTCTCTCTGCCCCTGCCCTGCTTGCTCTTTATCTCCAAAAATAAGCTAAAAAAAATTGTAAATGTGCCAAAGAATAGTTTTCTGCATAAATGATTATAATGAATTCTGTTCCTATCTTTAAAAAAAGAGTGATTTTAAAAAAGCCCACCTTCATCAGCAAAGTAAAATTCTTAAAACCTTTAGTTATCCACAGAAACCCTGTGCAGACTGAAATGGGCTGGTCTTCTACCTCATTGGAAGGAAAAATGTGATATATCATAATGGTGCCCCTTGCTCTTTCAGGTGCAGTAAAACTACAAACAATAAACAAATTTTGTGTGCCTGTTTGCTGGAGATCTCCAATCTTTTGTGTGCTTTACGATTTTGTGACTGATATTTGTGTCTCTGGTTGGTTTCAGACTCTTCAGATTTAGAGCAGAGAAAACAATGTTTATTACAAACGTCTATATTATGCTTCTTAAGTGAGTTACAGAATATCTCCTTAGACAAATTGGATACTTTTGAGTATGATACATACGAACAAATGTCATATTTTTCTGCTAACTTTGTAAGGTCCATTGGCAATTGATTCATCTAGCACGATAAGAGAATAATGTGTTCCAGATGAATTTTCCAGATAGCTCAAGCTTATCATTAAGCATCTAGCTGTAACCATCAAAACAAAACAGAAACTTCTTAGACATGAAGATTTTTTTAAAAAGGTCAACCTTTCCTCAGTATCTCAGGGTCCTCATTTTGGACATCGAGTAAGGAGGAACACTAAAATGAAACAATATCCTATCTTACTCTGGTCCAAGCATGGGAAGGACCAGGGGCGTTGTTTTCCACAGCACAGCCGACACATGGCAGGAGTGTGCAGATTTGATTCATGGATGTGACAGGAGGTCTGTCCGCCTCCTTCGCTCCATTTGGAAGTTCTTGAGGGCAGGGACTGTTGCTGGCTTTGTGTCTCAAGCACAGAGTGACCCCTCATCAAATGCTTCATGAGGGAGTGGACTAAAGGGGAGTCTGTCCAAAACCTCTTCCTTTTTGTCCAGTTCAGCTCTGAGCTGCAGACACTGACATGGGTGAGGCTACTCGAGTTATTGTTAATCTGATACATTCAGCTTTCATGCATCAATTTCAATTTTTAAAATGATAGATCAGGGACGTCTGGCTGGCTCCGTCCGTAGAGCATATGACTCCTGCTTTGGACGTTGTGACTTCCGGAGTAGACTTCCGGTTAGGCTTCACACGGTCAGCACAGAGCCCGACATGGAGCTCGAACCCATGAACCGTGAAATCATGACATGAACCGAGGTCAAGAGTCAGATGCTTAACTGACTGAGCCACCCAGGTGCCCCCCAAGATTTAAGTCAGGAAAAGAAAATGCCAGAGCCAACTTTTAAGCCCACATCCTATCCCTTTAGGTCTGGATCTGCCTGTTATCTCCCATGTGCCTTTGATTTTTTTTTCACCCAGGGTTATGAACAAAGTTTGCAAATAAGATATCCATGGTAACAATGGGAATTACTCTGATTAGAAATTGTTAAACACTGAACATTCTGTGACTTTTTTTTCTTTTTCTCTCTCTAGACATTTATGGGATGTCAGAATCAACAGAGATAGAAAATCCCATGAAGCTCATTAAAGTTTAAGAGGGTAGATGTTTTACTCTGAAAGAAAAATAAATACTCCTCACTGGATAAAACTTGATTTGCCCTTGACTACAACGGTGAACCAGAACTAAACTTTTGATTCTGGGCCTCCAAGTCTACCTAGGAGTCCACTACTGGGTGATTAGATTGATTTAATTCAATTAAGAAATGTTTATTGAGAGGCACCTGGGTGGCTCAGTGGGTTGAGTGTCCGGCTCTAGGGTTTGGCTCAGGTCATGGTCTCATAGTTTGTGGGTTCGAGCCCCTCATCAGACTCCATGCTGTTGGCATGGGGCCTGCTGGGAATTCTCTCTCACTTATTCTCTCTCTCTGCTCCTCCCCCACTCACTCTCCTTCTCAAAATAAATAAATTTTTTAAAAAAGGGAAATGTTTATCGAACAACTAGTATGTCATAGACTCTTTCTCAAGAACAAGGCATGACAAACCAGGAAACAGACATCTACAATATCTTGTAAGAAATCCCACCACATTTCAGTGCTGTCTAGATAAACCAAAGAAATAACACCACGGCTTTGTGAAGGCTTACTAGCCATTCCGCGGATGGGAAGCTCTTAAACCAGGAAAAAGTTTACTATAGTGCCCCAAACAAGCATTTGTCTCCAGGTGGCGGCATTATTTTATTTCTTTATGATTATGTATACTTTTCAAATTTTCTAAATTGAGCCTCTATTGATCTGGAGGATCTGGAGAAATAATGAAGCATCTGGAAGAAAGCAAAAACAAAACTGAACCCAACTGTCCCTACCTTTCCTGCATCATCGTTCCTCGAGTCTGACTTTGCCCTGGCTTCTGTCATCGACTCAACCTGTGCAGGCCAAGCCCTGTGGGTGAATGAGAGCAGGGCAGGTGTAACGACAGGATGGCACCGGAAGGTAAAACATGAGGTGTAATGCCCAAGATTTCAATATCACCCCAAAACCAGAGACCACCAGGGAGACTGAGTCACTCATGCAAAAGCAAAGGGCAGTTTTAGTACGGCTTAGGCTCGCCGGGCCTAAGTTCGGGCTCACAGACTTCCCCAGCGCAGTGGATCCGTGCTGAGAGCCCCGAACAAGGGCTGAGCAGGGTTTTTTATGGGGTTTGGGAAGGGGGAGCTACAAGAAATTGTGACATAGGTACAGTGATCCAATCATTACCATATAACAGTATTGGCAGCAACTTTAACCATACACATTGTTCAGAGCGTTCGTTACTTTTGGCGGGACCCAACTACAACATTTAGAGTATCTTTGAAATTAACCAATTACAGAGCGAGTTCAGGGTCTTATTCAGTGACTATCGGGTTAACTTTAACATTAGGTAACAGGGTCCTATCTAAAGTTTCTATCTGTAGGCCTCACCTTTAGGGATGTGGGGAGAGGTAGCTGGCCTTTCCTGATTGGATACCGCAAGGTGGTCTCTCCTGCCTCAGGTAATGTGCAACCGCCTAATAGTTCCGGAGACACTGAACCTTAGACCTTCTAGTTTAGAGGGGGATCTTGAGGCCTGTCATGGAGTCCGTTAGGTTCAGATCTATGTTCTTACAGAGGCATCAAACTCAACTTGTGATTAAAGATTTTATTTTTAAATAATCTCCACCACCCAATGCGGGGCTCAAACCTACAACCCCGAGATCAAGAGTCACATGCTCCTTCAACTGAGCCAGCCGGGTCTCCCTCTTGTTTTTCTTTTGAAGATGGGTATAGAGGCCTTAGGTTCATTATGACCAAGCCAACGGAAGGATAATGGTCTCAGCAACTGAACTCTATTGATTCTGTGCCTAATGAAGATTTGACAGGTCATTTCTTTTCAGTGGGCAGTGTCAGATTTGGTTGGTTGAGTGGCTATGACATTAGATAGATGTGAAGTCTGCACATAATCTTTTTCTTCCCAGGTCAAAACATCTCTTTCCCCCTGGTTGGTCTAATCAAGTGCATAACTGAAGGAGAAAAGAGGTCAAATCCAAGCCCCATCCTCCTGATGCAGGGGTCGGAGATGCGACTCAGGGAATCAGACTGCGGTGCACAGCAAAGTGGAGTTTGAACTGCTAACAAGCCACTGAGGTTTTGGAACCGGCCACTTTGTCTCTCCTTGGGGACTGAAGAATCTTGGCACTTCCGGGTGTCTTGAAAGACAAACCATAAACGGGCAGTGTAGATCGAGACCAAATAAATACACGCTTTAACAGCATAGATTTTAGACCCTTGAGGGAAAGGACCTATTTTATTTGATTCTAATTTTCTGGAAAGTACCACGTTCAACTCAAGTCTGGTCAAAATAGCCTGTAATAATTTGTCCTGTGGCGCTTACAATATCTATTTTTGCATTTCCCCAAGAGAAGCTGTAAAGGATGTGTTTACACCGCTGCTCATTTCGCCTGTGGCTACTGCCACGGGATGGATCCCTTTGAGTCGTGGAAACAATTGCAAAGTGTTACAGTGTATTATGATTACAAGGACAATGTAATGATTGTTCCGGAAGGCCCCTGGCCTTTAGGATGCAGATGAACTGTGTTGTGCTAGTCTGGGCTGAAAGGACCCTTAGTTTGGTGTTCCCGGTCTCTGGAAGAAGACGTGCCGAAAACAGAATAAATACATTCTGACAGTTCCAGTGTCTTCTATGAAAACAAAAACATTGTTAAATTTTTTTTAAATGAAAAGCCGAAATAGATTTCAGATAATATTTGGTTGTATTGTATTAGGTTTCCTGTTTATTGCTTTTTATATACATGCAAACATATACACATACCACTTTGTCTACACCCATAGTGTAGGCCAAGAAATAGTTTTTAAAATGCTTATTTATTTATTTTGAGACGGACAGAGAGAACACACGTGCAATAGAGTGGGGCAGAGAGAGAAGAAGAGAGGGAATCCTAAGCAGGCTCTGCACAGTCAGCACAGAGCCTGATGTGGGGGCTTGATCCCAGGATCTGTGAGATCATGACCTGAGCCGAAGTCAAGCATCAGACATTTAACCCACTGACCAGCCAGGTGCCCCTAGCAGTAAAGTATTTTTAAAGAACATTGAGAAAATGTTTGCATATGTGCTACGGTTTTATTTGAATATTTCTTCTACTTTTGTTCCAAGCTCTGATTCATTCAAATGGTATATTGGAAGGGTCATAGCTTTTTTGCTGTTTTGTTTGTTTGTTTGTTTTTTCTGTTTTGGAAGAACTTATTGTTGGAAAAAGGCAAAGGGACCACATGGGCAGTAAATTGTCATTCTAAAGAAGAAAGGAAGTTTCTGGACAAGGAGGTGGATGCATCATTAAACACACATGGTTGAAAGAAAAGACTTACGTGTGTACTCTGTAAGTCAGGGCACAAGATAGCACACTCCCACACTAGATTAATTCCCTAAGCTTCGATGTTTAACAAAGGTGGATTTATTGCAATACAAGCCTGGTTTCTTTTCCGTAAAACATATGGCTTTCTGAAGAGGCACAAAATGAGATAATCTGAACAAATCCCGGACACTTGATGAATAGAGAGAAGGCACAGATGTGGAAGGCAGGAGGGGATTATAATAATCAGAAGTCTGTTAGAAGGCAGGTTTGATCTGGTGTCCCAACGTTTCGTGCATTCTGGGACAAAAATAATATATGTGTGCTGCTGTTACTGTTTCTTTATATCAATGTATCCGAGTGACTGAGCCTGCAGACCTGTCGTTCCCTAAAGCTAGGGTAAGAGATTAAACGGAGCGTTCAGTACATTGGACACAGAGTCAAAACCTTCCACCCTCCAATCAGAACCTGGATACAGATCACCCAAGTTAGACAATTAGAAGGGTTCTGACAAAGCACAGAGGACCCAGGTTCTCATATGACTTGCGTTAATTACCTGTGATTCTAGCTTAATGGAATTAATAAACAAAAGAAACTAGAATATGTCTGGTTTCAAATACGAATCGAGATATTTTATGTGAACTTTTCTGCACTTGTTACAGACACTATTCTGTTTATTTTTTGATGGAAAGAGAATAAAGTTTCAATGCCTTAGTTTTTTGGCATGCCTGGGTGGTTTAGTCAGTTAAGCATCTGACTTCAGCTCACGTCATGACCTCACGGTTTGTGAGTTTGAGTCCCGAGTCCTGCTCTGTGCTGACAGCACAGAGTCTGGAGCGTGCTTCAGATTCTGTGTCTCTCTCTCTCTGCTCCTCCTCAGCTTGCACTCACTCTCTCTCTCAAAAAATAAATAAATGTTAAAACAAGTTTTTAAAAAATGCCTTAGTTTATTAAAATGTGTTTTAAAATTTAAAAAATAGTTAGGCCTTTCCAAATATATATGGTAGCAATCTGAAGAGTAAACACCATAGTCTACACAGGACTTACTGTTGTAAGTACTATGAATTATTGACATTACTAATTATTTATCTTACTCTCTATATTTTTGAAAATACCTTACAATCTTTACACAATGTAATCCAAATAAAATAAAATACCTTTCTACAGAAATTTGATGAAGGTCTCAATGGAATTTTGGTCTTTCTCCTTAGTCAAAGACTTAATGTTATATTGCTTTGGCCAAAAAAAAAACCCACCCCAAGACAACAACAAAAAAACGACCGGAAATCTTTCTTTATCACAGGATCTCTGCTTATCTAATGGAGGAGTTTTGTGAAAATTACGAAATAATAACACCTTTAAAATTGAATTCAATCAACAGTTATCAAATACCTAATGTCTATCAGGCAATTTGCTAGGTGTTGGGGATGCAAAAAATACGGGGAACCGAGGTGATCGTCCGGGAAGGTCGACTCCCGAAATCTCCCTTCAAAATATAATTTGAAAACTGTACTAAGGATAGAATGTTTGCACGATGGGAAAACATTCGAAGAGTCAGTCACTTTTGGGCAGGATGCAGAATGCCCCAGCACACACCTCCCATCTTAATGGGCGACTGATTCGCTGTCAGGAAGCTCCCCTCACTTGCACTTAGTAACTGAGGAGAATATAGTAGTCATTTCACTGCAAAGATCACGGCTGAACATCCTCTAGGGAATAAAATATTTGGCCACCATTGCAGCTCTCCATCCTATTGCCGCCTGCCTTCTAACTAATGCCTACCCGCTTCCCATTTCTCAGGTCCGTGCTGATATTGCGTAGGGCGTATTTTTCCTCGGGCTTTTTTTGGGTCACGGCTCTGGACAGAAGACAGTAGAGTCTCCAACTGTACAAATGGGGCTCATGGATCATTTATAAAAATGAAAAGCGTTTCTTTTATCTACAGCGATATGGTACTAGGCCACTCTTTGCCATGAAAATCCTTTTTTTTTTTTTTTTTTTTTGGTTGGTATTTGGTTGATGTTTTTTGCTGATGTTAATGTTTCCAAGAATTTTGCACAACTTTATACAGCTAAGAAATATTGCTGGTTCAACCATCTTATCTTGGGGATATAGCTTAGGGGTAGAGCATTTGACCACAACCATCTTATCTTATTTTATAAAAACTTTGAGTCGCTCCTAATTGAATAGAAGCCATCAAATGAATTTTTGTAAATCCACATGGTGAAAGGAAATGCACTTTTCTATTTATTTATTTAATATTTATTTCTTGATGTTTTATTTATTATTTTTGAGAGAGAGAGAGAGAGAGAGAGAGAGAGAGAGAGAGAATGAGCAGGGGAGGGACAGAGAGAGAGGGAGACACAGAATCCAAAGCAGGGTCCAGGCTCTGAGCTGTCAACACTGTGCCTGATACGGGGCTCAAACTCACAAACTGTGAGATCATGATCTGAGCTGAAGACAGAGCCACCCAGGTACTCAGGAAATACACTTTTTAAAAATAGTTTTATTTGTTTAAGTAATCCCTACCCCCAATATGGGGCTCAAACATATGATCTTGAGATCAAGAGTCACATAATCTTCCAACTGAGACAACCAGGTGCCCCCGGAAATATGCTTTCTTTCTTTTTAAATTGTTTTAATGTTTATTTATTTTTGAGAAAGAAAGAGAGAGATTGGGCATGAGCAGGGGAGGAGCAGAGAGAGAGGGAGGTACAGAATCTAAAGCAAGCCCCAGGCTCTGAGCTGTCAGCATAGAGCCCGATGCTGGGCTTGAACTCATGCATGGTGAGATCATGACCTGAGCCAAAGTTGGACGCTTAACCAACTGAGCCACCCAGATGCCCTGAAATACACTTTCAAGTAAGGAATATTAGAATATAAAGTTTTGGGGGGGAAGTTTTCTCTTTGTAAATTATTTTATGAAATTCACAGATCAATTGCATAAATGTTGTATATCAAACATGTTAGTAACAACACTGCTTCTCCTAGTGCCTGTCATGATTTCTCAGTGATGTTGTGAAGAAAAGACTAGAGCAGATTATTGGTCGGGTCTGGCAGAGACTTAGCTTAGGGATCGAAGATTCTGCTGAGGGAAGCAGCTGTTACTACGCCGTATTTAATCTATCTTCCCACTGCTCTGTGAGCTCCACGGTGTATCAGGTGCCTGCTTCGGAGTCATTGTCAGCATTTACTGAATTAATGAATGAAAGGTGAATGGACATGGTTTCCTTGAGGGATCCCTGAACAACCAAGGCTGCGTCTAATATTTAGTAATGTGTAATGGGATGGCGAGAATGGAGAAAACAAGCAATACAAGTTTTTATTTTTGTTTTGTTTTGGGAGGATACTGGGACAAATTTCTGTTTTAAAATGTAAAATCTGGGCGTCTGGGTGGTTCAGTCGGTTGAGCGTCTGGCTTCGGCTCAGGTCATGATCTCATGAGTCATGGGTTTGAGCCTCACGTCAGGCTCTATGCTGACAGCTCAGAGCCTGGAGCCTGCTTTGGATTCTGTGTCTCCCTCTCTCTACACCTCTCTCCCACTCACTCTCTGTGTCCCAATCTGTCTCTCTTTCTCTCAAAAATAAATAAAATTTAAAAAATTAAAAAAAATCAAATCTAAAATCCAGGAGCACTTCTAACTATATTTTTATTCATCTAAAAACTATTTAATGATTTGACCGATGACCATATGTGAGAAAGTGTGCCTCACAAGTAGTTTAAAAATTGCAGATTATTAGGAAATTGATAAGGGAAGTGACTTTGTAAAAAGAAAAAGGCTAAATAAAAGCAGGGACTGACTAATAGAGAAGGAAAGTGAAACTCCTCTCTCTCAAATGGGAAAGAAGAAATGGGTTGACAGTATAGGGGAAGTTGGGTGTACAGAAAACTTCAGGATGTGAAAAGAATTAACCAGAAAACTTTTGCCCTCTCTACTCAGTCTGAGGATGTGGTTAGTCAGTTTGTTCTCTCCAGTTTGCTTGAGGAGCTGAGAGGCAAACGGGTCAGAGGAAATAGGATATTACTATAAAGATGATATATATTTGATTAATCAGCACAGATAGCCTAAATAGGGTAAATAGCCGAATTATTGGCTATCGAAGTGGGAAGACACTGGCAGCAGTAAGAAACCACAAAGTCTTTTTGTTGCCAAATTTGGTCTGAATTCCCTGAAACGTGGGTAAAAGTAGGAGAAACTTAATAAAAGTAAGTTTTCTAATCAAGTTGAGGGATAAAGTAAAGATGGACCCACTTGTGATGGGCGCCAGTGATGGGTGTAAGAAGGAAGTGAAGGTTATGGGATCTTGCTCTATTTTATTCGTAAAGGTAGCATTTTCCAGTGTTTTAGTTGAGGGTCGCTGCATTGATATTTTATTTATTTATATAATTTATTTCTTTTGAAAGAGAGAAACAGAGAAAGAGAGAGAGAATCCTAAGCAGAAAATGTCTGTGCTAATAGTGCACAACCCAACTTGGGCTCGAGATAATGATCTGACCTGAAATCAAGAGCCTGACATTTAACCAACCCTGCCACCCAGATGCCCCTACTGATATTTTGAAAAGAACAATGAATGAGGAAGTTACATTCATCTTGCACTTAAATTGCACCCCTAAATCCCAGTGGTATAATGGCTGCAAACAAAACTTTCCAACTCCCCAGAAATTACTAGTATTGGCAGATATAATTTTGAGGTGTCCATAAACTTCTTAAAACCTGAATTTTTTTTTAAAGTTTATTTATTTATTTTTGAGAGAGAGAGAGAGAGAGAGAGAGAGAGAGAGAGAGAGAGAATCCCAAGCAGGCTCTGCACCATCAGCAAAGAGCTTCATGTGGGGCTTGATCCCATGAACTGTCAGATCATGACCTGAGCTGAGATCAAGAGTCGGATGCTTAACTAACTGAACCACCCAGGTGTCCCTTAAAACCTGAATTTATAATGTAAAAAAGATAACATTAGAAATTAATGAATACATTGAAAGATTCAGTAAGAAAGTTATCAGATAGTGCAATGAAACAAATTCAGTCAGAAACCCAATTTCTTTCTCTCTAATGGTTATCTGAGGGGGGAAGGGGCAGAGAGAGATGGAAATAGAGAATCCCAAGGTGGTCCCTTGCTGCCAAACCCAATCAGGGCTTGATCTCATGAACGGTGAGGTCATGATCTGAGCCAAAATCAGGAGTTGGACGCTTAAGTGACTGAGCCACCCGGACATCCCAGAAACCTAATTTCAAATCATTGGCATATTTAATGTAATATGTCATTAGACATTTATTGTCATTCAATTTCTTTTGCTTCAGACTAAATGAAGGTCTATAAAGACAGTGATCTCCTGAGCCCAGCACAGTGCCTGGTACATTGGGAAGCATTCTATTAATATGTATTTGACAAGTCAATGAATGTTTCATTTATAAAGAGTATCTATCGATCATCTATCTGTCACAATGTCTGCCCATGCTAAAGGAATTTAGAGTCTAACTGAGGGAGACCTACTAATAACTCTGTTAGCCCCCACATAGGAAGTACTATAATAGTACTGGGAGGGAAGAGGTTTCCCAGCGCACAATTCCAATCTGGGCATCCTAAAAGCTTTATGATGGAAATCACATTTGATCTAACAATGAAAAGACAGGAGGGCTGAGAAGTTCATCCCAGGTGTAAACATGTAATCGTGGTAGGGAAAGTGGGAACATTTGGCCCCACTAAATGACAGATTATGTGGCCCACAGACGGGGAAACAGGCTGAAAGGGGAAGGTTGAGTTGGATGGTGGAGGGCTTTGAACACTCCGCTTCTGGGGCCTCATCTCTTTCTCTAACGGGGTGATCCTAGCACTCTTTGATTACACCTGTAAGTAAAAATTTCTAGTGCACAACCCTAACATATGAGTACTAATTTTTTGACTCATATATACTTCTATATTTATATATTCTATTCTTTGTCTAGAAAAACTAAGTGAAACTTTTCTATAATGAATATATATCTATTTTTAATTTTCTTTTAATGTTTATTCATTTTTTTAAGAGATAGAGACAGAGCATGAGTGTGGGAGGAGCAGAGAGAGAGAGACACAGAACTTGAAGCAGGCTCCATGCTCTGAGCTGTCAGCACAGAGCCCCACACGAACTGTGAGATCATGACCTGAGCTGAAGTCAGACGCATAACCGACCAAGCTACCCAGGCACCCCGTGGATATTTTTTATGATTATGAACTAAAAGCTATTAACAATAAAACAGTATTCATACCTTTCAAATCAGGCTTTCGAATTATATTTTCTATAGAGATTTATCTGACAGAAACTGCTTTTGAAATGGGCAGAGATGAATCAGCTCATCTGGAAAATATTTATTAAGAGCCTACAAGTTTCCAGACACTATGCTGGGCACTGCGGACACAGTGGGAAAAGTAGATATGTCCTTGAACTCATGACATTCACAATCTTCTAGAGGCATCAGACTTTGATCAAATAATCACACATGTACGTGTAAAATCCGAGTTGGGTAAGACAACAGTGAAGAGATCTGTGGTTCTATGAGAGCATGTACGAAGAAAACAAAGGAAATTTAAGGGTCAGGGAAGACATTTTGAGGAGGAGACAAATGGGTAGAAATCTGAAGACTAAAGAGGAGCAAGGTTGTTCCTTGAAGTATTGTTTGTAATAAATAAAACCATAGAAGAACCGATTTACAAAAATGATTAAATAAACTATCCACATCCAGCCATTTACTGGAATATTATCCAGGTATTAAAAAGGAGGTACCACCATGGAAACAAGTTCAACATCTTTTGCCAACTTATGTAACACTATATTTTATAGAATCTCATTTATGTTCCATATGCATAAAAATGTTTCAAGAATGATCCATATGTATAAAAAAGATAGACACACATATGTATATACACATTGAGAAATATATAGTTTGCTTTGGGGATTATGGTGGATTTTCATGTTCTTAAGTGAAATTTAAATTTTCTTAAATATTTGATGCACATTTGAATTTTGTCAAACTCTATGCTATGTTTATAATCACAAAAAAGTATTTTTTTAAACTATGATGATTACAATGGCCATTTCTTTTTTCTTGTATTTATTTATTTATTTATTTATTTATTTATTTATAAGTGTTTTTTATTTGAGTGACAGAGAGAGAGCCAGAGCATCAGCGGGGGAGGGGCAGAGAGAGAGGGAGACACAGAATCCGAAGCAGGCTCCAGGCTCCAAGCTATCAGCACAGAGCCCGACGTGGGGCTCGAACTCATGAGCCGTGAGCTGAAGCCAGACACTTTAACCGACTGAGCTCCCAGGCATCCCTCTTTTTTTATTTTGGAGAGAGAGTGGGGGAGACGGACAGAAGGAGAGAGGGAGAGAGAGGATCTTAAGCAGGCTCTGCACTGAGAATGGAGACTGACATAGGGCTCAGTCCCACGACACTGGGATCATGACCTGAGCTAAAATCAAGAGTTGGTATGCTCAGCCAACTGAGCTACCCGGGTGCCTCGAAAAAAGTGTTTTTAAAATTAGGGTCCAGGTTTTACAATCGGTGTAGAGGCTAAAGTGCCCACACATATCTACACACATACGTGTGTAGTAATTATAGATAATCCTGATTAGTGATTTATACAGTCACATCAAGTGATATATTAAAATATAAATTAAACCATGTGCTCTGGGAATATTTACCATTATCATGAATGATTCTTAACTAATGGAACACAAAGCATAATCACTATGCAGTCTTGGTGGAAGGAGAGAAATTAGATGAATTCTTGAAATCCTGTCCTTTTTACCAGTTTTCGGAAGACCGTAGTTCATAAAGCAAGATATTTTGTTAAAGCGATAACACTATTTTGTAGGTTCAGGGAACCACGGACCTTAGGAGATTACTAGGTCCTCATACTTGTAAATTGCCAAGAGTTTGTTAAAACCATCAAATAGTGTTGTATACGATTCTCAACTTTTCACATGTCCAGGAATCCCCAGGACGCTTGTAAAATATATGCATTCCCAGGCTTCACCTTGGATTTGCTGAGTCAGAATTTCTGGGGGACATCCTGAGATCTGGCTTTGAACAAGGTGGTTCTGCTCGAAGTGACAGCAAACACAACTTCAGGAAACAGCCCCCTTTGCCTCCAACCAACCAAGCTCTGCCTTGACAGAGAGGGTGTTGGTGGCTTGAAATGAGGAAGATGCTCGAACAAGAAATCCTTTTCTCATTTCTGATACATTTAATTAGTGGATGAAAGGAGAATGTGAAGCCAATTAGCTAAAATGCTTTTCCACTTTCCAGTTCCTCAGACTTGAGGAAAGACAAGACTTCTTAGTAAGAGCTGTTTTAGCCCATTATCCATCTTTTGTTTCCTTAGCGAACACTGGCTTATTAGTTAGAAACCAGCGCCTTTCTCCATGGATGCAATCAGTGCCTCCATGTTCTTGGGGCCGCAGGATGGTTTATTTTAGCCCTACGGTTATGTTACAGGGAATCCACTTTAATGTGGGTGGGGGACGGAACAGGGTGGGGGAACGTGGGTGGGAGGGTGGAGGAATGGGAACAGAGGGGCAAACGTATGATGTAGCGGGAAAGTGCTGTCCCGTCAGTAAAGAGAGAATGAGGTACTTTCTTGGGCTTATGTTGATAATTATCAGTGACAGTTACTACTTTCTTGGGCTTATGTTGATAATTATCAGTGACTTAATTACTGGTATTACTACCTTTCACAGAGGAGACCATTACCACACCCTAAACATACCTGACCCTGTAATGTAGATTCACGGCCTCATAGAAAATATTCATGGTTTCGTAGTTTAAAAAGAGCACATTACTTCTACAATTTACCAGTGTTTGTTTTTTGTGTTTTGTTTTTTGAGAGAGGGAGAGACAGAGAGAGCACGTGAGTGCGAGAGGGGCCCAGGGAGAGGGTGAGAGAGAATCTTAAACTGGGCATGGAGCCAGATGTGGGGCTCGATCTCATGACCATGAGATCATGACCTGAGCTGAAATCAGGAGTCAGATGCCCAACAGACTGAGCCACCCAGGTGCCCCACTCCCATTTACCAATATTTGAGAGGAAATTCATTAAAAAAATATGCAACTGCACATATGATAATAGATACTGTGTTTAATATAAAATGATGTCTACTATAATTGTATTACACATACAAACTAATCGTATTTAATTCAAAATCCTACCATCTGTGAATTTCAGACCATAGAGTCAATCAACAATTTTTATTACTTTCCAGGTGTAAATCTCTTTCTCTCTCTCCCTCTTTCATTACCTCCCTTCCCCTTCCCCTCTCCCTCCCTCTTTCAGCAAATACTCAGCAAAGCAATGGGAAATACTGCCATCCTTTTCAGAAGGCCCTGATTTCCCATCCTGATAAAAAATTAAGAGGCTTGAAGCTTAATATAATACTCAATATAAATGATTGCTTTTTTCTTCCCCTAAGATAATTAGGTATTTTAAATCCCTCCAGTTAATTCTCAATAAATATTTCAAAATATCCCTATTTGGCCTCATTCTGAAAGTAGTATGCATTCATTTTTAAAAATTAAAAAGTTCAGAGAAGTGTAAAAATAAAATAGATGCCATCATTAATCTCACCAGCCAGAAACTACAGTTCACAATTTAGTGTATTTATTTGCTTGCACTCTTTTTTATTAATATACATGAAATTATATACATTTTGGTTCATAAAGTGTATACAATTATTGTATTCACGATTATGTTTCTGACCATTTTTATTTATAATACCGAGGACATTTTGCCAAGCCATTACATATTATTTGAAAATGAAATATTAAAATGGTTCCCCGCTTTCCCATCATGCAGAGGTATCTTAACTTAAGCAACTCTTTACTCTTGTTGGACTTTTCAGTAGTTTTTCAATTTTTTTTAAATAATAAAATAGGGCGAAATGTATTTTATTCATTGATCGTAGATCTCTGTTTAGGGAGAGAATTGTCTGCTCAGGAGACCACCATGATGAGCTGCTTCTGGACGTCAAAGAACTTTAAGCACCTGAGTGGCTCAGTTGGTTAAGCATTGGACTTTGGCTCAGGTCATGATCTCATGGTTTGTGAGCTCAATCCCCATTTCAGGTGAGTCCTGCTTCTCTCTCTCTCTCTATCTCTCCCTCTGCCCCTTGTTGGATTCTCCCTTCCCCCTTGCTCCCTCTCTCTCTCCAAAAAATAAAGAATTTTAAGACATGAAAATTGAATCCAATTTTAAATTGTCTGTAGTGCTGTAATTTATTTTAGTTTATTTTTTTATGAGAAAATAGATGTGTTGAATTTTATTGGATTAGCTTTTAATATACTTAATATTACTACTATTTACCATCTTAGTTCAAAAGACTTTGTTTTTAATTAATAGGGTGTATTTTTCAGAGCAGTTTCAGTTCATAAAAAATTTGAACAGAAAGTACCCTTATCCTACCCCCACCTCACTTTCTCCCCTGTTATTAACATCATACATTATTGTGATACATATGTTAACAATTGATGAACTAATATTGATAGATTTTTCTTTTAAAATGTCCATAATTTACATTAGCATTCACAATTTAAGTTTTATGATTCTATAAGGTTTTGATGAGTGTATAATGCCCTACAGCTATGGTTACAATATCATATAAAATGCAGTCATTGCACTTAAAGCCCCTGTGCACCTTCACCACTGGGTTGCTCCTTCCCTCTCCTCAACTCCCTGGTAACCTGTGATCTATTAGCTAGCTGCATAGGTTTACCTTTTCTAGGATGTCATACAGTTGGAGTTATATAGCATATAGTCTTCTCCTACTGGTTTATTTCACTTAGAAATATACATATAAAATTCTGGTGTGTGTTTTTTTGTTTTTGGCTTGAGAGCACATTTCTTTTAATTTTAACTACTATTCTAATGTCACCTCACCTAAGAAGATATACAAGTGGAAAATAGCATATGAAAAGATGCTCAGCGTCAGAAGACATTATGGAATTGCAAATTAAAATGAGGTACCGCCACTATTTAGAATGGCCTAAATCCAAAACACTGATGATTCCATGTGCTGGTGAGGACATGGAGGAACAGTGGTGTTCATTCATCACTGGTGGGAATGTAAATGAAGTCGTCATTTTTCAAGATAGTTTGTAGTTTATTACAAAGCTAAATATAGTCTTGACATACAATCCAGCAATATGATTTACACTACAAGATAAACAGGTTTAGATTTTCTAAATTTTATGTTTTAGTCTTAGTAACGTGAAGATACATTGCCTCTTCATTTCATAATCAATTTATTTGCCTTTTGCCAAAGTTATTCTAATTAAAATTTGAATGCCATTTACTCCAATTTGAAAACTTCTGCTCAAACATAAACCTTTGATAAATATCTGTATCAAACATACAGATATTTATAATAGCCTTATCCATAACTGCCGGATTTTGGAACTAAGATTTTTTTCAATAGGTGAACGTACTGCTGTAATTTAAAACAATGCCCCATGCCTCATAACCCCAACCCAACAGAATAGACTGCACACCTTTGCTTTGTGTGAAACGTTTTGGAAGAATCAAGGAAAGGGCTCGAGTTAAGGGCTGTGAGGGGTGGAGAGCGGCAAACAGCCAGTAAGTCATGACCGAGATCAAGGATCCAGAGGTGAACAGAAGTAACAGCGACAATGTAAGCGCCCAGGAATTTGTAGAACTATCAGAGGAGGGCACTGTGGTTCCCGAGGGACACAGAACTAAACGCTGGAACCAATTTCATTTTAATTTTAAAAGGTCAAGATGACCTCAGCCAACATCTATGAGATAAATAACACTGACAAAATAGGACACAGTTGGATTTTGTTTTTTGATCCATGGGGCGTCTTCGCCTTCTAATAGAAGAGATTTTAACACATACACATATATCCATTAGCTTGTTTCATGCTCTCCATTAAAAAAAATATGCTTCATAAGATTTTATTGTTGTTCCATTATTGTATTTTGCTTTAACTATGAGGACTGCATCTACTTTGTCCTTTACACCCCACAGTGATTTGAAAGTCACATACTGTTGTTAGTCTCCCGAAGAAACAGGTAGAGATTTGCCTGTAAGAAGTTTGCTAGAAAATGTGCTCAATAATAGTAACTCCAGGGATGTGAAGAATATAGAAGTAGGCCGAGAGAAGCTGAACAGTGATGCAGTTGCAACAGAGGCCTCAGTCCAACTCACATGGGCCTCTGAGATTGGGATGGCCCTTCTAGAACATTCCAAATTGAGTTGTGGGTGGTGGGAGTGGGAGAGTCGGCCAGTGGCTAGCACTTATGCTCCTGTATCAACTAGTCATGGATGTGGGCTGTCCCTGGAGAGGGGTCATGTGGTCACATGCTTGAATGAGGAAGTTCCTTTAGCTGAGGAAACTTCCTGGGGAGGGACTGGGGGTGAGCCTTCAGGGGGTAACCCTCCCAGCAGCTGGGGGACAAAGGCATCAGCTCTGAAGGGGGGGTGGTTGGTACTCCCAGTGCTCATGACACATAGCTTCTCATTTTTCTATTAGCATTAAGCTGTAAATAAAAATGCTTGGACTTCTTTTCTCTCATATTAATGTCAATAATCACATTATACTTGAATGGAAAGAAATACTGACTTTTGGGTCAAATGAGAAATTTAGCAGGATTCTGCTAGTTTGGGTTGTTACAATCTAGCATTTTGGATGAACAAAATCAACAATATCAGGTTATATTTCTGCAGTGTTTATCTTGTCTTTAAGAATTAGTTTTGTTGCTAGTACCATTACATTTTATATCTATTCCAACATTTTTATAGATTGAGCCATTTAAACTCATAAAGGCTAACTATTAAATTTTTTAAAATGTTTATCTTTGAGAGAGAGAGAGAGAGAGAGAGAGGACAAACAGGAGAGGGGCAGAGAGAGAGGGAGACACAGAATCTGAAGCAGGCTTCAGGCTCCGAGCTGTCAGCACAGAGCCCAATGTGGGGCTCGAACTCGTGAACCAAAAGATCATGGCCTGAGCCAAAGTCAGATGTTCAACTGACTAAGCCACCGGGGCACCTGCTTAAAAGCTAACTATTATTTTTCCTCGCTGTTTTGACATGAATAAGCAAATGAACAAAGGACCTAGAACTGAGGAGAGAATTCTACCTGCTTTGCTGCTAATCCCTAAACTGTCATTCCCTAACTGACATCCATACTGTAAAATTAGTATTTTAAAAATCTGATCATGGAAAGTTGCATCCTGGCTTGATTGTTTTTCCCCTATTGGGCTCACAGGAAGGTGACTTGGAGTTTTAACTAATCTATTTAGTTAAAAACTATAGCTCCAGATCGGGGAGCACCGTCGTGGCTCAGTCTGTTATGTGTCTGAGTTGTAATTTTGGTTCAGGTCATGATTTCAAGGTTTGTGAGTTCGAGCCCCAAGTTGGGCTTTGGGTTGACGCACAGAGACTCCTTGGGATTCTCTCTCTCCCTTTCCCTCTGCCCTGCCCCCAGCCCATGCTCTCTTTCTCTCTCAAAATAAACAAATAAACTAAAAAAAAAAAAAAAAAGAAAACTATACCAGATCCAAGTTCTTCCAATCTGTGAGGGTGAGGACAGACCAGGCGAGAGATCAGAAATATGTTCACTTTGTCCACCCATCATCTTGTTTGTATTTAATTCTACCAACTTGTTTGAACTTAGAAAAGGCATCTTGATCTTAGGAATGCCTCAGAAATATGTCACAGCATGATTGTCAGCACAGGGCATGCAAGAATTTGAGTCTAAAGCAAGAGATTGACTCCAGAAACGGCAGGTGAAAACCAGGTTCTGCCCCCTATCCTTACCTGTAGTATGATACCAACTTTTCAACAAATTGCCACATCTGTTATCATATCTATTTGCCATTCATTCGAATGGGAAGAGCAGGACACAAGATGAGATCAGAAGTTTGATTCAGAGCATGATACCGCTCTGGTGTGAATGGCAAAGTAGGGACTTTGCATGTTTCCCTCTGATAATAAGATATCTTTCACATAACATGCATTATCAGAGAGGTCTAAGACATGGTGACCGAACCTAGGACTCCATTGGAGCGCACAGGTTTCTAGAGAGATGTCGTGTCCCGCCCTGGCCGCTCCGGCCCTCGGGGCGGTGAATCCTCTCGGGTTCTTGATCATGAGGGAGGGAGAGAAAATAGGGCAGGAGGGGGACGCACAGAGAGTAAAGACAACACACACTTTTGATCAAGCCTCTTCTCTTTTATTGAGAAAACACCCTATTTTATAAAGGTTTCAAGGTGGGAAAACAAGGCAGCTGACCTAGGTCGGTTGCTAGGAAACAGGGTTAAGGGATTAAGGCTGGAGTAAAAGAGGAACCAGACTAAAGTGTTTTAGCACAGCGCCTGAGGGGCTGATACTACCCTGCCTGCAGGCGGTTGATCTTTGATCTTCTGGCTTCTCCTGACAGGGAGTGGCGCTCCCCTGCCTATTTTGCAACTCCCCTCAGGGAGTGACATATCAGGCTAGCAAATGGCCAAGGAGCTGAATCTTTGCTGCTCCCCACATAGAGACCCGCAGTAACTTTCGATTTATCTTAATGTGTAAGCTTTAGCTACTCAGCTGTGCGTTGAAGGGAATTTGGATGGAGGGATATGGACCTGTGTCATGCACCGTGGTGGCATCATTCCTGAGATTTGGGGATCACTGCGATGACCACATAGGTTCAAGATCTATCATTGCAGCCTAAGTTAGATACAGTTCGGAACAAGGGACGAGACCCTGTTTTCAGTAAAATGCTATACTAAGTCAGCAGTAAGACCTTGTTTTTGTTTTTGTTTTTGTTTATTTTTTATTTATTTTTGAGAGACAGAGAGAGACAGCACGAGCAGGGGAGGGTCAGAGGGAGAGGGAGACACAGAATCTGAAGACAGGCTCCAGGCTCTGAGCTATCTGTCAGCACAGAGCCTGATGCGGGGCTCGGAACCATGAATCGTGAGATCATGACCTGAGCCGAAGCCCGAAGCCTGACGCTTAACCAACTGAGCCACACAGACACCCCACTAAGACCTTGTTTTGAATCCTTGTAGCCTATTACAATTTAAAGTCCTCAGACTTCCATCATTTGTCTGGTAAATACACACACACACACACACACACACACACACATATATATAGTTGTTGTTTTGTGTGTTTTTATTTTTCATCTGGTAAATATATATTACAAAAACTTGCATGGACATCGTCTTTAATTCAGTTCTGTTATTTTTCGATTGTTACATGTGGGCACGATTCATATCCGTGGATGTTCATTTTAAATTTAATGTTTAAAAGTTAGTTTTTGATACTGTATCTTCTTTACTCTAATTAGAGAAGTAATAGAATTTTCCATTTATATATATTTTCTCCTGAGGGTAATCTGCTTTATTAGTTAAGCAGTTTCTTAGTGACTCCATGTCCACAGAGAGACATTTCTTTAGAGCTGATGACAAGTATGATACCAGGCAGATTGTTTTTGTCTGTCCTTAGACTGCCCTCTTCTATTTCCATGTGACTCTCATTGCATAAGGATGGAAGTAATTAATTAGCCAATTTGTAAGTAATTCTTTCTGACAAGCTAGCCGCCTTCCTTTAGTGAGAGTGTAAAATGAGCAATCTAGGGGACATGTAGTAAATGCATTAATTAAGTTAAATACAAAACCAAGGGCTTTCAGGAATCATGTTTCTTTTGTAAAGCAAACCGTCATTTTATAATTAATAATTACATTGCAGTCACTTAATTGCAAATAGTGCCTGATTTAAAAGATACATTTATAAATCAACATTTACTATCAAACAGCATTGAATGCTAGAGCCGGAATGTTTCTACCATTAGATTTTCAGGTGACAATTTCCGCATGGACATTATTAAAGGGGAAGTGTTTCTGGAGTGATTAAGTCTTCCCTGTCTCCTTCTAAACCTTGGGAGAGAGAACACACCGATGAATGTACCATGCATACTACCACCAGGGGCTATATTGGTGTGACAAGAATATCACCTCCCACGTCAGAAAGACGTTATCACACAGGGAGATAATGATTGCAACCTGTGCCCACTCAGTGCAGAAGAAGAAGGACCAGGCTTGGTAACACAGCCAGGTGGATCCTATGTGATGGAATTGACGGTCACCACAAGGCTCTCTGCCTGAGGGAGTAGCGGCTTCCTATGCAACTGCCGCCCTGTCTACTCGGCCTGACACGCCTCAATGTTCAGTGAAAACAGCGGCGAATGTTGGTGAAATCTGCTGGTGGGTGTGGAGTCTACGCATCTACAAATTAGAAGGAAGTTTGAGTTGGCGCTTCCTAGTTCAAGGGGAAGATTTTCCAACCGGAGGCAGGAAAGGGCTAGGTGGGGGCCTGACCTACCCTGGTGGTCACGTGGTGGGGAGACGAGGGGGTGTGGACCGCACGTGGCTGGGCAGGGGCGGGGAGGTTGGGTGGGCCCTGCTGCAGCTTCAGGCCGAGAAGCAGGGAAGAGAAGGAGGAGGAACAAGCAGGTGTGTATGGATGGGCAGGGAACTCAAGACACTTCCTTCTTTTTCCAGAGCACAGAATGGGCGGGTGGGGACCAAAGTATAGCTCAGTGTGAAGCATCAGAGAAAGCTTCAGGCAGATACCATGTTGCATGGGAGGTTATAATAGGAATAACTCACATGGCTGGGGGCCATTAAGCGTCCGGCTTCGGCTCAGGTCATGATCTCGTGGTTGGTGAGTTCAAGCCCCGCTTCAAGCTTTGTGCTGACAGCTCAGACGCTGGAATCTGCTTCAGATTCTGGGTCTCCCTCTCTCTCTCTGACCCTCCCCCACCGCTGCTCTATCTCTTTCTCTCTCTCAAAATTAAATAAACATTAAAAAAAAAAGGAGTAACTCAGACTCCAAAGCCAAGTTTAAAATGAGAGAAACAACAAAGCAGAGAGGACACTGTGTACCGGAAGTGGAGCCCAGGATCCCTGAGCTCTGGCGGTAGCAGGCGCCACTCTGGACAATGCACCTTCTGTGACGTTGTCCCCAGCGTGGGGGAGCCCCGCCCCCCCGGAGAGCACCTTCATGCGGGAAGGCCTCTGGGAGGAGGCAGGGGCAAAATAAGCTAAGTAGGGGGAAGTCGAAGCTTAAATGCAAATCAGTGAATGAAAATAAAGAAGAGAAACCAGAAGTTTCAACCTAAAAACCAAAAGACTTCCTTTCAAAATTCACGGTGAGTGAAATAATATCATATACCATCAGGGGGAATCTGAATGAACACTGGTAGATAAGCAGACTATTTAGAGTTTTTCTTTTTGATTTAAGAGGAACATGTGGGTAACAAAGGATTAAGTTATGAATTAGATGGTAAGTGTATATAATACTGATCATTCATTTCTTCATTTCATTTTTGACTCTGTGCCAAACCCTTCTGCTAACTAAGGGCAGTGGAAGAGAGCCAAGGATTGGTGGGCAGGAAGCTCAAAAAGTTAGTTCTGGAACTGTGGCTACACCTGTGAGCCATCCAAGTGGAGGGAAGCCGTCAGGTGGATAAATGGGTCTGAGGCTCTGATGGAATGTTGTCTGGTCTGGAGGCATGCGTTTGGAAGTCATGGGGTAAGTCTGCAGTTGACGAGAATGCATAGGAAGAGAACAGAGAGGGGGAAAAAAGAGAGAGGGCCTGGCACTGTGTGTTGACTATAAAATGGCTCAGGATAAGGAGGGTGAGCGTGCAAAGGAGCCATGGTAGCCAGAGAGGTGGGGGAAGACAAGCAGAGTCCCCATCACCGAAGCCCAGGAAAGAGTTCCCAACGACTGATGGATCGGCAGTGTTAAGTACCCCTGTGGGATGCAGTGACACGAGTGTGGTGTCCACCGAGTCTAGCGACGGGAAGGTCAGGGTGGTCCTGGCAAGGCCAGTTTTGACGAAGGATTGAGTAGAAGCCCGAATGAGGAGTTGGGGAGTATGTGGAAGACGGGGGCTGGGGAAGGCGGTGAGGGTAAAACATTCAAGCACTTTGACTATGATGTTCCCAGAAGTGGTTGAGTGGGCATAGGAGGCTGAGCATGTGGTTGGTCCCCTGGGTGAGTACAACAGGATTCTGCCAGGAAACATTCTTTTTTTTTTTTGGTTTTAAGTTTTTTGATTTATTTTGAGAGAAAGACAGAGAGAATGGGAGTAGGAGAGAGAGAAAGAGAATCCCAAGCAGGCTCTGGGCTGATGGCCCAGAACCAGCCACTAGGCTTGAACTCACAGTCAGATCATGACCTGAGGCTGAGAGCCAGGGTCTGCTTAGCCAACTGAGCCACCCAGGTACCACCTTCTAAGAAACGATTCTAATGTTTTTTATGTTTTATTTTATATTTGAGAGACAGAGACAGAGCATGAGCAGGGGAGGGGCAGAGAGAGGGAGACAGAACCTGAAGCAGGCTCCAGGCTGCAAGCTGTCAGCACAGAGCCGGATGTGGGGCTTGAACTCACAAACCATGAGATCATGACCAGAGCAGAAGTCAGACAACTGAGCCACCCAGGCAGCCCCCCCTCCCCCACCCCCCATAAGAGACAGATTCTATCTGAGGGAAAAGAGTTACTGGAGAGTGCAAGGGTCCAGAGGTGACCAGCTGGGAAGGGATCCAAAGCCCAAGTAGAGAGGTGGCTATTAATGTTTGGTATCCAGGCAACGGAAGAGTCCTGTGTTACAGTTTCCCTTTTCTTCAAACTGCAGCACGCAAATTTTCCGAGACTGAAGGAGGGGCAAAGGTGTGTGTTTGTGTGTGTGTGTGTGTGTGTGTGTGTGTGTGTGTGTGTGTGTGTACGTGGTGTGAGGGCTGCTGGCAGCAAAGGCGGGGAGAAGCCTGCGGATAGGTTTTGTGGAAAGAAAGAGTGTGTTAGTTCAGGGAAAGGTGGTCGGAGGATTCACCGGTGATTCGTGTTTCTGCATTGACGGTAAAACCAATCTGCTCTATTGTGGGGCATTACTTCTGAGGATTCAGCTGCTGGGGGTGAAATTCAAGGGATTATCGGTATTGGCTGCAGTGCCCTAAAACTGCTGAACCATAGGCTCTGCTGGACAAGGAGGGAAGTCAAGACAGAAGGTCAATGTCCTGAGACCCAGGCTGAGCAGTGGACCAGAAGTCGCGAGGAGGCAGTGGGCTCAGTGGGAGGAGCTGAACAAGCCCCGGAAGGAGAAGGACGTGCAGAGCCCGGTCGCATCCGGGATCCTGAACATGCCAGAAGCTGCCAGCTGTGCTTGATGGCAAGACCCGTTTTGCCAAATGATTGTCACGTGTGCATTGAAGCTCCTGGGGGTGGCGGAGCTTGGAGGCCAGATGCTGAGACTTTGATGAATAACAGGGAGCCGAGTGGCAAGGAGGCTGATTGAAGACAATGACAAGAGGGAGAGGCAGAGCCGAAAACCACTTTTCTTTTCTTTCCTTTTTTGGCAAGACAAAGTAATAGAAAGGAAGATGGCAGCCAGCCTCCCAATCCTGTACGGGGACTGGGCAGAAATGTGAGGGCAAAGGAAGAAGTGTCCATTGGAGGGACTCGTGTTTCAGCTCAAGGTGAGCTAAGGAAGGGCCCGGAGAGCTGAGGAGCTCAGACCAGAGTCTCTGAGGGCAGAGGGGAAGGGGCAGGGCACCGGATCAGGGCCCCGCTAGAGCATTCTTATTAGAACACGGAAGAGGAGACAGACTACTACAAACTGTAGACCAGGAAGAGGTGAAAAAAAAAAAAGCCCTTAAAAAATCAAAAGAAAAAGAAACCATTAGCTATTAATCTCTATCAATGTGAAGCTAATTCCAACCAAGAGGAGCAAGACCCCCAACCGGGTCTCTGAACCCCTTCTTCCAAGCACAGGGAACTTCAATTTAGGAATTTGTCTGAACAACAGTCTAAACCCCATTTGAGACAATTGAACCCCAAATATTGGTAGTGTAGCTTAAATAGTGTTTGCTCTCTAGTGAAAACACTGAATAAAAAATATGTATACATGCTTGCTAGTGAAAGACACCAGTCTAATCATCTCTTGGCTTTCTCTTCTTCAGACTGAACAATCTCAGTCTCTTGCTTGTTTGCATATGTCTTCTTTTCTTTTTAAAAAATTTTTTAATGTTTGTTTATTTTTGAGAGAGAGACAGAGCATGAGTGGGGGAGGAGCAGAGAGAGAGGGAGACACAGAATCCAAAGCAGCTCTAGGCTCTGAGCTGTCAGCACAGAGCCCCACCAGGGGCTTGAACCCACAAACCATGAGATCATGACCTAGGCTGAAGTCAGACACTTAATAGACTGAGCCCCCCAGGTGCCCTGCATATGTCTTATTTTCTAATCCCTGTTGAATTTAGGGATGGAATGTCTTCCAAGTTCTTGGTGTCCCTCTAACTATGGGACTCGGAAGTGGACACAGTGCTCTGGGGAAGGTTTGGCTCCTACCAAGTCCAAAGGGAGGGTGATCTCACTGTTTTGCCAGGCGCTTATTCGTGGATCCCAACCCTGTGCAGCGTTTTCAGAGTAGGCGTGATGACTGCCGCTTATCTATTTTCATTGCTGGCCCTTGTTTGGACATCCTTGCCTGGAGCCAGTCACGTCTCACTTTCTATTTGTACACTTCATTTCCCTCTCTTGAAGGTACTACCCTGCATTTATCTCCAGTGAACTTAAAAAAGCATTCTGACCACTTCTCCAATTTAGCAGGGTTATTTTAAATTTTGCTGTTCACCAGCCGGCTGACGCTGGCCTTCCCGCTCCTCCGGTGAGGAAGTGACTAATGTTCTCCGAGCTTCTTTCTTGCCAGTGTAGCGTTGGAGGGCATCTGTTTGCAAACATTTGCAGCCTGAGTTGTTATCTTCTATTCCTGGGGCTTCTCTTCTGTGCAGGGCTATTTTCTATGTGCCCTGATCACCTTCCTTCAGGCCCTTATCAGTGTTAAGAGAATTAACTCTCTAGCGCTTCATCCAGTAGGTCAAGCCTTTGTGGATGTTGATGCCACACCGGCCTATTTCTAAGTTAATATGCGTAGACAATAAGAACTTAATCTTTTAGATTCAAAATCACCCCAGATTAGTTTTTTTTTAAGTTCTTGTATCCATTTTTTTTAAGTTCTTGTATCCATTTTATATCTCGGGGTCGATTATGGCCCCTAGGATGTGTGGTTCTAATTTTTAAGCCAACCATTGCACGGTGTAGGGCGTAGTCAGTCATGGATTTAAAGACGTGTGAATGTAAATAGAGCATTCTGGAAAGGATGCAGCTCAGCGTACCCAAATCCTCCTTCAGGAAGAGTTAACCTCTTCCTTGATGAGTCACGTGGATGGCACTTTATCTCCTTTTCTTCTCATCCTTATGACTCCTTCACAAGTGTTGTTACCAACATTTGCAGCTCAGCTCTGTCTCCCCTAGGCTGGAAGAAAGGGCTGGTGACTAATTTATCTCTTTTTCACTCACGGAATCTTACAATAGTCAGCATGCAATAAATATTTGTGGCATGAGTGCACAATGAAGGGACGCATACCGTTTGGGAAGAGTTCAGTCCCAAGGTGGATGTTTTTTTTTTGGGGCAAAGTAATTTAATTTGGATCAAGCTCTTTCTTCTTTCTAAATAGAAACTCTAAATGATTTAAATGGTGAAAAGAATGCAAAGGATACATTTGGAATCTAGAAATAAAGACATTTTTGGAGAAAAGGAGAAACCTCTATGGATTTTCTCTAAAAAGCACTCAAGTCAGTTGCCATAAGCAAATGTCAGAGGAAGTCATGTGTCCCCTGCCCCTCTTAAGTTTGGACGAGATGTTTGGAAGCATTCAGCAGTCGGCAGCAAATCAGTGCAGGCCATATGCCGGGATCCTATTAGACAGCTCCAAACAATCTGATTATGAGCAAAAAAACATACGCAAGAAAGTATTTCTGAATAAAGCACACGCGGAAAAATGAACAAGGCAGTCTGGGGTAAATTAGATTGAATGAAGCGTATAAATCAAATACTGTCTTCTACTGTCATGGCCCCGCAGAATTTTCTAGTCCAGGCTAAGAAAGCTGCTGTTTGTAAGAATTGATCCAGAGTAAAGAGGTACTACTGAGTCCTAGTAATTCAGTGGCTCTTGATGTGTCAAGGTGGTCTAATGTACTGTGGCCCAAAGAATTGTGCCAAAAAACCCACCCACCCCAGGACGGTGTGGTTACAGGTTGGCATTTTCTCTACAGAATATATAAAAAGTCTAAGCTAATATAAACATATCGATGAGGAAAAAATGGCCACCTATAAACCAACAATGCTCTGCTCAACTACCTATTCTAATCCAGTTGGCTATGTTAACTAAAGGCCAGCCACCGTGTTGTTTCTTCATGTGGCGTGTGGAGCTGAGACTACAGAAGAAATACAGAGACCCTGAGTCTCGGACTTCTGCAGCAGCTCTGGGCGGGAGACGCTGTCTCTGCATACACAGGCTCATCAGAACCTGGTCCTGACCCTCTCCAGCCAGAGGCCGGGAAGGGGAGGAGGATGCAATAGCCTGAGTCCCTTGTCTGGTTGGATCTGGAATAATTTCTGCAGTTGCAGAACCAGCAGGTCTGGTGAGACATTTGGAAACCGAAGTGTCCACTGAGTCACAAAATTGCCCTGCACCCTGAAAGGTGAGCCAGCCCAAGGAAGCTCAACAGTAAGAAAATAAAAAACTGGAGCACCTGGGTGGCTCAGTTGGTTAAGCATCCCACAGTTCGTGGGTTTGAGCCCCGTATCAGGCTTTGTGCTGACAGCTAGCTCAGAGCCTGGAGCCTGTCTTCGGATTCTGTATCTCTCTCTCTCTGACCCTCCCCTGCTCACGCTGTTTCTCTCTCTCTCAAAAATAAATAAAAAAAAAAAAACCATTAAAAAAATTAAGAAAAGAAAAGAAAAAACTTCCCCAACTACTGAGGACAACTGCTCTCATCTAGTGAAATTTCACTCTGCTGGGCATTTGGCTAAATGCTTTATATAGGATATCTCATTTAATTCCTCACCGCCACCTGATGGGGGAGGGGGAAGGGGCATGATTATCCCCATTTCACAGGTGAAGAAACACAAGATGGTGGAGGATTAAATGACTTGCCCAAATCACCCAACTAGCAGTGGTTTGACTGCCAGATGTCCCTGATTTCCAACCCAGGACCCTTCCTCTGTTGTACTCATGCTGTTCCATGGAAGATTGGGTGCCTCGGTCCTCCGGCTCTGACTCGATCCCCAAGCTGCTTGGCATAAAACCTGGGGCCCAGTTCTAGCCAGTCCCCTCCATCTTTTCCCAAAAGGTGCCCCATGGAAGACTTGTCCTGTAAGATGCTCTGCAAAGGAATGGCTTCTAAACAAACAGACAAGCCAAAGATGGAGAAACGCTGCAGAAGAAAATTCCCTCTAGGAGATTCACGTTGTGTAGAACCTTAAAGGCTCAGGGCAGCCTTGCATGAAAGAAACACTACCTCAGTGTTTCCCAAACCGATTTGAATGCAGAGAATCCTTTTTGCTAGCATAAAATCTATGAATAATGACAGAAAATTGCAGTTGGCAGGACACGTCTTGAAAATGGTGATTAAGGACATTTTTTATGCTTCCTTCTTAAGAATGACTCCAAAAAAAAAAAAAAAAAAAAGAATGACTCTCCTTCTGGACGTCTGTTGCTATAGCTTCACAGTTCTTGTTCTTGTACCTTTTTGGCAATCACACTGCTTGAGTCAAGCTGAATTTTGCTGCATCCTTTTGGACAAAAGGCTGTTCTCTTTAAAGGGGTCAGTTCCCAGCCCCAGGCCCATCCAGATTTCATTGCCTTCTTCCTTTCTACGACTTCATGTTGCTGACGCTCCAATCATGACAAGAATAAATCCATGTAAATGTCAACACACATAGGTGTTGAGATAAAAGAGAAAAGAAAAGAAAGATGATGCAGACAGAGGAAGATAGAAGAAAACGAAGGGAACAGGTGAAGAGTTTTCTGTCCAAGAGTCCAAACACCACTTCCTTAGGGGCACGTGATACCCTCCAGAATATTTACAAATTTCCCTATAGTTGAACCCTTCCAGAACGCCCTCATGAATCACGTTTTTGTGCACAGACCTGTACATTCAAAGTGAGGAAAATCCTCAGTCTTCAGCGACAGGGCTGAATAGGATAGAAAAACCATCGTTCAGTTTCGTAGCCCTGACTTTCTGTAGAGACAATAATGAGCTCATTCATTCAACAACCATTTAGTGAGCACCTACTAAATGCCAGGCTTTAAAAAAATGTTTATTTATTTTGAGATAGGTCTTTTAAAATCTAAATCATTTAAATCTTTGCTCTAGATCAAGTTCACATTGTAACATAGTGTGACGTAGGAATTCAGCATTGTTCTGTGTGTGGGTATTCAGACATCCCAGTACCCTTTGTTATAAAGACTGTTTCTCCCACACTGAACGGCATTCATAGCATTTATAACCACCTGGCATATTATTTACTTGTTTGCCTATTGTCTTTCTTTTTTTTTAATGTAAATATCTTTTAAATATTTATTTATTTATTTTGAGAGAGAGTGCTAGAGACCGAGCAGGGGAGTGGGCAGAGACAGAGGGAGACAGAAAATCCCGAGCAGGACCTGCACTGTCAGCGCAGAGACCCTCACAAACCAGGAGATCTTGACCTGAGCTGAAATCAAGAGTCAGATGCTTAGCTGACTGAGCCACCCAGGTGCCCTAGGCTTTTTTTTCTTCTATGTACTTAAACAAGTAGGTTAAAAGTATTGCGTGTTGTCAGTGTTAGGGCCTGGCCTCAGAGGCACCCAGGAGCCTGGCTGAAGTCCATGTGCCCCCGCCCCTCCTTGGAGCTGCCCCTCCACACACACAAGCACTGACTCACTTTACCTGGTTCCACACCTCTCCTCCTCTGCCCCTCCCTTCCCTGAGACAGATGGGCCACAGGGACCTGCAGGTGGATGGGCAGAGTGGGCCAGATCCCTTGGTGGGCAGGGGTCTGCTGAGTCAGCCTAGCACCTGCTCATGGGGGAGGTGCCAGGGACACATTGATCCTGCTCAGTGTGATGTCCATTTGCCCCAACAGGTCTGCCGCCCTCCCCTTCCTGGGTTTGGCCCGGCTGGTCCCTAAACTCACTCTACGTACCCTCTGGTGACCAGGGACCTTGCCAGGCTCAGTCCTGCTTTTCCCAGGTGAAGAACTGAGCTTCAGAGGAGGAGCTGAAGCTCAGCTTGGATCCTGAGTCAGAGCCGGAAGTCCCAGAGCCCACCCAGGCTGCTTCTCCAGGAAGGAGACTGGCCTAGAAGGCCGAGGGGCTGGTGAGGGTCTCCGAGAAAGGCTGGGGAAGACCTGAGGCTAAAACCCAGGCTTCCTGGGTCCTGTCCATCTGCCCCTGCCTTCCAGGCCTTGGGCTCATTCTCTACTGACAAGATTTTTCACCTCTCCCACCCACACCCCTGGTGACCAAGGATTGGGGTTGGGGTGCCCCCTTTGGGCCAGCACTATGAAGGGAGAGATGCCGTCCCTGACCTCCCTGCCCCACCTTGTCCCCCACCCCCTACGCCCAGATCTGGTGCTGAAGATACAGCCCTTCTCAGTGTCTGAACAATCTCCAAAATCGAAATGTATACTTTTGCTAGGAGCCTCAGCTTCCTGTTTTTTTTTTTTTAATGTTTTTTATTTTTGAGAGACAGAGAGAGGCAGTGTGAGCAGGGGAGGGTCAGAGAGAGAGGGAGACACAGAATCTGAAGTAGGCTCCAGGCTCTGAGCTAGCTGTCAGCACAGAGCCCAACGTGGGGCTCGAACCCACAAATCGTGAGATCCTGACCTGAGATGAAGCCGGCTGCTTAACTGACTGAGCCACCCAGGCACCCCTCTGGTGTTTTTAATATACGTAGTATACACAGAACTTTAAATAAAGTGGAATTAAATATTAAAAAAATATTGTATGTTGGAAGGTGATAAGGGCCATGGAAAATGGAATAGAAATATTGAATAAAGGGGCATCAGACAGGGAGGAGGAGGGGTACGGATTGCGTTTTTAATAGACTGGGCGAGATGAGATGAAATGTATGCAAAGATTCGGAGTTCAGGTGAAGCGCTGATGCGTTTTTGTGGTCACACTTTCTCCCTCATCTCCTCTCCATCCTCTGCTTCCTCTTATGCTCTCTTTTGCCTAGGCTTCCTTGAGTTTTTGTCAGTCTTCGTTCATTGTTTAATTGTTTGAAAACATAGACATTCAGTCTGTTCAGAAAAGTATAAAAAAGAAGGCAAAAAGTGACCTGAAATCTTACCATGCAGTACCGTCCTACTGAACATCCCACGGTCTACCTCCAGGCACGTGAACTCCACGCACGTGAACTCCATGCGCGTGAACACAGGTCCTTGCAATATTTCGAAAACGGCGTCATGCAGTACAGATTACTCTATAACCCGCTTTTCCACTGAATGGTATCTGAAATGTCATTTTCCTGGTTTTTGAAAAAGCATATTTTTATAGATATTCTGTCACATGATTTTTTTTTTTTTTAATCAGGATGATATCAGGGAGCCCGGGGGGCTCAGCTGGAGGAGCGTCCTAATGCTTGGTTTCAGCTCAGGTCATGATCTCGAGGTTCCTGAGTTTCTGAGTTTGAGCCCTGCATCTAGTTGCTTGGGACTCTCGCCCTTTCTCTGCCCCTCCACTGTTCATGCTCTCTCTCTGTCTCTCTCTCAAAATAAGTAAATAAACTTAAAGGATATCACAATATACATTAAAAAAAGTCACTCCTAGTTTTGTGCCTATCTGCCCTTTCCTTCTCCATAATGGACATAGAACAGCTTGTACGTTTCCTTCCAGGATTACTTTATATACATACAGCAAATAGAGATTTATATTCGTTTCGTTTTTAATTTTTAAATGTTTATTTTTGAGATAGAGCAAGAAGCACATGCCCAAGTAGGGTAGGGGCAGAAGGAAAGGGAGACAATCTGAAGCAGTCTCCAGGCTCTGAGCTGTCAGCACAGAGCCCGACGTGGGGCTCAAACTCATGAACTGTGAGATCATGATCTGAGCTGAAGTCGGACACTCAACCAACTGATCCACCCAGGAGCCCCTAGATTTATATTCTTAGTCTGCCTCCCTCTCTCACCTTTTATACAAAAGGTTACATGCTATGCAGGTTTTATACTTTGCTTTTTAACTTAACGTGAGGGGGATCTTTCACGTATTAGCACAGAGGGTTCCTTTCCAACGTCAGGTATTGGTTGTGTGTCTGTATTATAATTTATTTAACGGCTCCACTATTGAAGGTTATTTGGGCTTAATCAGTCCTAAATGCAAGGGGACATGACCTTGAAATAGAATGCATTTGAAACAAAATTTAAGGGATGCTACTAAAATTTTCCCCTGAAGTTATAATTGGAGTCAGTGGGGGAAAGATGTCCCACAAAACTTCCAAATGACGTTTATTGCTGCTTTGAATATTGAGGATCTCTAGATCTATGTTTATGAATGAGAAGATTTTTTTCTTTTTGTGTTTATTTCCCATACTAAGAGCAGTAGACGTTTGTAATGGGGCATTAAAATACTTCACAGACTTGTTCGCAGGTTTTGAATATTTTGTGTCTATCTGGTCGACTGTACCAGACATGTATTATTTCAGTAGTATTGGTAAAAGGAGTTAAAGTTTCTGTGTCCCATATTTCTATGGCCATTTTTTAACAGTTATTTCCTCCAAAAGATTAAAATGAGTTATTGTAAGCATTCGTATAAGATTTTTCTTCAAACTCTGTTTTCAGAAAGGGAGGTGCTAAAAGGTTGCATAGAATGAATAAATGACACCAGGCTCCAGGTGTATCCAAAATCTGTATCACATGATCCTCACAAATCTGTGATGAGACATTCTTAGCCCCGTTTACAGATAAGAAAACAAATCCCAGAGGGAAAATGTTGGGCCCAAATTACATATCTATTTAGTTTAAGAGCCAGAGTTCAGTCCATAGGGTCTTCTGGCTTCTACAGGCTGTGTGCTTATTTGGTGCATTACCCCAACTCTCAGGAAGCTCTTGGTCCATGGCCTGTGATCATTTATTTGCTGACAGTGTTCAGATAAATCACCTCCCTTTAAATTAAAAAAAGAAAAATCATTTTGCCATCTTTTAAATTAAGAAAAGAAAAATCATTTAAGGTTTTGTAAGCTAGCCAGGGACCTAGGTCAGCTCTTTCTCTCTCTCTTTGTTTGCCCTCAAGCATGGAGTAACTCTGAAAAGATGTGATGCATATTAGATAGTAGGTCTTGGCTTCTAAAGTTTAATAATGGTACAACAAATTTTTGTAGACACACCATTGCCCCTTGCAAAGATAAGGTAGAAAGAAACGTAGAGAAAACCACTCTAAAGCGTAATTTCAGTTTCTTCCACAGAGAAACCAGATCTAGGGAGATAAGTATGTCACTGAACAAAAGAAAGTAAAAGAAAAATGGGGTAATTAGAATTATATCTCCAGTTCCGTATAGCATGACCATTTTATAACGGCTCCCTATTGACAGAAATACGCATCAGCCACTGCTGGCACAGGATGTTTTATAGAATTACACTGGAAAAGAAGTAAAAAAGAGGGGGAGTGGCTCCTGTGATTCACCTATTGGAAAAGTATCTTGATATATTTTGATATATCTTGAGTATAAGGTAGTTCATCCTCTTGGCCAGGTTGGTGATGCGTTTGTGAACTGTATGTGCACTGGGATTTTTCCTTCCCGGCTCATCCGCCTGATTTCCCTCTTTCTCTCAGAACTGGAGAAGTAACTTGAAGTTGAGGTTCTCCCTTGCAAAGTAACTCTGGTCAGGGAAAGTGTGAATGCTGTCTGTGCCTAATAATGTCACAGCATCCATTTGCAAGAAACAAAGCCAAAATGATATTAATGGGAAAGTAGAAATCTTTTGTGCGTAAGGCAGGTTCAGAAAAAAAAAATAAGAGAAAGGCTTCTTGTGGTTGGTGAGAGTTGTTCAATTTTAGATATTTTCACAGAGATCTTGTTGACCCAGAGTCTCTCAGACACATGTCCCAGTAAATCCCAACTCTGTAGGCATTCAGAGCCCTTTGGTCTAGAACTGCTGCACCCTTCATGGATTCCTGGATGGATTCACTTCACTCTCTGAGCAGGCCCAGGGAGGTGATTCCCGGGGGTAGTGGGAGAAGGCCCGGCCCCAGTCACCGCAGTCAATGATGGCAGATGCGACCCCTTTGTGGTCTAAGGGCAGTGAGACACATGTCCTGAGAGAAATGACATAGCGGAAGAAATGGAAACATCTTTCCCCCAAATTTCCTGTCCTTGGAGGAGAGCTAATGTCTATCCATCACAGGGGCTACCTACATGTAAAAATATTGTGTTTGCTAAGAAAGAATGGACATTTGGCATTGGAAATACTAGTCACGCTTGTATGTTGTATAGTCTTGACATTTCTTCTTGGCTCGTATGGATAAAATAAATGAAAATTCAAAATAGTGTTTATTTACCATCGAGGAAGGGAATGAAATCTACATGGGATAAAAATAAGTTTTTAAGTGTCTCTGTTAAATTTCATGTCTCTGAAGATAATCTGAAGCAGATATGACAAACTTTAGTATTTGGTAAGCTGGGTGGTTTGCTCATGGATGTTGAATGAGTTTTACTCATTTAAAAATTTTTTTTCATGGTTTGAGATATTTTATGTGGCAAATATGTATCAGCTTGCTGAGGATCCCTACCAACTTCCTTCTGATGTGCCTCCCTGAGCTCAGAGACTGGAAAGCTAAAATCTAGAGTCTCTTCCACCTGGGGTCCCTGGTGGGAGTTAGGCTCCAATAGCCCAAGACTTCATTGGAATTGATATAATTGAGAGTAGAGGCTGAGTGAGGCATCTGTTTGGCAGGGTGGCCATAGAGGTAGTGGGGTTCAGAAATCAGTGGCTGTGGTTCAGGTCCCCCAACATAGCTGAGGTGGCATGATTTGGAGCTAGTGGGCTCTCTCAGACCATGGTGAATGTGTTGAGGGTGGAGGGAGAAGAAGGTGCTGTGTATAACACCAAACAGAGAGAGAACCAGCAGAGACAGAGTTCCAGAAATGTGTAAAGCTGCATCGGGGTGGTCTTGCGTCTGTGGCTGAATACTAAGCTGTACACATGTAAAGTGAAATCCCACAGACAGGCAACAAACAACTAGATAAGTGGTGCCATTCCCAGGGTCGTTCAGGGCTAGAAGATAATGCAGGTCTGACTGCCTAAAACTCAGAGACCTAGTTGAACACTCCAGGCAGTCAACAGAAGCCTCTTATTTTAGTAGTAAGATTAAATTAGCTTTTGATCAAAGACTACTCTAGACGTACCCTAAAAAACCTTATGAACAAGCCTCAAAAGAGTCAGATTGACTTGCAGGTAACCTAACTGCCAGCCAAAACAAAATTCAACATCTTTTACAGGAAGGAAAAGTTCAGATACTCAACAGTATAATATTCACCATATCCAGCAACCAATAAAAACGTTAATATAGAAAAAGAGAAAAAAAGACCTCCAAATGACAGCAATGATGGAATCAGCAGAAAAGGCCTTTAAGACAACTACTATAAATATGTTCAAGTATCTAAAGGAAAGCAAGACCATAATGAGGAGGGAAAAAAAATATTTAAAAAGAACAAAATGGAGGAGCATCTGGGTGACTAAGTCTGAGTCTTAACTTCAGTGCAGGTCTTGATCTCAGGGTCATGAATTCAAGCCCCACATTGGGTTCCATGCTGGACATGGAGCCTACTCAAAAAAAAAAAAAAAAAAAAAAAAGAATTTTCTGGAGTTGAGAAATACAATATCTAAAATCAACATTTCATTGGATGGGATTAGTAGCAGATTAGACATGCAGAAAAGAGCAGTGAACTTAAAAACAATGCAGAAGAATGGTGGGTGGCCAAACTGAAGGAAAAAGGATGAAAGAAATGAACAGAACTTTAGCACCCAGTAGGACAACAGATATCAATTACAGGTACATGTAATTCGAGTACAATGGAGAGGAGAAAGAAGAAAACAAAATTACTTGAAGAAAAAGATGTTTGAAGAAGTAAGAGCCCCCAAATTTCCAAATCTACTGAAAAAAAATCCATAACCACACTGTTGGGAAACCATGATAAATATAGACTATTAAAAGCAGTATAGGGAGAAGGTGGGGGCGGAGAATTACCCATGATAAGAAAAAAGTATAATCATTGATTTCTCACCAGAGATAATATGAGTTGGAAGACAGAACACTTCTGTTCTGAAAGTAATGAGAGGGTAAAAAAATTAACCTAGAATTCTGTATCTAGCAAAAATATCCTTCAAAAGGATGGACAAAAGGACAGACATTTTTCAGGCAAAGCTGCCCTACAAAAAATGTTAAAGAAAATGTGTTCTTCCAGCTGATGAGAAACAACCCTGATAAAACTTTAGATCTAAATAAGGGAAGAAAGAATAGCAGACACAGTAACTATGTCCGGGTGGGGCCTCAGTCCCACAGAGCATGAGATCTTGACCTGAGCTGAAATCAAGAGTCAGTGCTTAACCTATTGAGTCACCCAGGTGTCCCAAGGACAATTTATTTTAAATTCCCAACTTAAGAGGCTCTAAAGAATTACTTAGCATTACTTAACAATAGCTATTTCACCAGCCTACTTGCTCTTTCCAGTCAGAGAAATTTCCCAGGTTTGAGATGAACTTTGCATGTATACCATTTAGGTCAAGTAAGAGATAAACTCCAATCAATGCTTTGCATGACTTCCAGAAGATGCACCATTCCTTTCTTTCTCTTTCCTCTTCCCTCCCCCTGACAGCCTTTCTTTCCCTTTTCCTCCTTCTCATTTCCCGCCCCCCTTTTTTTTGGTTTTGAATACCTTGTTTATAACAACACAGAGCAATCTTTGAGTCAAGCACAGTATCCAAGGAAATTTCTTTGGTTGTGTTGCTGCTTTCAAATAATGTTTGTCCTGTAGATGCTGAGGCTTTGACTTTTTCAGCAATTCTCAACTGTAAAAATGGTTAGTGTTACATATAACAATGTCAAATGTTCTAACTGTGAGCTTCATGCCATGAAATAGTCAGTTTAAGGGTGGGGATTAGGACCTTTGCATATGGAAGAGTGAATGGAAGGGGAGTGATTCTTCCCTTACCCTTGCTTATGGTACACAATTTTGTCACATTTCCATTGGTAGATATTTCTCCAGTGGCTGTCATGGAAAAAGACTATGATTTTCCTAAGCCTACTCAAATGCTTCTAGCTTTGACGGAGTCCAACACTTTTGGAACGAATATTGAATTTTCAAGGAAAAATATGTAATGAGCTTCAGAGTTTGCCAATAGCAGGAATACACATCAAATAATGTATTATCTGTAATTATGTTTTAGTTAGCATGTTATTATATAATTAGCAATTTTTAAATTACTGTAATAATCAAAAGTGCATATATTTTGATAATGTACTGATTACATAGCCCACAGAAGATCGCAATTCTTAAGATGCTTGCCTCTGAGCATTTTTAGAATTCACACAGTGAAAAGTCAGCTCATCTAGCTTCTCAGCTGCAAACCACTTAACCAATCCAGAGTGAATTTGAATCCTGCTATCTGAAGAGCCTGCTTTTGTGCCAGATTCCGCTGATGGAAGAATGTTTTCTACAGCTTGAATATCAATCCTGAAAGAATAACAGCAGAAAGCAGAAATATTAGACAAAGGGGGAAGACTTTTAACCAGAGAAAAGATGTACCATTTCCCTTCCTAGAGTAGTCTGGACCCATGACTGTCTCAATTCTGACTCTCCAGATTCGTCCATTGTTGAAGTGTTACTGTTTTTAATGTTAAAACGTTTTTGCACCATCCAGTCATTAATGCCCAATTCGGTTGAATGTTAATTAAAATAAATCAAGTATAATGTGTATGTATTTAACCTAATTTTAAACATCAAGGTAAACAATTAGGCTTTTCCTTTAGAATATAAAATATTGTGCTGTTTCATAGGGAACTGAAATATAGACATTAGGAATGAATGTGTGAAGCCAGGATTTATACTACTGACCTCACGCTCAGCCTAGTGGCAGAGTTAGAGCTACGAGGGCCATGCTGTCCAACAGATGATAGTGTGAGCCACATATGTAATGGCTGATTTCCTAGTAGCCATATAACGCGCAAGAAGAAAGAGGTGAGATGAATTTTAACAATATATTTTATTTTGCCCTTGTATATCTAAAACAGATGATTTCAACATGTGATGGATATAAAATTATTAATAATATACTCCACCCGTGTTTCATACCATGTCTTTAAAACTTCATGTGTAGAGTACACTCACAGTATGTTTCAGCCTGGACCAGCAACGCTTCACATGCTCAACATCCACACGTGGCCTTTGGATACCATATTCGACAACACGACTCTATGCGGGTTCGCCATGTATTGGATGGCCTCTGCTTCTCAGGCTTTTGGAAGATGAATTATATTAATGGATTATTTAAAAATAGGACCTTCTTTTAAAGTATAAAATATACAGAAAGATGCACAGATCACAAGTACATCTGTGTGAGTTTTCACGAAAAACATAGTTGTAGAACTAGAAACCATGGGATGGAGTATTAACAGAACCACAGAATTTTCCTCACGATCCCCTTGGATATTCTTTTAATATCACAGATATCAAGACCTTGCTCCCCTTGTCCTCTGTCCTCGAAGCAGATCTACTTATATAACCAGGAAGAGGATATTGCTGATGTGTTGAAAATCAATCCTTTGATGCTCAGGGAACTTTCGTCTATGGCTATAAACGTGGATTATGGAGCCTCATAAATATGAAGAAACTCATGGGATCATGCCAGGAAGGGAGACTTGTGGAAAAAAAGGACGTCCCTGACTACTTACAAAATTGGATGTTCTATATTTGTCCTGGATCTCATTTAGTTTCAAACATAGGGTGATGTATTCATTTATTTTTATGCTTATTTATTTATTTACTTTTATTTTTGAGAGAGGCAGAGTGTGAGCAGGGGAGGGGAAGAGAGCGAGAGAGGGAGATCCAGAGTCTGAAGCAGGCCCCAGGCTCTGAGCAGTCAGCACAGAGCCTGAGGTGGGGATTGAACTCATGAGCCTTGAGATCAGGACCTGAGCTGAAGTTGGATGCTTGACCGATTGACCACCCAGGCACCCCAAATTTACAGAGATTTAGATTTAAATGGCTTCTTAATCTGCTTTCTTTCCTCACTTGGTCATTATTGTAGCCTGATGTTGAAAGGACCACCAAAGCCGAAGTGAGGCGAGGCAAACCTTTATTCATATTCACAGCTTGGCCACACCTGAACTCCAGGTGGTAAGGAGCAGAGAATGGCCCCGAACAATGGGTACATTGAGATTATATAGGCATACATAGGATTCTGTGTTAGCCAGTTAAATTGTAACACACCCGTCACCAGTTTTGATGGGAGCCTATCACATTTGTTCTTTGCTCTTCTAATGACCAATCATGGTGGGACAATAAGGACTAATCGGAGTGGGACAGTGACTAAGCAATTTTCTGTAGGTGTGGCCTTGATCAGACCACAGAAAAGGGGCGGGAACAGATCACAGCAAAACATCTAGTAAGTTAACCCCTTACATTCCAGAAGAAGTTTAACTTGTTACACTCTATAAGCTAGCCTACAACAGTTCTTAAATATGACAGTAGGGTAATACTGGGTGAATAATTCTCAGTTACATCTATTTCCATGAAATGTTGTAAAGATGATAAACATTTTTTTATTATTTATTTTTGAGAGAGAGACAGAGTGTGACTGGAGGAGGGGAAAAGAGAGAGAGAGAGAGAGAGACAGAATCGGAAACAGGCCCCAGGCTCTGAGCCATTAGGTCAGAGCCTGATGCGGGGCTCAAACTCATGAACTGTGAGGTCATGACCTGAACTGAAGTCTGACGCTTTACTGACTGAGCTACCCAAGCACCTCAGGATGATAAACATTTTGATCAGGCAGTTTTGTCTTGGCAGAGCAAGTAGCCTAGCATTTTATGTTTTTTTTTTTCTAAAAAATTTTTTGAAAGGCTGTCTTCTGAGGTTTATAAAGTTTTTTTCTGGAGCAGGCTGGGGTGCAGAGGCTTACAGAAATGGTCAGAGTGAGGGATAAGCATATAAATGCAAGGAAGCAAACCTGGGCAAGCTAGAGAAGAAATCACACATTTTTGACTGTTCCTTAAGGAGTCTAGGCCTGGGAGGGGAGAGCCGCACATCTTGAAGGCCCTTCTCAGGCGGAGAGCAGTCTTCCCAATGCACAAATCAAAATGGCTCTCGCAGGAAATAGGACGCCTTGCTCCTGCTGTGAGCTGTCTCTCCTTCTCTCTCTTTCTGGCTCATTCTTCCCAGGAGGGTGCCTTTCTTTAGAGGAAATGGTGTCTGGGCTATTTTCAAGCACCTGACAAATGAAGGTCATAATGAGAGCTGGATGGCCACAGAGCTATTTAAGTGGTTAAAGACAGAAAATGATATTGGCTAAAATCCAGTCTTTCCATGGCTTAGTGACTATTTTGTCCTATTCTGAACAGACTGAAATCATTTTACACTATTGATGTTGAGGGAATGCGGCTGAGAATTTCATGTTCTATCGCTTGTTCTGTGTCAAAGAATATTATTTAACCCTGGTGTATCTGGAGGTGGTGAAAAATTATATCATCATGGAGTCTCAGGGCTGGGGGATGGTCTGGCAACCGTAGATGACCATGGGTGGATGCCTTTTAATTCCCCGTAAGACTTTTGGTTGTGTACCTTTGGGAAACTCTTTGAGTAGAATATTCAGGAATAAGGCCACCTGGCTGGCTCAGTTGGTGGAGCATGTGACTCTTTGTCTTGGGGTTGTGAGTTTGAGCTCCATGTTGGGTATAGAAGTTGCTTAAAAATGAAATCTTAAAAAAAAAGAAAAAAGAATGGGGCGCCTAGGTGGCTGAGTTTGTCAATCATCCAATTCTCGATTTTGGCTCAGGTCATGATTTCACACCTTGATTTGTGGGACCGAGCCCTGCCTTGTGCTCTGTGTCTGCTTGGGATTCTTTCTCTATCACCCTCTCTTCCCCTCCCCTCCTCATGTGCATGCATGCAATTTCTCTTTCTCTCAAAATAAATAGACTTAAAAAAAAAGAACATTCAAGAATAAAATAAATTGGTATAATCGGAATATTTCTGTGGAAAACATCTTGCCCCCTAAAAAAAGAACCACAAGGCAAAAAAAGTTATCTAAAGTTATTATTTTTTAAATTTCACTTTTGAAGAGGCTCAACTTAATATAAAATTGTAAGATATTTAAAGTATACAGCGTGAGGGACACCTGGGTGGCAGTTGTTTGGGTGTCTGACTCTTGATGTCAGCTCAGGTCATGAGTCTGGCTCTGCACTGGAACAGGAGCAGAGATCCAGGTCTGTGAAGGCAGTTTCCTATAGCAACAGGAGTTTGATCTCCAGATAATCCCCAGACAATGCCCTAACCTACCCATTTCTTTTTTTAAATCGCTTATTCTTTTTTAATGGATATTTTTGAGAGACAGAGACAGAATGCAAGTGGGGGAGGGGTAGAAAGAGAGGGATTCACAGAATCCGAAGCAGGCTCCAGGCTCTGAGCTGTCAGCAGATAGCCAAATGTGGAGCTCGAACCCACAAACTGTGAGATCGTGACCTAAGCTGAAGTCAGAAGCTCAACTCACTGGGCCACCTAGGCACCCCGGAACCTACTCATTTCTATTACAACCCTCCCTAACTTCCTGCTTGAGGAATAAGGAGGAGAAGGAGGGAAAGATGGTAACTCTATGCATCTGCTTTCTCTGGTTCTTCCACCTACCTTCTGCCCCAGCCTAGCCTTCACTCCCTGGCACAGCCCTCAAGGGCTTGTGTGTTTAAGCAGAGCATATGGCTAACGTTGTGCTAGAGCTTCTCTTTGTGCACATTCTTCTTAGATAAGTTTATTACTCTCATTAATTCAGATACCCTCTATACACCAACAGCATCTAGATCTACGTATACGGCATCTTTCCTCTAAGCACCAGACCCACAACGGAGCTTCAAGTAGACATTTCCAAACACACAGCTTAGAGGTCCATCGAATTCAGCAAGTCCAATTGAGCTTGGGGTGTCTCCTGAACAAACCAGTCTCCTTCCAGTATTTTCTGCCTCCGCAAACGGCACCAGCATGTTCCTGGTGGTCCAAGTCGGATACCTAGGAGTCACCCATGACCTCCCACATCAGTAGTTAACTCCCAGCCCATCACCAAACCCTAACTGGCTCAGGTCATCCATGTTAACCCCCCACATCAACCAAATTCCAATCAACTGCTAAATCTAGCACCTGAATATCTTTAAAAAAAAATAAGTTTATTTGTATAGTTTGAAAGAGAGAAAGTAGGAGAGAGACACAGAGAGCAAGGAAGAGAGAGAGAGAGAGAGAGAGAGAGAGAGCCAAACAGGCTCCACATTGTCAGCATAGAGCCTGATGCAGGGCTAGATCTCACAAACCATGAGAGAATACCTGAGCAGAAATCAAGAGCTGGTCCCTTAAACAGAGGACCATGGGGGAGGGGAAGGGGGGAAAATAGGGAGAGGGAGGGAGGCAAATCATGAGAGACTCCTGAATACTGAAAACAAACTGAGGGCTGATGGGCAAGGAAGAAAGGGGGAGGGGGTGATGGGCATGGAGGAGGGCACTTGTGAGGATGAGCACTGGGTGTTTTATGTAAACCAACTTGATAATAAACTATATAAAAAAAAGAGTTGATTGCTTAACTGACTGAGCCATCCAGACGACCCGCTCCTGCATTACTTTAAGATATTAAATCTGTCCACGACAACTTTGAGTGAAGGGCACAGTCTTCCAAACTGCCAAGTCTGCCCAAGACTTCTGCCACTCCCCACAAGTTTGAGGGGCTCTGGGACCACCCTTACTTCAGGCTAGCTGGCCATAGATTCACAGACTCCCTCAAGTTTGATATTTTGATACAATGACTCACAGAACTCAGGAAAGTACGATATGTATGCTTATACTTTTATTGTGGCAAAGGATACACATCAGAACCAATTCAAGGAAGAGATGCATAGGGCAGAATTTGGGACAGAGAAGGCTCCGAGCTTGAAGTTTCCATGTCCTCAGGGACGAATTACCCTCTCGATGTCTCTGTGTGACTGTACCCACGTGAGTGTTGTGGTTAGGCTAGGTAGGCTCCATTTGCAGCCCTCGCCCCTCCTGGGAGGTAGGATTGGTACTATGTGGCTCAGTCTTTATGATATGGTCAGCGCTCACTTTAAAACTATTGGGGGCTCAGTCGGTTAAGCGTCTGACTTTGGCTCAGGTCATGATCTCATAGTTCATGAGTTCAATCCCCATGTTGGGCTCTGTGCTAACAGCTCAGAGCTTGGAGCTGCTTTGGATTCTGTGTCTTTCTTTCTCTCTCTGCTTCTCCTCCACTCGTACTCTGTCTCTCTCTCAAAAATGAATTAAAAAAACCAAACAAAACAACTATTGGCATAGGTAGGGCCCACACGGAGTTAGCGCTTTCTGTAACCTACCAGGTGCCTGTTATAGGTCAACTTATGGAATGTAATAGGTCAACTTACAAGATATCAGAAAGCTTACTGTATATAAGTTCGGCTAAATTACTAACCGCCTCATCTCGCTTCTGTAACAACACCCACCTGCTGGATAATTTAGGTTCCAAAACTCTCCCCTACTACCCCTTTTACTAAGATTGGTCATTTTAAGGGGACAAAACTTTAATATGATAGGTTCTTACCAAAACTAACGTCTGTGTATTACAATGTAATGGCTACCATGGGATGCTGTGAATGTAATTGGTTAACTAAATAATATGTATTCTTTCCATATAAGTCCACTGCCACCCTTGTTCGGGGCCATTCTCTGCTCCGTAACACCATGGAGATCAGGTTTGGCCTGGCCTAAATAAAATCGTGCCTCGTCTTTTCAATGTCACCCTGCAACAGTACCCACAGTGAGTCATCTAGTTAGCCCAGACTAAGGTGTGGTTTGAGGGCCCACTGTGAATAATAATACATGTTTCTTGAAATTCTTCAGGAAATTCCAAGGGTGCAAAGATTGACTTCTAAGAGCGAGGACAAAGGCCAAATCTCTCTTTGAGTATAAAGTTAATTCATCACTATACAGCATCTTGGGAGGGGGGGAGCGCCTGGGTGGCTCAGGTAGTTGAGCATCTGGCTTCGGCTCAGGTCATGACCTGACAGTTCATGGGTTCAAGGCCTGCGTCAGGCTCAGAGCCTGGAGCCTGCTTCGGATTCTGTGTGTGTGTGTGTCTCTCTCTCTCTCTCTGACCCTACCCCTGCTCGCACTGTCTCTCAAAAATAAATAAAAAACATAAGAAAAGATTCATACAGCATCTTGGAACTGGCATGTTTGTGCCCAGGACAAGTAATCTTCCCTAACCATATATCTAAGGCCAAAGACCACAAAAAGAAGAAAAGAAAGAAAAAAAAAAAGCAAAGTGAGGCTTGGGAAAGTTTTAGTCTTCAAATACGATTAGCACACTTTAATTTGGTTACTCTTGCCTTTTGTTAATTAAACTTCATAGAATAATTTCCTCCCAACAATGTGAAAGGCATATTAACAGGGAAGAAGTATATTATCACTTGTACAAGTGAGAGAAGACATTCCCAAACACTGACCACTAGAGTAGGGTTCAGTCTATATACATTACCTTACCTTTTCCTGGTGGTTTATAGTTTGCACAATGCTTGACATACCTTATCCCTTTGATTGTTAGTCACAGTGTAAAAAGAACATAAGTAAATAATTCAAAAATTGAATGCCAATTAAGAGAACAAAAAGACTATTCAACTTAATTTAAGAATTAAATTGTGCTAGAATTCATTTCTCTAGCGCCAAGAAGCATCATTTACATAAGAATTGATATGCTAATTGAGAGTCACTTAGGAACTCTGTTAGTGTCAATGTTTTGTTAATGTAGTTAATGTTTTACAAATTTGAAAGTTCAAATTTTGATACACAATGGTTTTTTGAGTTTTTTCCCCCTGAAACCAAGCTTATGTTAGTGTGACATGAAAAAATTAAGATAAAGCCAATAATTAATTTTCTTCCCAGAAAGGAGGTGTTTGCCATTTAAGTAGACTGTTCCCTTCCCTCCTAAATAGGTAGAAATTCTATTAGGTGTCCTTATGAGAACATGTCAAAGTTCTTTACACTTAACGTTATGTCAGTCCACCTGTCAGTGATTTTCGGATGCGGAAAGTTATGTCTTCACCCCCTGTGCTTTAAATATTCTATATTTGAACCTTTCACAAATTCATACTGTCCAAATTGAGAAGGCTAAGCTATAATGACATTTTTCTAAGCCTTTGAAAAGGTTTTTACTTTACTAAAAACAACAACAACAACAACAACAAAGACTAAGTAGGGTGCTTGGCTGGCTCAGTCGGTAAAGCATGAGACTCTCGATCTACTGAGTCATGAGTCAGAGCCCCATTTTGGATATAGAGATTTCTTAAAGCAAAACAAAGCAAAACAAAACAAAACAAAGCAAAACAATCCCTCCCCCACCTTTGCCAAACTAACTAAAGAATTCTAGTGCATGATAACAGATTGGGCTCAGGCCAAACCTTATTCTATACCTTCCAAACCCTAGAAATACGAGAAAATAAATAAAATAAACTGGTAAGTCCCTAATTGTTTGGGGGGGGGCAGTTGGAAACCAAAACCCATGAGATGCTTCTTAAATATGGAAAGAAGAGAAGTTCAAATTTTAACTTTTTTAAGTGTATTTATTTGAGAGAGAAAGTGTGCACGAGCAGGGGAAGGGCAGAGAGAGAGAGGGAGAGAGAGAACCTCAAGCAGGCTCAGCGCTGTCAGCACAGAGTCTGATGCGGGACTTTATCTCACGAACCGTGAGATCATGACTTGGGCCAAAGTCGGACGCTTAACCGACTGAGCCACGCAGGCGCCCTAGAAGTTTACTTCTTTTGTTGTTTCTAACACTATATGGATTCTTGTTTTATGTTTACTTTTTTGTTTTTGAGAGAGAGAAAGTGAGAGAGGGAGGACACTTTGCTACAAATGGCCATATTTCATTCTTTATCATTGCCATGTAGTATTCCATTATGTATATATACCACATCTTCTTGATCCATTCATTGGTCGATGGACATTTAGGCTCTTTCCATGATTTGGCTATTGTTGACAGTGCTGCTATGAACACTGGGGTACATGTGCCCCTATGCATCAGCACTTCTGTATCCCTTGGGTAGATCCCCAGCAGTGCTATTGCTGGGTCATAGGGGAGTTCTGTTGATAGTTTTTTGAGGAACCTCTACACTGTTTTCCAGAGCAGTTGCACCAGTTTACATTCCCACCAACCAGCCCTGTAACCCAGGAATGAATCCCACTTGATTATGATGCATAAGTCTTTTTATATGTTGTTGAATTCGATTTACTAGTATCTTGTTGAGTATTTTTGCATCTGTATTCATTAAGGATATTGGCCTGTAGTTCTCTTTTTTTGTTGGGTCTCTGTCTGGTTTGGGAATCAAAGTGAAACTGGCTTCATAGAAAGAGTTTGGAAGTTTTCCTTCTATTTCTATTTTTTGGAATAGCTTGAGAAGGATGGGTGTTAATTCTGTTTTAAATGTCTGGTAGAATTCCCCTGGGAAGCCATCCAGCCCTGGGCTTTTGTTTGTTGGGAGATTTTTGATAACTGATTCAATTTCTTCACTGGTTATGGGTCTGTTCAGATTTTCTATTTCTTCCCATTTGAATTTTGGTGGTGCATGTGTGTTTAGGAATTTGTCCACTTCTTCTAGATTGTCCAGTTTGTTGGCATATAATTTTTCATAGTAATCTCTGCTGATTGCTTGTATTTCTTTTTTTTATTTTTTTCTATTTTTTATTTATTTTTGAGAGACAGCACAAGGAGGGGAGAGTCAGAGAGAGAGGGAGACACAAAATCTGAAACAGGCTTCAGGCTCTGAGTTAGCTGTCAGCACAGAGCCCAATGTGGGGCTCAAACCCATGACATGTGAGATCATGACCTGAGCTGAAGCCTGATGCTTAACTGACTGAGCCACCCAGGTGCCCCAATTTCTTGTATTTCTGAGGGATCAGTTGTAATAGATTCATTTTCATTCATGATTTTGTCTATTTGGGTGTTCTCTCTTTTCTTTCTGAGGAGACTGGCTAGAGTTTTATCAATTTTGTTTATTTTTTCAAAAAACCAACCCTTGATTTCACTGATTTGTTCGATTTTTTTTTTTGGAGTCTATATTGTTTATTTCTGCCTTGATCTTTATTATTTCTCTTCTGCTGGTTTGGGGTGCTCTTGCCGCTCCCCTTCTGGTTTCCTTAGGTGTGCTGTTAGATTTTGAATTTGCACTTTTTCTAGTTTGTTGAAAGAGGCCTGGATTGCAATATACTTTCCTCTTATGACTGCCTTTGCTGGGTCTGAGAGAGTTTGGGTTGTTGTATTTTGTTTCCATGTCTTTTTTAATTTCTTCTCTAATTGCCTGATTGGCCGAATCATTCTTCAGTAGGGTGGATTTTACCTCCACATTTTTGGAGGTTTTCCAGACTTTCTCCTGCAGTTGATTTCAAGTTTCATAGCATTGTGATCTGAAAGTGTGTGTGGTAATCTGAATTCGCTTATATATACGGAGGGCTGCTTTGTACCCCTCTATGTGATCTAAGAGAATATGCCATGTGCACTTGAGAAGAAAGTAAATTCCATAGCTTCAGGATGCAGAGGTCTAAATATATCTATTAATTCCATCTGTTCCAAAGTGCCATTCAGGTCCATTGTTTCTTTAGTGATTTTTCTGTCTGGTTGACATATCCATTGCTGTAAGTGGAGTATTAAAATCCCCTGTGATAAGCACATTCTTATCCATAAGATTATTTCTGTTTGTGATTAGTTGTTTTATGTATTTGGGTGTTCCCAAATTTGGCACCTAGATGTTTATAATTGTTAGCTCTTCCTTATGTAAAGACCCTGTAATTATTATATAGTGTCCTTCTTCATCTTTTGTTACTGCTTTTATTAAAGTCCAGTTTGTCCAATAAAAGTATGGCTACTTCAGCTTTCTTTTGACTTCCAGTCACATGATAGATATTTCTCCATCCCCTTACTTTCAATCTGAAGGTGCCTTCAGGTCTAAGATGAGTCTCTTGTAGACAGCAAATAGATGGATTTTGGTTTTTTATCCATTCTGCTATCCTGTGTCGTTTGATTGGAGCATTCAGTCCATTTACATTCAGTGTTATTGAAAATGTGGGTTTATATTCACTGTGTTCCCTGAGTTCATGTTTGTAGTGACATCTCTGGTGTCTTGTATTCCTTCCTACATTTCCCTCATAGAGTCCCTCTTAGGATTTCTTGTAGGGCTGGTTTGGTGGTGATGAATTCTCTCAATTTTTGTTTATTTGGGAAAACCTTTATCTCTCCTTCTATTTTGAGTGACAGGCTTGCTGGATAGAGAATTCTTGGTTGCATATATTTCCTGTTCATCACATTAAAGATTTCCTGCCATTCCTTCCTGGCCTGCCAAGTTTCAGTGGATAGGTCTGTAACCACTCTTATAGGTTTCCTTTTGTATGTTAGGGCCCTTTTATCCCTAGCTGCTTTCAGAATTCTCTCTTTATCTTTATCTTTTGCCAGTTTCACTATATGTTGTGCCAGAGATCGATTCAAGTTATGTCTTAGGGGAGTTCTTTGAGCCTTTTGAATTTCCATGTCTTTTTCCTTCCCCAGATTTGGGAAGTTCTCTGCTATAATTTGATCCAGCACCCCTTCAGGACCTTTTTCTCATTCTTCCTCTTCAGGAACTCCTATGATACAGATATTGTTCCATTTGGTTGTATCACTCAGGTCTCAAATTCTCCTTTCCTGCTCCTGTATCAATTTCTCTCTCTTTTTCTTGGCTTTCTCTTTTGCTATAACTGTGTCTTCTAATTCACCTATTCTCCACTTTGCCTCTTAAATCTGTGCAGTGGCCATCTCCATTTTATTATGCATCTCATTTATAGACTTTCTTTTTTAACTCGTCACAGCTGTTTTGAAGGTCCCTAGTCTGTGTATCAATAGCTTCTCTGATGGTTTTTTTCAAGCCCAGAGATTAATTTTATGACAGTTGTTCTAAATTCTTGTTCAGTTATGTTGCTTATGTCTTTTTTGAGCAGTTATGTGGCTGTGATTTCTTCCTGGTATTTCTTTAGAGGAGAGTTCTTTCATTTCATCATTTTGGCTTGCTTTCTGTCTCTTGTCAGTTTTAAAAGCTCGTTATGCGCTGTGCACCTATTAATATTGCTCTGTTGAAAGAGGTCATTGACTGTCCAGAGCCTGTCATTCCAGGAAATGTTCTTTTAATTGTGTCTCTTGGTTTTACTTGTGGTGCCTTTGATTATTTTATTTCCCTGCTCAGTGGTATTTGGGACTCTCTGTCATGCGTACTTTGGCTTGTTTCTTGAGGTAGCTCTGAAAAGAACAGACAGACAGACAGACACACAGGGAACAAAAGCACGCCAAAGCACAGACAAGTCAAATAAATAAGCAAGCCAAATGGGGAAAGAAATAAAGAAATGAAATTAAAAGAAAAGAAGAGAAAGGAAAAGAAAAGAGAAAAAGAAGGGGTGGGGGACAGAAACAACAAAGGACAGTCTGAGAGATAACACCTGCCTAGGGCAGAGATAAGAATGAGATAAGGAAAAATATATCTGGATGGCAGGAATTGATCTAATCACCACAGTGTATAAATGTTGGTCTTTCCCAGGCTCCAGGGCGGAAAGGAGAAACAAAAGAAAAGAGAAAAAAGATAAAAAATAAAAAAAGTTTAAAAAGTTAAAAAAAAAAAGGCAGCTCTCTAGCATGGATGGGTGTGGTTTGGTGTTGGTACTCAGGTCTCAGGGGCTGCTCTAGGAGGCCCTGCCTTAGGGGTTTCAGGGAGAAGAATGGCGGCACCCCAAGCCCTTCTCAGACCACGTGTTGCAAGTCACTTTTTTAAGTCCAATCTCCCTGTGCCATGGGCGGGCCAAATTGCTTTCTTTTTTCCTAAACTCCGCCACGTTTCCAAATCGTAGTCTATGCACTTTAATGCTGTTGTCCCAGATGAGATGAAAGGAAATGTCTTCCCGTATGCGGGCAGCTTTCTAGCCGGAATTGAGTAAGGGGGCTGGGGAGCCAGCTTTTCCCTGGCTCTGCCTGGAGTCGCCAGTCCGTGGAGCCCAAGGAGCACAAGCCCGCCGAGGGGGCGGATTTCTCTCCCAGGGCCCAGCGGCTATATATGGGATGGTGTGTCTCTCCCTCAGGGCGGAGGTCTCTCCCCCTCCAGCCTCTGCTCTATGAGCGCTTTCAGTGTCTCTTTCTCTTCCCGATGGCTCTCTGATGTTTTGCGCGGCTGTTTTGCGCATGGCTGCGCGATCCACACAGCGATCTGCGGTCAGCCCTCCACGGTCCTGTGCCACCTCTCACACACGATCCTATGCGGCCAGAGCCACCTTTTTGGGCACTTTCTCCTGGCTCCACTTTGGGCCGGTGCTCCCTCCCCTCTGCGCCTCTGGTCCCAGTTTGCACTCACGCAGGCATCCGTGAGGCTGTCATCTATAAGGACTCTGTGTGTGCACCTGCCGTTGTTGGTGATCAGAATATAGTGGCTTTGGTCCTTCTCAGTTTGATAGATGCCAGCGGGAGCAGATTACAGAGCTCCCTACTTCGCCATCTTGCCACTCCCCCTACACTCGGTTTTTTTACATACAACAGTGGAAGTGCGTTTCAAAGGAGTAGCACAGAGGGAGGAATGAAACTTCTCCAGAACTCATACCCCTGTGCTGTGACCTCATCTACCAGCAGTGAGTAAAAGGCACTGATCCAGATACTTTGTATCAGTCAGAAGCCAGAGGGGGAAGGAGTGGCAGAAAAATATTTGAAGAAACGATAGCAACAATTTTCCAGAATAGAGAAAACTATGCATCCACATATCCAAGAATCTCATGTTTCAGTAGCAGAAGGCAACAAAGATTTCTCATGCTCACGAAATTCACTGTGTTTCTGGGAGACGCTGCAGGGTATCTTTCATCCAGGTGAGGGTTTAGCAGGATCGTCCTCAGCTCTGAGTCAATATCACATCATTCTCAGGATGGCCCCTGGTCAATGAGGGGCCAGGCAATGGATCAAAGGCTTAGTCATTTCTGTCCAATGCTGGACTTCTCTGTGATTCAGAGTCCTGAATTTTTGTGGTTGAGTCTACTCTGTTTGCACTGTGATCTCACTGCTCCCCCCACCCAGTCCTGCTTCCTTCCCTTTTGTAACTTTTACTCCACAATAAAATGTCCACACCCCCAACTCCATCACCACAACTGCTTTTGATTTTTAACATTTCTTTTTTTCTTTCTTTCTACTTTTAATTTTAGAGAGAGAGAGCGAGCACAAGTGGGAGAGAGATAGAGATAGATGGAGAGAGCAAGAGAGGAAATCTTAAGCAGATTCCACGCTCAGCACAGAGCCTGATGCCAGTTCAATCCTACAACCCTGGAATCATGACCTGAGCCAAAATTGAGAGTCGGATGTTCAACTGACTGAGCCACCCAGGCGCCCAAGACAGCTGCCTTCTGGAAAATCCAACCTGTGCCCTTCTCCTTCTCCCTCGCACCCACCAGCATGGGAAGAATTTGGGAATCAGTAAAACAAATTGGGGAAGGTAATTTTCCCTGTTGGACTCACAAAGAGATGTGGCCAGCAAAGTGGAGAGCACATTTTAATGAAAACAGACCCAGGTAGGAGGCAAATGATCTTTTAGCATAGTGAGAGGCCTTATTTTCTAACATTTATGGCCTGAGTCATGGTAACAGGGGGGCTACGCTGTCTGCGGTGTCAGAAGAATACTGATTCCCAGCTAAGTCAGTGGAAGTCAGCGGGCAGTCCATCACTCTGAGGGGACAGAAGCCAACACCCAGAGACCCAGAGTCTCTTTCCCTTCCTTCACAGCCAGACCACAGCTGCCCAAGTGACATCTGTGTTGCAGATTTTGCAAGCCCAGAAAGAAGTTGGGGACAAGGCTCTTTATCTTGTGGGATCACCAGCATTCTCCCAAACTGGTGCTGTAAAGGGATCTTGATCCATGAAATCCCAACCGACCGCATACTGATGCTCCACGGCTTTCCTGGGACTCTTGAGTGGTGCCCTTTTGATTTTAAATGTTTGCAAAGGCTGCTTTTACTTCCATCCCAGGTCAGTGTGATTTGAATCTGGGAAAAGAGACACAGAAGTGTTTGGGAGGGGGGTGGTGTTTTTGATCACTTGGCACATCGTCGTCTGAGTTTTTGTAGTGCCAGGAAGGATGACTCTCCTGCCTCGATTTTGCTTCATGATCCCTCACCAAAGAGGGTTGCCAGGGACATCGTGTGTGGAACCAGAAAGTGTTCCCATCATACTCCTGATAAAGAGATCTGTCTGTGTGTAGAACTTCCTAGGTGCAAATTGGTCTATTTTAACCTTATGAACATCAGTAGTTGGCTTATATTTGTTGTTTCACAGAGTTTGCAAAATAAAACTCAAAATGCTTTCCATAAATGTCTTGGGCATACGGTCCCTTGTGACCTCTCTCAGCCTTATCTCTTGTCCCTTCACATGGGCTCCATCAGCTCATGTCATACATTCACGTCTTAACCCATTTTGAATTGAGTTTTGTGTATAGTGTTTGGTCTGTCTCCTTTTCCCAAAGCCATTTGTGAAAGAGATTGTGGTTATCCAATTGTATACTCTTGGCAGTTTTGTCAAAAGTTAATTGACCAAATATATGCATGGGTTTATTTCTGGGCTCTCTATTCTGTTTCATTGATCTATTTGTTTTCATGCTAATACCGTACTGTTTTGATCACTATAACCTTGTAATATCGTTTCAAATCAGAAATTGTGATGCCTCCAGCTTATTCTTCTTTCTCAAGATTGCTTTGGCTATGAGGGGTCCTTTGTAGTTCTGTAAGAATTTTAGGATTTGTAATTCTATTTATGTGAAAAATGTTATTGGGATTTAAATAAGGATTGCACTGAATCTGTGGAATGCTTTGGGTAGTATGGATACTTTAACAGTATTGATTTTTCCAGTTCATGAACATGGAATATTTTTCCATCTATTTGTGACTACTTCAATCTCTTCCGTTGATGCTTCATAGTTCTCAGGATATAGTTTTCAAGAGCTTTCACTCCCTTGGTTAATTTCTTTCCCTAAGTATTTAGTTCTTTTTGATACTATTGTAAATGGGATTGTTTTCCTAATTTCTCTTTCTGATAATTCATTGTCACTGTATAGACACACAGCTGATTTTTGTATATTTATTTTGTATCCTGCAACTTTACTGACATTATTTGTTTTAATGGTTTCTTAATGGGGTCTTTAGGGTTTTCTACATATATCATCTGTGAACACAGACAGGTTTACTTCTTCCTTTCCAACGTGTATGCCCTTTCTTTCTTTCTTTCTTTCTTTCTTTCTTTCTTTCTTTCTTTCTTTCTTTCTTTCTTTCTTTCTTTCTTTCTTTCTTTCTTTCTTTCTTTCTTCTTTCCTAGTTCCTAGTTCCTAGTTCTTAGTTCCTAGTACTGTACAATAGTGCTCTGTAGAGTGGCTTTGGCCCTCAAGTAATTTTTTCAATAGTCATAATATTAGCATATCTGTACTCACACTTAATATCTGTCTAAATTTTTGAATCAGTTACCTATCTCCAAAATGCTAGATATTTTACTTGAGTCATGGGGCAAATGATTATGGAAATTGAAATCCAGTAACTTTGCTTTTCAGGCCAAAGTAACAAATGACAGCTGATTATCTTAGCAGATATAGATCATTTTCTTAATTTTGGCTTTTAAGATGAGTTTTATCTTGACTGAAGCCATATGAAGGACCACCTTAGAATCTTTGAATCATAACTTGTAGTATTCAGAACTAGTGAGTCATATGTCTGTGATCTGCTGGTTTTTTTAAATTCTGGTGAACCAATTAATTAAAATTTTATAGTCAGGAAATAGAAGTTGCAAATATTTCTCATTACAAAAACTGTAATATTCTTTAACAACATTCTTTTGAAAAAGTATAAAGCCTTGCAACTTTCTATTCACATTAATTAATTCCCAATTAGTAATGCCAAGCTTAGAATGTTAGCTTTGGACTTTGCTTCTATTTATTAAGAAGGTCAAAAATGTAATGAACAGACTCCAAAAGTTCTATATGAAATATAATGTATGGAGTCAACATTAATGGATTTAAAAAAGTCACTACTGTTTAACTACTGTTATAATTTGAAGAGATAGTATGCTATGCCTTCAATGAAACAAATTACATGATAAGTGGATTATATATAGAACTACATTTTCTTTTCTGCAAAGATAGACATATGTTTACAAGAAATAGAGACTAAATTTGAAGTGAAGAATTCACTCTATTTGGAATGGAGGAAAATGAAATCTCTTTTTTTTGGTATCATTTTCTTTTTGGAAATTTTCCTTATTTTAATATATCAGCTCCATGGTGAAAAATTAAATTTGATTAATATGATAAAGAAAATCATTGTACTTATGAGTTTGTTTTGTTACTTAATCATTGTGTGAGTTTGGTCTCAGTCTTACATAAATAAAGACTTCAGAATATAGTCTCCCTCTTTAATTTTTTGAATTTACAAAATTTCACTTATAATGTCATAGATTATACTCTGCTCTGAAATTAAAATTATTTTTTTAATATTTAGTAATTAAGACATTCACTATAGATACATCTATCCATTTTAATTTTCAAAAATATAAACAAGCAATGGGGCTCTTTCCCCTCTATTTGTTTCAAAAACATATTATAGTTGATTATTTCCATCTTCTTTTGATTATTTTTTCTGTTGTTCAAGTACTTAAGTCAAACTTTAATCTTTTTTTTTAAAGTTTACTTATTTATTTTGAGAGAGAGAGAGAGAGAGAGAGAGAGTGAGAGTGTGTGTGTGTGTGTGTGTGTGTGTGTGTGTGTGTGTATGTGTGTGAGTAGGGGAGGGGCAGAGAGAGACGGGGAGAGAGAATCCTAAGCAGTCTCTGCACTGGCAGCACAGAGCCGGACATGGGGCTCGAACTCATGAACTGTGAAAATCTGAGCGGAAATCAAGAGTCGGTTACCTAACTGACTGAGCCACCCATGCACTGCTAACTCTATTTAAATATAAGTAAGAATTTTCATTTGTTTTTAAAGCTTATGTTGTCATTTTTTGAAATAAGTGATGGAAAATGAGATAATTTGGAAATGAAAGACTGATAACTCTCCCCCAAATTAGACACAACTCCCCAGTAATGTGTAGAAACTAAACCACCTCTACCTAGAATGAGGCTGCCTTGCAACCAGATCCATGTAGGGTGGCCCCACCATTCAAATAAGGCAGACCCAGAATATCCTCCAAAGTCAGGGTGATAGTCACCACCTACCATTCGAAAATCTTGAGCTCAGGCTCTTTTTCAAGCAGTAATCATTAATCACTCATGATCCAACCAAAATCTTTGGCCCATTTTGGTTAAGCAAGCCATGGCCAGATCTGACCCAGGATCCTGGCCCCAATAATACCACGTGCTATTGGATTACCTTTCCACTTGCCAGAACAGGCAAAAAAGAAGAGATTGGAGAACATTCTTTGTACCACCAACAGTCCTATTTTATTCAATATAGTGTTTCTGTTTGGTGTTTCTGATCTGAGTTGTATTTTAGATCAACCTACTTATTTTCAGTTCAAAGATCCTTCAACAGATTGTTAAACAGACACAATTGTTCAGCTTCTCCTCCTCCTCCTCCTCCTCCTCCTCCTCCTCCTCCGATAAGCTGAATGTTGGAAGCCAAACCAGGAGAATTTTCATGTCAAGGGGTTGCTTAGATCACAGTTCCTACTGTTTATGCACAAACCTAAGTTTGACATATCATGTAGAGAGCTGGCTCGTGGTGGAAGGGGTCATTCTACAGCATCCTTCACAGAATGAGATGTCATTTCAAAGAGATATATTGCCTCAGACACCTTTAACCCATCTTTTTCGTCAAGTGGAATGCATCCTATTTTCATTTAAGCCTCACAACCTCTAGCAAACAAGCTGGTATCCCCATAGTGCAAATTACAGGAACTTAGCTCAGAGTCAAAGGAATATCAAATCAAGACTAAGAGCTAAGTGACTACTACTTATGGACCCCATCCACTAAGTGAGGCTGATTTAAAGGCCTGGATTCAAGTACACAATGGGTATTGTTTACTTTGAAACTCTATCTGTCAGGCTTTTTAAATGATCTTTTTAATAGTGTGGCTGCCTTTCTTGTGAGGGGATCTCACTTTCCCAGTGGGTGCTCAGTAGTATTACCCTTTTGAATAGCCAACAGGGCTCCCCACTGATTCATGACCATTTGCAGAACAGTGTCAGTCTCTGGGGTCCTTAATTTTTTCTCTCTGCTGGTACGACTAGACAAATGCACTGAAACTGTGCCAAGGTTTTACTTCAACCATAGCATGAGATAAAGAGGATTTACAGGCAAAGAACTCCCTTGAACAGCAGCCAAAAAGCAGATAACTTTTAAATAACACAATGTGGTAGAAGAAACTGCCTTGTGGCAATCTACTTTCGAGAAAAATAGCAACTATTTACAGTATGTGTTGGCAAACTGTGTCTGCTGAGGCTCTAGAAAAGGCAGAAGGTTACCATACTGCTTATGGGGTTTCCTTCATCGGTAACACGGAATTGAATGTTACAGACATAAATTACACTTTATTATTTATCTTCAACCCAGTTCAATTGATTTACAACAATCAGCCATATGACTGATTCAATCTGGATGGAAATGAATTCGAAGAATACATTAGAAGAAACATATGATGATAAATTATCTAAATTATACAAATGTATCCCCTCACTTGAAACAAACTCAGATAAATTTATCTACTTTATAAGTAGATAAATAATAGATAATGGCTTTCTTTTACTCAAGGGTTCTTTTCTTTTTCAGTGTAATGTGATTCATCTTCAGATTTCACTAAATAGTGAACTCTCTTAATGTTCCTAAAGCATAATTAGCTTAGAAAAATCCTTTTCAGAAACATGTTTTGTGGAACATATCTACAGAATCAAATGAAGTTTGTTGTGCTGGACTCTCAGGTTGGACATGGGAGAACTGACAGTATCTTGTGCTCTAGTTAGCATCCAATGCCACAGCACTGATGGGCAGTGCCCGAGGGTACAACACCTAAGGACACTGATTTCTTTTAAGTTCATCTATTTTTGAGAGGGGGAGCAGTGGGAAAGGGTCAGAAAGAGAGGGAGAGAGAGAATCCCAAGCAGGCTCTGCACTGTCAGCACCGAGCCCAACAAGGGACTCGAACCCACAAACTGTGAGATGGTGACCAGAGCCGAAACCAAGAGCAGGTTGTTCAACTTGCTCCTGTACCACTCAAGTGCCCCGGGACACTGATTTTTGAAAATGTATACTAGGAAGGGACACAATGTCTCTTAGCCATGGAAATAACTACACAGACTGTAACAGGACCCAGGGAAGATGGTGGGTTGGAGGGAAGTAATAATCTAGATGCAGAAGAAGTGTCTACAGCAAGGTAGGAAGATCCATTAGATTTCTCATCTCCTCTAGCCCTAGCTCATGTTCACCTACAACATTCCGAGCTAATTCTCAGCTGCTAATTTGCTGCTCAAGTGCCTTAGGACCATGAAGGGAAGACCACTGGTTTAGAGGAAGTGGTAATAGCTTTCATTATAAACAATTTCCTATAAATTCAACCCAGAACTGCTGTTGGCCAGCAAGTCTTCAGGTTAGTGGTTCTCAAGCTTTTCCACATCATGGCACATGAGGAAATGGTAATATTTGTAAGTTCCACCCAGGTGAACTTGAGTGGGTTTGAGGAGTCACTGTAGGGCTTTGTGAAAAATGATCACATCCCCTTTGTGTTACATATTTATGATAAAGAGAAGAAAATAATAATTAGTTGAAATGTATTGACTATTGAATTTGTAAAAAAAAATTACAGATAAAATGGTTTCACACTTTAAATGAAAAGTTAAGTTTGGTTCTGAGAATGTTTTACACACACACACACACACACACACACACACACACACACCTGATTGCCGCTCAAAACTGCTCCATGTAATTCCTGATCCAAACCGTTCACATTCTTCATAGTCGCCTTGGTCAGGAATTATGTTTATAGAAGCAGAGGTGGAACATGCAGATTATCACTTTTTCCTTCAATGAATGAAAATTGTTTTCTTGCCTTTTATCAGATAATCTGCTCTTTGCTCTTTTATTATTTTGTCTGTTTACTTATTTATTTTGAGAGAGAGAGGGAGAGGGAGAGCATGACCAGGGGAGGGGCAGAGAGAGGGAGAAAGAGAACCCCTACCCTGACAGTACGGAGCCTGATGCCAGCCTCCATCTTGCCCCTGATCTTTGATTTTAACATCTTACTTTGGGGGTGCCCGGATGGCTCAGTCGGTTGGGCGTCTGGTTCTTGATTTTGGCTCTGGTCATGATCTCATGGTTTTGTGGATTTGAGTTCCATGCTGGGCTCTGTGCTGATGGTACAGAGCCTGCTTGGGTTTCTCTCTTTCCCTCTCCCTCTGTCCCTCCCCTGCTTGGACTGTCTCTGTCTTTCTAAAATTTTTTTAATGTTTTTTATTTATTTTTGAGAGACAGAGAGAGATAGCGTGAGCAGGGGAGGGTCAGAGAGAGAGGGAGGCACAGAATCTGAAGCAGGCTCCAGGCTCTGAGCTGTCAGCACAGAGCCCAACGCGGGGCTCGAACCCATGAACCATGAGATCATGACCTGAGCTGAAGCTGGACACTTAACCTACTGAGCCACCCAGGTGTCCCGCTGTCTTTCTCAAAATAAATAAACCTTCACCAGTCTTAGAAAGCTATTATTTAAAAAAATTTAAAAATCTTCCTTTGTAGGTTTATCATTTTTTTAAGAATAAAAGCTTCCTTCTATTTGACATATGTAACATTGAAATGTTTTGTGATAGTGAGTGGATTTTGAATACTTTAAAATGTTTTAATACTAAGTATTTCAAAGTTTTCATGAAGTTTTTCTTGTTGCATAAAGATCTCTACTGGTCTTACTAATAATTTTGTGTTCAAATTCTAACAGTTACTAAACATCAGTCATGATTTTTTTCTTCAATTCCATTCATTTATCTCATGGGGTCCTCCCGATCTTGGGTCAAGTTCTTTAAGAAGCGCAAAACATTAGTTAACACACTGAAAAAATTGTTTTAATGTTTATTTATTTTTGAGAGAGAGAAAGACAGAGCATGAGCAGAGGAGGAGCAGAGAGAGGAGACACAGAATCCGAAGCAGGCTCCAGGCTCTGAGCTGTCAGCACAGAGCCCAACGTGGGGCTCAAACTCACGAATCGTGAGATCAAGACTTGAGCTGAAGCCAGACACTCAACTGACTGAGACACCCAGGTGCTCAGAATGGCTAAAATTTAAAGGTCTGACAATATCAAGTGTTGTAGAGCATAGGAAGCAATTTTATCTCTCCCTCATTGGTGGTGAGTATGCAAATACAGTATAGATCCTTTGGAAAAACTGGCAAGTTCTCATAACATCGAGCATACACATGGCATAAGACCCAGAAGTTCCATTCTTGGGTATTTTCCCAAGGAAGGAGAAACATATGTTCACACAAAAACCTGTGTATAAATGTTTAGAGCAGATTTATTTATAACAGTCCAAAACTGGAAATAACCCAAATGTCCATCAACCAGTGATTAGATGTTGTATATCCATGTTGTGCAACGGTACTCAGCGACGGAAAGAGAAAAGCTACTGATACATGCAACACCGTGAGCAACTCTTAAAAGCTAAATTAAAGAAGCCAGACACGAGAGGTAGCATATTGCATGGTGCAATTGATAAGACACTTTACAAATACAAAAGTATAGGGAGAGGAAACATCAGTTTTTCCCAGAGAAGAGGGTTAGAGGGGAAGGGCTGACTTCAAAGGGGCCTGAAGGCAATTTGGATAATGGAAACTCCCTACAACTTCATTGTGGTCACAGGGACACAGCTGTAAGCTGTTGCCAAAACTCATCCAGCCATATATGTTAAAGTAAAAAGGACCAAGGCTGGGGGATGGACAGGGGTAGGCAAGAGATGGAGTTTGAAAAGTGTGAGAGGAGTTCAAGAGTGGGAGAGATTTTTTTTTTTTTCCGCTAAAGTCAATCAAATAGAATGGTACGAAGATGACAGTTGAGCTGGGCTTAGTTAAGTAGAAAGGAAAGAATATTCCAGGAGTTACACAAGTTGCGCATGACCTGGCAAATAGTAGATGCTTAATAAATATTTGTTGAATAGTTGAAATGAGGAAGGGACAGTGAGCAAAATCCGGAGGATAAAAGTATGGAAAAATCGGGGGTAACAGTACATTTGGCTGGGGCTTGCGTCTTGGGAGCGTGGTGGGCTGCAGAACAGGAATGAACAGCCAGTTTTGCATACAAGGCTAATGAGTTCAGACTTAATTTTTTGGAAGCCAGCTGAAATTTGAACAGGGGAGTGACATGTCTAGCCCAAAAATTTCTGGAAGGTTGATCTGCCTCTGGTGTGGTCTCTGGGATGGTGCATGAATAGGAGGGAGAGAGAAACCAAAATCATCGGAAGCTGAAAATGATGACCTGGACTGGAGTGGCCGTAAGGATGAAAGAGAAGGAACAGATTAGAAGACAAAATATAGAGGGCCAGGTGACTTAACTGCCGATTGGGGTGGAGGACGCGGGGTGGGCGGGTGAGGAGAGGGGAGGACAAAGAAGGGAGACTGAGGTCTTAGGCCCCTGGGAAGAATGGCATAAAGAGGAAAGAAGGATGGAAGAGGAGATTTTGAAGGGCCAAGACAAGTTCTGTGAGGACAGACAGGACACCCTCGTGCCTGAAAAGCGAGCCACGCAGGTCTGCGGCGTAGGGTAGTCTGGACAGGAAGTGGTGATGTAGTCATCGGCAAGGGCGGAGGCCTGTCTTCGGGAGAAAGCACTAGCATCTCGGAGTGCGCGAATCCAGGGCCAGGCCGCCGGCTCGAAGCTGAGGCTGTGCCGCCTGCAGGTGTACAGTTTTCACCTGGACTGGCCCGCAACAATTAGGAAGAGTAGGATTGCCGTGTCCGGCCTGCCCCAAAGCGCTGGACTCACGGAGCGGAGGACCATCAAGGTTCCTTCCCTGCCGACGGCTTACCCAAGGCGTGCTGTCTCTAGCGCAGCCTATCGCGAGCTTCCAGGGCGGAGGCGCGCGCTCCACGATGCGCGCAGGCGCGGCCCGGTGTCGCCTAGCAACCAAGAACAACAGTGGCCTAGGAGGCGCGTGCAGGCGGCGGCAGGCGCAGTTCTCCGGGTGTGAGCAGCGGCTGCTCCGCGGGACCCCGCCACCCACGTCCCCGGCAGGTAAAGGCGGGCGTGCAGCTGCGCAGCTACTCCCGCAGTTTGGAGAGACCCAGGGCAGAGGTCCCCGCAGAATTTGGGCAAGAAGGTGCCCAGCGCGTGGGGACGTCTGGGGCAACCGACGGAACGAATACCTTTTTAGGGGTTGTCGGTTCCTGCCCTGTGCCCGCAGTATCAGACGGGGTCGGGGTGGGTTTCATTAGCGTCCTGGCCTCCTTCCGTGTAACCGGTGACCAAACAAGCCCCGAGAGAGGATCTGAGGGTCTAAGATTCCGTTCCTTGACTCTCAGCAACTCAGGAAAAGAGTCCCCACTTGCCCTAGCCTTCCCCTTTCCTTCAAAATTTCCTAAAATAGGTCTCCTCCTTAGAAAACATTGAAGATCGCACAGGCCGAAAGTTCACAAAGAGCTACAAAGGATCGATAAGTTTGTGGGGGAGAAGTGTAGCTCCTTTCTAATAATTGAGGAGATGCACATTTAAAGCAGATTTGTTTTCGTACTCAATGCCGTGAGGTTCATGCCTTTGCACCCAGTTATTTTACTTTATCTTAAAGAAGCAGCTGAGGATGTGGATGGACATTTTATGTCTAAGGATGTTCATTGCAGCCTTATCCATAATTTCAGAGAATTAGAAACAAATGCTCAGCAAGAGGAGACTGTCTAGATAGGTAGTGGATGTCACGATATTATTTTAAATGACATGATCTGCTGATTCATTGGAGATGATTGAAACAATAAATGGAGACTGAGAGAGTTCATGAACTTGTCCATTAGTTTAATATAATAGGAGAGGAGGGCACTTGTTGGGATGAGCACTGGGTGTTGTATGTAAGCAATGAATCATGGGAATCTACCCCCAAAACGAGAGCACACTGTACACACAGTGTTAGCCAATTTGGCAATAAATTAAATTTAAAAACATATAGTAAGAAAATGGTTCCAGGAAAGGAACCATTGAGAATAGGAGATAGAAATCCATGTAGCATGGTAAAATCACTATAGAAAAAACACAAAAAAGGAACTATATTGAAACAGGGCTAATCTCCCTGAGTTACTTTTTTTTATTCCATGTGCTCTTCTTTGTTTTCCACATTTTTTTTCCATAATGAAATGTATTACCTCTATAAGTGGACAGTAGACAGAGAACTATACACTTAAATTTGGTTAAAATGGTAAATTGTATGTTATTTATGTTTTAGCATAATAGAAAACATCTATGGGAAGGGTGGTAAAATAGACAAGGAAAGCAGGTTTGCTTCCAAAAGTCAAAGGGATTTGCTTCCAAAAGTCAAAGGGATTTGTTTTCTTTTTTTGTTTTTAAATTTTAAGTGTTTATTTTTGAAGGAGAGAGAGAGTGTGTGAGCAGGGGAAGGTCAGAGAGAGGAGACACAGAATCCAAAGCAGGCTCCAGGCTCTGGGCTATCAGCACAGAGCCCTGCCATGGGGCTGGAACCAAGGAGCTGTGAGATCATGACCTGAGCTGAAGTCAGACTCTTAACTGACTGAGCCACCCCGGCGCCTCAGGATTTACTTTCTTTTCTTTCTTTTTTTTTTTTTTAATGCTTTTTATTTATTTTTGAGAGACAGAGAGAGACAGCTGGAGCAGGGGAGGGTCAGAGAGAGAGGGAGACACAGAATCCGAAACAGGCTCCAGGCCCTGAGCCAGCTGTCAGCACAGAGCCCGACGCGGGGCTCGAACCCATGAACCGTGAGATCTGACCTGAGCCGAAGCCGGATGCTTAACCGACTGAGCCACCCAGGCGCCCTAGGATTTACTTTCTTAATGTGACATCTCTGGAGCTTTCGAGGCAAACAGATCTTTAAAGAATAAAATAATATAAGATAATATAAGATTAATATAAAATAATATAAGATAATGTGGTTGTATAATGTTGATTTTAAGTGAAATGTTGAATTTACAAAGTTAAAAAAAAAACACCGTAGGGTTATATTGAGGCTCATTGCCCCTGATTTATGTCAGTTATATACTTTCTCCCTCATTAACTACTATACTCAATATGGTAATAAAAACACAAACAAAATGCTTCCTACTCCACGGTATGGCCTGGAGATCAGCTGTCATCCTGTGTTTAGGCAATTCTAACCTCTGAACTCTTCAATATACAATTACTAAAGCCACTATCCTGAAATGGAAAAAAATAAGTTCCTCAATGAAAATCAGGTGACGGACAGTAATTTTATGCAGGTATAATTCAGTTCTTTCTTTAACATTATTCACAAGGAATTCTTTTGTAAATCAAAGCCTGCTCTATCTTGGAGTTGGTTACAAAGCACTATGAAATTTCTTTTTCCTAGAGATTAATCGTAAGATAGATTTTCATTTGTCCAGAAGAGTTTCTGTGCATCTGCCTGGAATATCATAAACATAAAATCTAGGATCTGTGTGCTTTTCCAACACCTATGAAAGATGTTTGAGTTTTGAAAAAAAATATTGCCTCTAAAGTCTGAAAAGAACATTGAAAAATGAATGTAATTTTTTAAAAAATATTAAATTACACTTGAAAACAGTTTTCTCATTTTGCAAGAATGTTGTGGTATACAAACTGATGAATAATTTCAAATGCTTGTTTTTAAAACTTTATGTGATGAAAATCATATTTAATGGGGAATGTGGGAACATCTTAATGTTTTAATATATTGGATATGCTGTGAGGTAGTACATCACAGCACAAGCTCGCCCAGATGCTCAAAGATCTTGAAATTTCTGTGATTTGAACTTAGGGATCTTCTTTCAGAAGCCCCTAGGAGTTTCTATGAACATGTGGCTTTTTAAAATATGTGATAGATTCTGGTCAGTGTCTTTATTGCTAAGAGTTGCTTTTGCCCCTTGACAGACCATCTGAACTAACCTTGACATTGTAGATTCTCTCCTAAGATTTTTGACTCCCAGAATTTTCCAGAAACAGACTAATTTCCTTGAGACCCGTTTATACCATCTGAAATTGCCCAAATGCCAAACATAACCTCTCATTGGAGAAAACTCAAAGGATTTCTAGTCACCAACAACTTGGAAAGTCCTCTGTACCCAGGTAGAGTTGCTGCTCTGCGGGATATCATTATCAGTACCAATCCTTTGACTTTTTGTCTGCACAGTTATGGACGTATGATGGCAGGTGGAAAAACGTCTTGGAAGCAGTAACCCCTACTTCTCGAGAACACATTTCGTCAGATTCTCAATTACTTTTTTTTTTATTGAGCTATGGATTATATTAGTGAAAACTCTTGGTTATCTGGGAAAATGACACAAATGTTAATTTGGAGTTGGTACATTTTGGGTGTCATTCACAAAATCAGACCCCCTGGGGTGCCTGGATGGCTCAGTTGGTTAAGCGTTTAGATTAGGCTCAGGTCATGATCTTATGGTTCGTGGGTTGGAGCCCCGTGTCGAGCTCTGTGCTGACAGCTAGCTCAGACCTTGGAGCCTGCTTCAGAATCTGTATCTCCCTCTCTCTGACCCTCCCCTGCTTGTGCTGTCTCTCTCTGTCTCTCAAAAATAAATAAAAAACAGAAAAAAATCAGACTCCCAGGCAAAACAGAGTTCATGATTTTTATAAACATCGAATGCCTGCTAGGTACCAGATACTGTTGGGATAGATCAGTGCAAGAAAGCAGACAAAAATCCACCCCTGTGTGGCAGAACATTCTTGTAGATCTCAAAAGTAAGTTGTGTTTCGTCTCCTAAGCCCTCCATAAGTGAGCTATACACATGGTAAACTGTTTCCTGTCATATAAGTAAAAGTTATGTCCCTGATATATTCCCGTCCTGGCAAGCTGGAAGCCAGGACTAATGCCCAACAATCTTAACAAGTTCCTTAAAAACTGTGGAGTTTGACATAGGAATGCAGGTAACGTATTTGTACATGTACAATCATTTCTACCTGTAGTGCATTGTCTTTTTTTTTTTTTTTAGGTAAAATTGAAATGGGGAAATAAATCTCCTTCAAAGGGCCTAGGTAACAGAGATTTGTGCATATACGATGTACAAGTGACACTGACTAATTACGGCATCTTTTTCCAGGATGGGTAAAAAGATAAAGAAGGAAGTCGAACCCCCCCCTAAGGATGTGGTAAGTTGCTGATTTGAAGGCTAGTAGCACGTGGACAACCAGTTTTAAAAATAAATTGCTCCAACAGTTTGGCACGTTCCAGTATATACATGAGCACACAGTGGCAGAAGTCCAAAGTCTGACTAATGATAAGATTAGTTGGAGAAATCTAACATTATATAAACAAACATTTACAACGTTGTCATTACATAATTAGCACAATTAGAGAGTAATTATTAGCTTTTCCAGTATGTGGATGGCATGTTTATAAGCCTAGTTAATGACCAAATAGTTTTGGTTTGCTCTTTTAAATATTTTAGATTGATATTTGCTGGTCTCTCTCGTTAATGCTAATCATCCAAGTGAATTTGCAAAAATAATTAGGAGTTTATGCCATAGCTGTTAGATATGTATTTAAGGTTGTCTGAAGATGCCCATGTGGACATCAGAAGGCTCGTATTTTCCAGTTCTGTGGAGAGAAAAATCAGAGCTCATCATCTTTTCCTGTTCCAAATGTTTGAGGAACACGTCGCCTGAAACACAAAGCCCTGTCTCTCTTTTAAAAGCATGTTTTTATCTTATTTCTTTAAGGTTTATGAATTACCAAAAGATTGTGTTAAAAATAAAAAATGAACATGGACCGTTTTCAGTTTAGAAACTTATTTTGAGGGGCACCCGCGTGGCTCAGTCGGTGGAGCGAGTCACTGGATCTCGGGGTTGTGAATTCGAGCCCCACGTTGGGTATAGAGATTACGCAAAACTAACATCTCAGGGGCGCCTGGGTGGCTCAGTCGGTTGAGCATCTGACTTTGGCTCAGGTCATGATCTCACAGTTTGTGGGTTAAAACCCCGCTTCGGGCTCTGTGCTGACAGTCTAGAGCCTGGAGATGCTTTGGATTCTGTCTGCCTCTCTCTCTGCCCCTCCCCTGCCCCCTCAAAAATAAATAACCATTAAAATAAATGAATAATAAAAAACCTTTAAGAAAAAAGAGAAACATTTTGAAACAGACATTTGTTGTGATTTTCTTCAAATAAAATGTGAATGAAGAAAAGTGCTTATGGTCTGTCAGTAGAGTCACAGGATTTGACAGTTTGAGGGAAGCTGGGCAAGACCTTCCCAACAGCACTGGTGCTGTGTGGTTACAAATGTGAGCCACATCCCAGCTCTGCCTCTTATGACCTGTGTTATTTGGCACAGTTGCTAAATGTGGCCAGGTTATTTCCATTCTTACTTGGAGTTTCTTCAATGTGAATTGTAATGCCCAGCTCATTTTGGTTGTTGTATGAATTCAGATGAACTAGAGCTCATCAAGTCCTCAGTGCTCGGCATGTAGTTTATGCTGGTAAGACAGACCTATTATTGTGGGCCTCCTTGAGACTCTGACACACAGGCACACATATATGTAACTTCTTATGTATGATCCCTCAATATGGCTGGGAACAAAGACTCCAGAAGCATCTGTCTGGGGGGCGCCTGGGGGTCTCAGTTGGTTAACTGACTCTTGATTTCGGCTCAGGTCATGATCTCACAGTTCCTGAGGTCCAGCCCTGCATCCAGCTCTGTGCTGATTGTGTGCAGCTTGCTTGGGATTCTTTTTCTCTCTCTTCCTCTCCACTGCTTGCATGCGTGCACTCTCTCTCAAAATAAATAAACTTAAAGAAAGAAGAAGCATAAGCATCTGTCTGCTCAGGTCTAGGAAAATTCTGCAGAGATAGATGGTCATTGTCGTTTATGATACATTTTCATCATTCTGGTTGCTCTCTATGGACATGCTTCTAAAAGTATGTCTTTTGGACATACTTCTAAAACATTCCAAATTCTCTTATTTTTTTCATTGCATCTCAAGTTTGCATTATCCCTTTATGCTGCAAAATAGCATTTTTAAAAAATATTTAATTTTTAAGTAATGTCTACACTTGGCGTGGGGCTCAAACTCACAACCCTGAGATCAAGAGTTGCATGTGCGACTGACTGAGTCAACCATTTTCCCCAGTCAATAGCATTAGTGACAATTATTATCATAACGTGGACTAATGAACATGGGACTTGACGACAAACATTTTCTGACCAAAATTGGAATTAAGGGACTATTAAACTGTCGGCCCCGCCAAGTTTTCTGTCTGCCTCAGGCAAGGATTATCATTCCGTTGAGTGAGCCAGTAAACAAGATTTGCATCTGGAGGCTGGAGATTGCCATTTCCTGGTCAAAATAACTTTGGCGACTGTCTTGCTGAGCTAGACGTGAGTGGCCAAGGCACACAAAAGATCAAAACCGTATTCAGTGTTAGTTCTCCATCCCCCAAGATTGCTGAGGCAAAGTCGGGGTGCTTCTTTGATATGCA
>NC_043709.1:120893876-120924958 GCF_006229205.1 Suricata suricatta
CTCCCCCTTGAAGACTTATATAAAGAACAGTTCTTTGAATAAACGCTCTCTTTCGCCTGATCGGAGAACCGTGAGTTCTGTCTTTACTCTTTGGTCTCCCTCTCCTGCCCCCTTTTTTCTCTCCCTCCCTCAGGGGAAGGACCCGCGACGATTCCCGGCCCTGGGACAGGTACCGCCAGGGACGAGCGGCCCCCAGCCTTCGGGTTACGACAATTGGTGCCTCAACGCGGGGCACAGTAAAGTAACGCCCTGAGCGCGGGTTACGGCATTAAACAATAGATATATTTGTCTAATACACTTTCTATAATTTTGTAATGTTTTGCTGGCATTGCCCTCTGTATGCCAGTGCTTGGGGGCACAGTCAAGGACTCGAGAAACGGTTTTAAACCTGGCGTTAACAGAAATCTAGCTCTTGTTTCTTCTGATCACAACAGCCTTAGGGATAGCCAAAGCAGGTGCAATGACCAATGTCAAAGAAATTGCTGCCTGTGTTTTCTTCTGGGACTTTTATGGTTTTAGGTCTCATCGTTAGGTATTTCATCCATTTTGGGCTTATTTTGCGTGTGGTGTAAGAAAGCAGGCCAGTTTCATGGTTTGTATGGCCATATAAGCATGGATTTAATTCTGGGCTCTGTTGTGTTCCGTTGATCTAGGTGTCTTATTTCTGTGTCAGTGTCATACTGTTTTGATGACGACAGCTTTGTTCCCATCTTGAAACCTGGGACTATGATTCCTCCAGCTTTGTTCTACTTTCTCAAGATTGCTTTGGCTATTTGAGATATTTTGTGGTTCCATACAAATTTTAGTATTATTTGTTCTAGTTCTGTGAAAAGTGTTGCTGGTATTTTGATAGAGATTGCAAGTATCCATCCATAGATGAATGGATAGAGAAGATGTGGTGTGTGTGTGTGTGTGTGTGTGTGTGTGTGTGTGTATATATATTTCATTGTATAATGAACTATTACTCAGACATAAAGAGACTGTGATCTTGCTGTTTGCAACACTATGGATGCAGCTAGAGGGTATAATGCTACATGAAGGAAGTCAGAGAAAAATAAATACCCTAGGATTTCAGTCAAATGTGGAATTTAAGGAAAAAAACCAAATGAACAAATAAAACAAGAGATAAGCAGCAACAACAATAAGAACAAAAACAACCAGACTTTAAATACAGGAACAAACTAGGGTTGCCAGAGGGGAGCTAGGTGGGGAATGGGTGAGATTAAGAGTGTACTTACAGTGTGGTGCCTGCGTGGCTCAGTCGGTAAAGTGTCCAACTTCAGCTCAGGTCATGATCTCGTGGCTCGTGGGTTTGAGCCCCGCATCAGGCTCTGTGCTGACAGCTCAGAGCCTGGAGCCTGCTTCAGATTCTGTGTCTTCCTCTCTTTTTGCCCCTCCTCTTCTCTCTCTCTCTCTCTCTCTCTCTCTCAAAAATAAACATTAAGTAAAAAGCATATACTTATTGCGATAAATATTGAGAAATGTGTAGAACTGTTGAATCATTACACTGTACACCTTAAGCTAGTATAACACCATATGATATTTATGCTTTTTTTAAAAAAGTAGAGTGAGCCAACCAAAAAATAAAAAAGAGGGAGAGTATATATAACAATTACTAATGGTTGACTACTGCCTTTCCTCTTAGTCCTTTCATCCTTCCCTGACTCTGACTGTATGTGAATAAAGGTGGTAGATTATTATTAAACTATGTAGCCACTTTCTATCTTGTGAATTCAAATACTTCAAAACAGTATACCACAATTTAAACCATCCGAACTTGGAATTTGTGCTAAGGTATACCTCTTCCAAGTCTGTGAAAGTGTTCTTGTACAGACTTTAAAAAAAACCCAAATTTAAAAGATGGATATATACAACTGCTTAAGTAAATTAACTTTCCTGTGTCAGCTAATAACAACTTGCTTCTTACTTCCAAAGATTTGTGTTTTTATTAGTCTTTCGTATTCTGCTTAAAATAGGTAATGGAGACAGAAAAAAGAATATCCAGTTATGTGGTTAAAACAAAAAAGCTACCTTTGCATTTCTTAATTTTCTAATCATCAAAACATACATTTAATATATGCATGTATGGTTTATTGGCCCCATTCCTGCTCATGAAAGCGACCACTAGCTAAGAAGATGCTTAGTTGCGGGGAAGATATAGCTTGAACGACCAATGCAACCATAATCTACCTCCACAAACATTTCCATGTCTGGCTGAACGGTTGTTTGTGATGCTTTGACAAAAGGAAAACTTTCTATGGAATGATTACATAAGAGAATTACTAATAGAAGCAACCTTAGTAGGCGATATTTAATAGAAGGCAAGATATTCAATGACTAACAATATAGGCTCTGGAGATACACTGCCGGAGACTTTATCCTAATTCCATCATCCATCATTTATGGCCTGGGGCAAAGTTCCCAACCTCTGTATATTCCAGTGAGGAAATAATGATACCAACTCGTACTACTCAGAGTGGGGAGGCACAGTTAGGTAAATATGAGATGCTAGAACAGTGCTTAGCACTAGGTAAGAACTTGGTAAAAGTTGTTATTCTTCAGTACGTAATGGAGGGTTCTGTTTATCACTCTACAAAACTTTAGAGGTTTTAGGAATTGTCAAAAGAGGCAGAAATATCAGCTGTAGAAGTCCTAAAGTTCCTGGTGGCCCATGGTGTGGCACTCATGCTTCATGGTCAGGTTTTCAAGTTTATGAGCATGGAAATTTCGATTTCCTTAATATTTCAGAGCCAACTGAGTTACAGCAGATAAATCCACAGTATCCAAACTCACAAGGGACTGTGACCTGGTTCTGGAATCTCCATAAATTAGCAAGTTAACTGAACATTTATGTTAATGGCTCGGCACATTCTCTGTAGTCAGATGCAAAAGGGGGGCTAAGCTGGGTGAGCACTGAGTCAGAGCATCGGGCGCCAGATAGCAGGATCTGCTCCCTCACCTGGGGGAGGGAACCCAGTTCCTTGGAAGAGAGGGATGTCTCCAGTGACTTGTTTCTCCCGGAGGCTCCCATCAGTCTCAGAATACAACCCCTTAACACTTTGTCACCATCTGCCAAAACTGCCTGGGCTTATTTCAGAAATGAAGCTTCATGGGTGTTTATTTTCCTATGTGTCTCCTTCATCACAGATTTTAAAAAGTCATGATTTAGTAAAAATTAGTATAAATTAATAAACATACACGACCATATTTAAAAAAAATCTTACCTTGCTCTAAAAGTTTTAATTCAGGTTGTAAGGAAGCCTAGAGACCATTTTAGGTGTATTCATTTTAACCTTCACACTTTTTAGTTGATTTTAAGGGATGTCTGCCTGTTCTCTACTAAAAGTCCATACTAGAGTTTACTTCTGTTTATCTGTCTCTCTTTTCCTGTGTAATTGGTCCCCCGCCCTCCCCGATCTGAGACCAATGATGTAGTGAACATGTTCCAATAAGCAACCAAAAAAAGCCTTTTATTTGCTCCTCGTGGTACCATAAAAATCACAAAACAATCATGATTTATCCATTTTCACGGAGTCCAACTTTGTAACTTTGTATTCTTTCAGGCCAGTGCCAGTGTAGTAGTCACGAGTCACATGTGGTTATTTAAACCTAAATTAATAATGATGAAAGTTATAGTAAATGAAATTAACAACCAAAAATCAAACGAACCATTCAGCTTCTCAATCGCGTTATACTTCAGGTGCTCAAAGGCCACATGCGCCTTGTGGCTGCTGTATTCAGCAAATCGTGCCGGACGGCATTGTTCTAGAAGGTCTAGTGTCCTTAACAGAGATATAAAAGTACCTCTGTATGTCTACGGCTGCTCTAATTGACTAAACTTACAATTCAAAGTTTAGCCAAAATGCTTCCCCTTTAGTTCACCCTTTATGTAAGTAACTTTGGTTCATCATTTATTTTGTGTACAGCGTGAAATTCTAATTTCACAACCAGCTTGTTGGTAAGTGGCTGTGAGTTCCTCACGGGAAAGCCGATGGGATATGTAATTACAGCACAGTATTATTTATTTAGTTGTGTGGCGTTCTGTTATAGCTATCATTTTATTCTCAGCACCTTTTTTAATAAAAAATTACTATAATGCTGTAGGCTCTGTAGGAGAAACAGATGGCATGACAAGTTTTCTCTGTTCTCTGCCAAATATTGGTATTTCTCCTCTTTAACAGCTCTTCAGATTGTAACTCCCACAGTCCGAATCTTCCCTTTCGCTTCTTGTACCCATATTAACTTTTTCTTAAGGATGACCAGAAGATAGGTCAATATTCCAAAGTGTTTTCTCCACCATTGAAGAAGGCTTACAAATATTTACGATAGGTTCATGTACTCCTTTGACAATGGCAGTCACTGTGTGGAAATTGTAACGTAAGGATGTTTTACCATGGCATATTTATTTGCATGCTTATAAAATGAACTTTAAAAAATATTGAGGGGCACCTAGGTATTAAAGGTGGCGGGATGGTGGTGGTTCTCCTTTTATGCTCAGTCGGTTAAGCATTGGCTTCAGCTCAGGTCATGATCTCACGGTCCATGGTTCGAGCCCTGCATCAGGCTCTGTGCTGACAGCTCAGAGCCTGGAGCCTGTTTCAGATTCTGTGTCTCCCTCTCTCTCTGCCCCTCCCCTGCTTGCGCTGTCTCTCTCTGTCTCTCAAAAAAAAATTTTTTTTTTAAATATTGAAATATCAGTGGTCTCTGACATGCAAGTTCTAAAGTGGAAGGGAACTTCGTCCTGAGTGGAGGTGGATGGAGAAGACAGTCAGCAGAATGCGAGGGAAACGATCGTGGGCGGTAAAGACGATTTCAGGCTGTGATTCTCAAGGGTGTGTGTCGGGCGTGAGGGTGTCACGGAGCCCCACAGGGGTGGGATGGTCACTGTGGACCCTCTCCCCACAAAAATGCACACCGAAAGTTTTACAAACAATTTCAGTGGCAGGATAGACCCCTGAAGCCCATCGATGGCTCCATGAACCTTGGGTTTTAGAATCTTCTTTTCTGATACCAAGAGACAGTGCACAGTTCAAGCCCTTTAAGGCCTAAAGTGTAAAACAAAAGTTTCCAGAGGCACTTTTGTGCATTTCTTTATAAACATTTATTGAGTATTTCCACTTCCCAGGTTTATTCTAAGTAATGGAGATAGAGAAATCACACAGTCCTTTTTGCCTGAAGAAATTCATTCATTTCTGAGACAAATATTGAGTGAATGCCATATGCAAGTACCCTTCTACCTCCTGGGCACATACATGGGCACAAACAATGTTCTGGCTTCAAGGCAGCTTCTATTCTTGTTGGGAGAAACAGTCAATTAACAAATAATAATATAACTGAGGTAGTAATAAGATCAATGGGGAAAAATTAAGTAGAATATAAGGATGGGGAGTGATGGGGCTACTTAAATAGAACCCAGGTCCTGGCAAGCTTTCCCAGTGGGGTCATATTTAAGAAAGACAAATGGAATGAGGAAGTACGCTATGCAAATGCCTGGGAGAGAGTACCCCAGCTAGTTATTCCTCTCAATAACTAAGACCTGACTTAGTATGCTTGCGGAATGCCAAGGTTGAGGTGACTGGAGATTAGAAAGCAGGGAGGAGGAGATAGGTATTAAAGGTGGCGGGATGGTGGTGGTTCTCCTTTTATACTATATTAAGGAGGTTGGATTCTTTTTTCCTAATGTGCAAAGAGGGGAATCTATTGAAAGGTTACAAGTAGAGGACTAATGACATCTCACTGATTTTTAAAACAAAAAGCACTACAATCATTTTAGCTACAGTGTGAAGGAAAAGTGGAAACTGGAAGATTAATTTGGAGGCTATTATGGAGAAGCACTAAGCTCTGCAGCCAGGACCAGGCGGTAACTATGGAGAAGGCGAGGAGCGGCCAGAGCAGGGAGCCACGCTGAAGGCAGAAGCGACAGGATCTCCTGATGGATTGCATGTGGGGTGTGAGAGGGAGAGGAAGTGGGAGACGGTTCCAGGCTTTTGGCGTGAGCAACCGAGTAAATGATGGTAAACATACTGAAAGAAGACACAAAAACCAAAGAATCAATGCCATGTGCTAAGTGCTGTTGTAGAGAAGTTCAGAGGAATATAGCTGTGAACAAAACAAAACAAAACAAAACCCTCAAAGCAACAACCCTGACAAAGTATGCCATAAGCTTCTACAGTTTCAAGCATGGTTTATTATTCTGATTCTCTGGAAATGAGATGAAAATGTCAAGAAGTGAAAAGTAACATGGTGTTCACTGTTGATGGTCTTGGAAATATTTTGGTGAACCGATGATGAAAGTCAGAGTGGAGGTGTTTAGCAGGACGCATGAGGGGGAGACAATGGAGGAAAATCAATAGTTGATAAGATTTTTGACTGTGAAAGGGAAGGAGGGATAGGAAAGCACCTGGAAGATGATTAATATCTAGGGAAAGATCACTTTTGTTTTAAAAATAAGAGCATTTCCAGATGTCAGAGTTTAGAGAGGCTAAGGTGGTTGGAATTTGCAGAGTGCCAGAGAGGAGGGAAATATATAGGAAAATAGCCCCAGAAATTTGGTCAGTGGTTCCCTCGATTCTCTGAAGTCTGAGCTGCACAGGGTGAAACCCATGCTCATGACAAAGAACAGGCAAGAACAACTATCAGAGAGCTACAAGCTGAATAATTTTTAGACTCAGACCTGTCTGAAGGGCATTCTAACTGTGATCCAAAAGACTGGAGCGTACTGAACATCCGGGCATTAACTCGAACCCCCAGCGGGGCCCCCAGCAGGGCCATGCCTTAGTTGTAGTGCGGCTAGCCCAGCGCCAGAGCGAAGCCTTCCTCAGACCCGCTGTTGCATGTTTTAAAATAGGCCTCACATAGATGAAACCGAAGCACAAATAAGACAACTATCTGGGCAGAACAAAATTCAACATCCTTTACGAGAAGGACCCTCAGGGGCGCCTGGGTGGCTCAGCTGGGTAATGGTCCAACTTCAGCTCAGGTCATGATCTTGGGGTTTCTGAGTTAGAGCTCCGCATTGGGCTCTGTGCTGACAGCTCAGAGCCTGGAGCCTTCTTCACATTCTGGGTCTCCCTCTCTCTCTGCCCCTCCCCCACTCACACTCTGTCTCTCTTTCTCTTTCTCTTTCTCAAAAAGAAATAAACAAAAAATTTAAAAAACAGAAGGCTCCTCCCCCAAACAATCCATACACTTAACATAATTTTTACAATGTTCAATTGCCAATAACAATTATTAGTATCATAATCAAAAGAAAACTTAGTTGATAAACCAATATAGGAGATAAAATTGGATACTAAAACATTCAATTGTCCAAAAGAAGATGGAAAAGAAACAACCAGGGAACAAATTAGAAAAGGAGAAAACAGACACCTGAGTGGCTCAGTTGGTTGAGTATCAGTCTCTTGGTTTGGGCTCAGGTCATGATCTCATAGTTCGTGGGTTCAAGCCCTGTGTCAGGCTCTGTGCTGACGGCTCAGTACCTCTCCCTCTCTCTCTGCCCCTCCCCTCTCATGCTCTGTCTCTCTCTCCTTCATAAATAAGTAAATATTAAATTTTTAAGTGAGATTGTCAAACTGAATACAAAAATAAGATCCAAACTGTAAGCTATCTGTAAGAAATCTTTAAATAGATATAGATAAGTTAAAGGTAAAAATATGGAAAGAGACATACTACAAACAATAATCATAAGAAAGCTGGAGTGCCTATATTAATACTAGATGAACTACATAACAGGGCAAATAATATTATCAGAGAAAAAGAGATCCATATCATCATAATGAAAAGGTTCATTTGTAAGAGGAAAAATGGTCCTACATCTTATTTACCTAATATCACTCATTTAAAATAGATGGAGAAAAAACAATATCATTTGCCATAATATTAGAAACAATGAAATATTCAGAGGTAAGTTTAACAAAATAAATGCAGTGCCCATGTGCTGAAAAATATAAGATGTTGCCGAGACAAATTAAGGAAGACCGAAATAAGTGAAGAGATAGATATACAAGGTTGGATACAGGTATATTGCTGGTGGGGACCCACGATAGTGAAACTACTTTGGAAAAAACAATTATTTTTTTTGTAAAGTTAAACCAGCACTATAAGACAAGCCAAAATTCTACTTCTAGGTATTTACTCAAGAGAAATGAAAACATATAGCTATAAGAAGATTTCTATGAAAAAGCCCATTGCAGCTTTAGTTCATAATTGTGCCAAATGGAAATAACCCAAAGGTCCATCACCAATTGAATGGATAGACAAATTGTTATACTCATGCAGTGAGATTCTACTTATCAGTAAAAAGGAATGGACCACTGAAACGGGGAACGATATGGATGAATTTCATAATCACTCTGCCAAGTGAAAGGAACCATGCATAAAAGATACAGATGTAATAATTCCATATTTAAACAGTTGAAGTTAATCTATGGTAAAAGGATACAGATCAGTGGTTGCCTAGAGTAGATATGGAAAGGGAATCAGTGGCAGAGACGCAGGAGAGACTATTTTGGGGTAATGGAAAGTTCCACATAACTGTTTGGAATCATTAGTTAGAGGTACATATGCATTTATTAAAACTCACCAGACTTAAACTTAGGTGTATTTTATTGAATCTAATTGGCTCTCTACAAAGTAGACTTAGAAGAAGTAATTGGAATAATCCAGCTGTTAGGAAGAAGTTGACTACTCAAGAGAAAAAAAAGAGATAATTAATGGTATGGCATAACATAGAAATGTTTAAGTTCTATGAGAATAGGGGACTTGATTATCTTGTCTAGTGTGCTGTTCTGAGTGAATGGCATTATTAGGGTTGAATGAGTGTTTATTGAATGAATGAGAAAATTAAAGGTGAATGGGTTAAAAATCCAAAACAAACATTAGATACTGGGCTTTGATAGTAGGAGAAACATTTTCCCTAATGTCATAGAAGAATATATGCAGATATAGGTAGGCTTGAGGCTCTTGTGAAATTATTGCTCTTGAGTTTACAGCAATTCTCCAAGAATGCTTGGATGCTTGGGCACAAATGCAAAGAAAGAAATTTCTAGTGTTTGTTCATATTCTAGAATTGATTTGATGAAAAGACAGAAGGATGAAAAAGGTTTATTTATGGTTTGGCATGAGTGTTATTAAAATAATAGATCAGGGGTGCCTGGGTGGCTCAGTTGGTTAAGTGTCTGGCTGCAGCTCAGGTCATGATCTCACGATTCGTGGGTTCAAGCCCCGCATCAGGCTCTGTGCTGACAGCTCAGAGCCTGGAGCCTGCTTCAGATTCTGTATCTCCCTCTCTCTCTGACCTTTCCCTGCTTATGCTGTCTCTCTCTGTCTCTCAAAAATAAATAGAAAACATTAAAAAAAAGAATAAAATGAAATAATAGATCATAATCTAAGCAGGATAAGAAGTGAAGTGAAAAATCGAGAAGTGTAAGTAGAGGGAGTGAATGGGCTGGGGACCCCAGTGAAGGTGAAGAATAGCTCAGTAGTGGGAGTAGCTGAACAGTGAAACTTCATCTTCCATCATTTGCTTGTTGGCTATAAAGAAGCCCTCAAAGACTAAACACTGTGGGTGTTATGGGAATCCTATGTGTAAGAAAGAAAAATTGATGGAATATCAAGCGTCATAGCAGAAGACAAAGCTGAGAGATAGACGAATATATTGAGTCAGAGTCAGTAGAAGGGACATAAGGAATTTTAAAAAGTAATGAGAATCCCTACTTACAGCATTCTGCTCCTGGCCAGGATATAAGCTAAGAGCCGTTGGAAAGCAAATAAAAATAACGCCAAGGATTGGTGAGGAGGTAGAACAACTGGAACTTTTTATTTATAACTAGTGAGAATGAAAATAGATAAAAGTACTTTAGAAAACTGTTCAATAGTGTCCATGAAAGGTAAACGTGTGTCTACCCTATGACTCAAATCCATTCCTAGGTATATGCCCAAAGGAAATGAGGGCATATATCCATAAAAAGACATGTGCGAGAACATTCATTGCAGCTTTGTTCATAATAGCCTCCATCTGAAAGACAAGAGCCTAAACTGGTATATTCAGAAAGTGGAATAATATATAGACATAGGAACTATGACTTAGTAATATAAAAATGTGACGGAATCTCAGACATTGTGCTGAGCTAAAGAAGTCTCATGGATGATTTTATTTTTTATTTTATGATTATTATGGTTTTACTAGTGGATGACTTTAAAAGTCATAGAGTGATTATCTTGCTGGGGATATTTTTGGATGGGAAAGGAGTATAAGGGAAATACTCAGAAGTGATAATGTTCTGTCTCTCAGAGAGAAAGATCTGACTTTGTATTCTGTGAGATCAAGTGGAAGAAGTATGTATCACTACATGAAAAACAAATTTTGACAATCTTGACAATCTTAGTTAATGATTAATGAGATCTATTTGCCTGACTGATGTTTAATTTGACCATTGATGATTTGATTTTTATTCCTATCTTTTTAAGTTTTTTATTTTTCTTTGCTATTGTTTTCATGTTGCATTTTTTTTTCATTTTTTCTTCCCTTTTCCTGAATTGAGCAACTTTTTTTGTAATCCTTTCGTTCTGGTAATTTGGAACTTTTACTATTTATCTGTAGCCTACTAAGCATACATATTTAAACCTGTTTTTTATATCAATGAAAAAATAAATAATAACTAGGCAACAACCCAGTTCTCTTTACCAAAGCAATCTGGTTTCCTTTACCTGAGATTTATTGAAAAAAATCTAAAATTTTAATTCCAAATCATTTTTGTCTCATAAGGTATTATCATTGCTTCGGAAATCATTAAGAATTACATTATGTTTCACAACATCATTATCACTCAGTTTAACTGTATATTTCATTGTATTTATTGATGTACTACTATTGTTTTGTATTTTGTCTTCCCCAATGTTGGCTGGAGCATTTACCAAGTAGTTTCTTTAAATATATAGTTAATATACTTGCTGAGTTTGTGAATGCCTGAGGATTCTCAAGCCTCAATCCCCAAATGCTTTCAGAAGTCCTCCCTTAAAATTGCTGTGGGTTTCCGGGTCGCTGTGGTCTTCTGATCAGTGTTGGAGCCGGCATCTTGGCCATTGCTCTCTGCTCTGCTGGAGGCCATCTTGTCTCTGGTTCACGTCACTGGAAACCCACAAGCACCACAAGCTTGGTGCTTGGGGCAGACTATTAATGAAGATTTGTCTCCCTGGAAAGAGCCTAAGAGGCTTCAGAACAAACACTGTGACTTTTGTAGCCATCACAATTTCTAGTATAGAGTTAGACATACACAAACAGCAGGTTTAATTTGGATATTAGATAATGCTGTCCCAAAATCCAATAGCCATTTCCCCTGCAAGGGACTTTTTATCCCAGCTGTGCCCTTTCAGGTCACAGCTTCCTGCTACCTTCTCTGTCTTCTCCACTCTGCCAGCCTCGCACAATTATACCTCCTTACTCAGAGTAATCTGTCTCTCCATTCTCTGCCTGAAACTGAACGCCAATTTTTATTATATTTGAAATTTGCTTTGAAATTCAATTTTTTGTCTCTAACATAAGCAGAAAACCATCCTTCACCAATCTCTGGAAATGGAAGAAAAATAGTGTAATAATTTGTTTTCTCCTTGACCAAAGAAGACCCGTCGGAGTCATGAATTTGTTATCATGCATTTTGGCTACCCAGGAATTCCCAAGATCTCACAGCAGGATATTGGTTTTCCTAGAACTATACTTTTTCTTTATATCATACTCTCATTTGCCCTGTTTCAGATTTTATCCAGTTTTACACTGTGTTATGTGCAGTTTTCTATTACTTTTTAGTTATTTCACATGTGTAATTTCCGCTTTCTCAGAAACAGTAGTGATTAGGAGCAGGTACTGCTTCTTGAGACTCAGGGCATCTAACATATACAGGTACTCAAGGATTCTTGTGTATTGACTAAGAATTATTCCAATATATGCTATTTAATGACCTTCTATTATGTGCCAGACAATGTGTTAAGGGCTTTACACATATGATCTCTAATCCTCACCTTGATCCTTTGAGGAGATAGGTATTATTATGCCCATTATACAGAAAAGGAAACTGAAATTCTAGCAGCGTAAGTAACTAGTTTGTTTCCACATGGTTAAGTTGAGAAATTAGATCTATTAGATTCCAAAATAATTTGCTCTTCTTGCCATAACCCCAGGAATGCCAAAGCCACCAATATTGGTGACCGTATCTCCATCAGTGATGTTTTTTAAATAAAATCTTTACTAGGCACTTAGTGGGAGGCAACCACATCATCTTTGTATGATTATGTTCTTTTCAAGTTTCTAGACATCATTCATTTTTTTATGTGGTTAAATTTTTTTTAAATGTTTTATTTATTTTTGAGAGAGAGACAGCACAAGCAGGGGAGGGGCAGAGAAAGAAGGAGACAGAAATCGCAGCAGGCTCTAGGCTCTGAGCTGCCAGCATAGAGCCCACGCAGGGCTTGAACCCATGAACCTCGAGATCATGACCTGAGCCGAAGTCCGAGGCTTAACCTACTGAGGCACCCAGGTGCCCCTTTATGTGATTTTTAAAGCTCATATGTGAACCTCATATCTTTCTCTCTGCATTTCAGTTTGATCCAGTAACGATTGAAAGCAAAAAAGCAGCAACAGTGGTGTTAATGCTTAATTCTCCAGAAGAAGAAATTCTGGCTAAAGCATGTGAAGCCATTTATAGGTTTGCTTTAAAAGGTTTGGCTTTTTCAGTTTATTTTTCTATTTCATTAGTTTCTTAAAATATTTACTACCTAATGGGCACTCTTTCCTTAGTCTTTAATTCATTTCTTGTCAGATGAATTCTTTTAGACAACCAGAATATCACTTAATGCATTACCTGAAAGTAATATATCTCCCTAAATGCCTAACTTAATCTCAAGGAGTAATTTAGTCACTGCATAGAATAGTCACTTTGAAGGTTTTATTGTAGTTTAAAAGATTGTAAGTCACAGGAGCTAAAAGAGCTCCCAATGGTCAAAGCTGGAATGATTTGAGCTGCAAAATAAAGTATTATTAGATTATAACCCAAAGTATAAATAAATATTTATGAGCCTATACTGGTAAAAATAAATAATTGAATAAGAAAATAAATGGGAGAGAAAAAACAAATCTCCCACGCAGAAGAATTCCAAATAATTCATGTACTCTGCCCTCAAAGAGGCAGAATACAACTCTTCACTCTTTAGGTATGAGCCCGGCATAGGGGCTTCTTTCCAAACATTACAGTGTGAGAAGCTTGACAAACACTGTGTCTCAGCCAGGCCATCAAAATCAGCATCAACGGTGATAAGTCATATTGACAATATGTGACCTTGACATGACATAATGAAAATGGCACTTCTGTTATTTTCTCCCCAAAACTTATAACCCTCAAATCAGAAAAGTTCCAAGTCAGGGACTTCTTTTTTTATGTTTATTTTTGAGAGAGAGAGAGAAAGAGAGAGAGAACACCAGTGGGGGAGGAGCAGAGAAATGAGGAGACACTGACTCCGAAGCAGGCTCCAGACTCTGAGCTGTCCACATAGAGCCTGGTGTGGGGCCTGAACTCACAGACCGTGAGATCATGACCTGAGCTGAAGTCGGATGCCCCAAAGACTGAGCCCCTCAGGCACCCCAGGGACATTATATAAACACTTAACCAGTACTCCTCAAAATGGTCACAGCTATCAAAAACAAGAAAAGTCTGAGAAACTCTCATAGCCTAGAGGAGCTAAGGATATATGATGACTAAATGTCATAGGAAGCCCTGGGTAGGATCCTGGACCTGAGAAGGAATATTAGGCTAAAAGTAAGGAGATCTGAATAAACATAGACTTTAATTAATAGTAACGTATCAGTATTAGTTCCTTAATTGTGACAAATATACCTACTAATGCAAAATGTTAATAGCTGGAAAATGGGTATGGATATGTGGTAACTCTGTACTATCTTTGCAATTTTTCTGCAAAACTAAAACTGTTGTAAAAACAAAAGTTTATTAAAACACTATACAAGTTAGATTCTATTGCCAGGTTTCTTTGTAGAGGATTTACAAACATGTATGATAATTATATTTTAGTTCATTCCAAGTGGTGATAAAATGAGACTTTTATTATAATACTGTATGATATTTTTTTAAGTTTATTTACTTATTTGGGGGGAGGGGTGTCTGAGCAAAGGGAGGGGCAGAGAGAGAGAGGAGAGAGAGAGGATCCCAAGAAGGCTCCACATTGTCAGCACAGAACCCAACATGGAGCTTGATCCCATAACCATGAGATGATGACCAGAGCCAAAATCAAGAGTCTGCTGCTTACCCGACTGGCAATGAGAATACTTCAAGAGTTTAGTGTAACTTTGTCATTAAAACAAACAAACAAACAAGCAAACACCTTTTAAACTAAGAAGGAAGCAATTTGATTATTAAGAAAATGTTGATTTTTACACATTATTTTTGTCACTTATATGAGAGAACAACAAGTCATTTAATTAGCAAATAGTGAACTACCCTCCTTGCTGTAATACTCTAGTCTTGTGGGGAATCCAGCTAAAAATCAACATCATTGCTTCTGGCAGGAATGACTCATGAGTAATTACATAGAATTTGGGGCCAGAATTCAGGGACCCATTGGATCATGTGGCTTTGATAGCATGAGTCTTACTCAGCCATACAGATTTATCAAATGCCATCTCTTTTTATATGACAGGAGGTAAAGAAACAGGTAGGGGTATATTTTGTGTGAAATCAATACAGAAATCATTGTAAGTCTGGTATTAGATACTAGCAGTATTTTCTGTTTTTTGTTTTTTTAAGATAAATGGTGGGACTTTTCCTCTGGCCATGAAGGAATAAGGGGTCAAATTTACTCTCCTAATTGAAACAAGTAAGAAAACAAAAATATGTGAAGTAACAGTTGGCAAAACCCTGAGTAGGAGGCAATGGAGGATGGTGACCATTGAGAGACAGGAAATGAAGGAAATAAACTCTATGATCACGCCAGCGTATTGATATCAGAGACTATCCAGACACATCACAGGAAGGGTTAACCTACACAGAGCCTCATAGACACTGAGTTGAGAAGACAGATCTGAAAGTGAAGGGAGACAAAGGAGGCAAGAGCCTTCAGGACAGTAACAGAGAGGAAAGCGTTGCATAGGAAGAGAAGTGGAGGTTGGTAAAGGGTCCAACTCAAGTGTTCAGCTGAGTGTCGATGAAGGTGTCCATGTATGAGAACTATTTGAAGTCGGACAAAGCACCTAACAGGATCATAGGTAAGCGTGCCTGGTCCTCACACAGGGCCACTCATAGTGTCTGTTCCCATCAGCCAGGCTGGAAAACCACAAGATTCACGAACAATTGTATGGAATTACTCAGAAGGCTCTTGCTTTAATAGTTAGAAATAATTAACGCTAGATCGAGCTCTGTTCTAGTACTACCTGATAAATATTTAAAAAACAAGACTTGAAGGGATCAAATTGCTCCCAGATAATTATGTTCCAAAACAAATTTGAAAAATACAAAAGTAACTATTTACCAACTAGGTAAAATCCACAGTGTCTGACATGCAATAAAAAATTACCAAGCATGAAAAGAAGCAGGAAAATCCAATATATAATGAGAATATAAATCATCAGTAAATCAAAACTGATGCAATGTATGTGTAACTGGTCTTTCAAAAAGCGGGAGAGGGACAGAAAACGTGTTAGAATAAATAATAGCTCCCAATTCCCCCAATTTGATGAAAACTCTAAGATTCTAGATCCAAGAAGCTCATAAAAGCCCAAGCACAAAGAATATGAAGAAATTATACTAAGGCACAACAAAATAAAATTGCTTAAAAAGAGTAATAAAGAGAAAAATCTTAAAAGCAGCCAGAGGAAAAAACATATTACAGTCAGAGAAACAAAAATAAGGATGACAATAGATTTCTCATCCAAATTAGGCAAGCAAGAAGTCAGTGAAGGAACATCTTTAAAGACCTGAAAGAAAAATAAAAACTTCAAACCTAGAATTCTATTCCCAGCAAAGACATCTTTCAAAAACATAAGTGCAATAAAGTCTTTTTCAGACATTCAAAAGCTGAAGTAGTTTATTGCAAGCAGGCCCACACTACTAATTATGGTAAAGTAGGCTCTTCAGGAAGAAGAAAGACAACACCAGATAGAAATGTGGATCTACACAAAATAATAAAGATAGAATACTAGAAATGTTAAGATATAAGGTTTTTTCTTATTGTTTAAGACACTTAAAAACCAAATTGGTTTTTAAAAATTTTGTTAATAAGACATTTAAAATGTGTATTTTATACTTGAGAGAGAGAGAAATAGAGAGAGAGCACACACATGGATGGGGAAGGGGTAGAGGGGGAGAGAGAGAGAGAGAGAGAGAGAGAGAGAGAGAGAGAGAGAGAGAGAAGAAGGACACACAGAATCCAAAGCAGGTTCCAGGCTCCAAGCTGTCAGTACAAAGCCTGACACAGGGCTCAAACTCATGAACCACGAGATCATGACCTGAGCTGGAGTTGATGCTTAACAGACTGAGCTACCCAGGAGCCCCTCAAATTGGTTATTTTAAACAAAAATAATAATCATACTGTGTAGTCTGAAACATTTGTATAAATAAGGTATATGACAATAACAGAGCCAAGGTAGAAAGGGGGAAAATGGGAGTAACTATTGTAAGCTTCCTTTACTATATGGGAAGTGATACATCACCACTTGTCACTTAGACGGTGACAAGGATGTATACTACAGACCCTAATACAACACTAAAATAACAAAACAAAGAGTAATATCAAATAAGCCAACTAAGAAATTGAAATGGAATCATAAAAATAATATTCAGCTTGTACAAAGAAGGCAGAAATGAAGAAAAGGAAAACAAAGAATGAGACGCAAAAAACAAATAAGATGGTAGACTTAAACCTAATGCTATCAATGATCAAACTAAATGTAAATATCTGAGTACCTCAATCAACAGGGTGAGTGTTACATTCGGTAAAAAGCAGGAGTCTTACAGACTTCCTCCACCTGATAAAGGGTATCTGTGAAATGCCTCTGGCCAGCTGACACTTCATAGTGAAGGCTGAATACAATCAGGAACAAGAGAAGAATGTCTGCTCTTACGCGTATGGGAAGTTCTTTTTCTTGCAACCAGGCAAGGAAAAGAAACACAAGGCATCCAGAATGGAAAAGATGAAGCAAAACTCTATTTGACTTATAGAAGATTATGCCATCTTTTGCATAGAAAAGTCTATTGAATCTACAAAAGAGCTACTAGAACTAATAAATGAGCAAAGTCCCAGGATACAAAATGAGCATATAAAACTCGATTGCATTTGTACATACTAGCAATGAACAAGTCGAAGTCAACATGAAATGGAATACTATTTACAATAGCACCAAAAAGTATGAGACCATAGGAGGAATCTGCCGAAAGCTGTGAAAAATCTGTGCACTGAAAACATGGAGCCTGAGGCGGGGCTCGAATTCACGAGCAGTGAGATCATGACCTGAGGCGAAGTCAGTCGCTTAACCGACTGCGCCACCCGGGTGCCCGGAAAGTCAAAACAATCTTGAAAAAGTAGCAATCTTAAGAACATACACTCCCTGATTTAAGACTATTGTAAAACTACAATAAGTAAGACAGTGTTATTGGCACAAAGATAAACAAATAGACCCAGGAAGTCGGATAAAGAAACCATAAATGGGCCCACATAGATATGGGCAATTTTTTCAACCAAGGTACAAAAGCAATACAGTAGAAAAAGTCTGTCTTTTTAACAAATGGTTTTAGAAAGAGGTCTCCATATAAAACTTAAATCTATAAAACTTCTAGAACACACAGCAGAAAACCTTTCTGACCTTAGGTTAGCCAAAAATTTCTTAGACATGACACTAAAACATAATCCATAAAAGGACAGTTGACTGGATTTTATCACATCTACCATGAACTCACTCACACACCTAACCAAAAAAGATACACAGATGGCAAATAAGTGTGTGAAAAGATGTCATATGTTACCAGGAAATCGCAAATTAAAGCAATAGTGAAATATCCCTATACACCTATTAGAAGAATGGCTAAAATTCTAAACACTGACCGTATAAAGTACTGGTGATGACATGGTGAAGAATGAACTTTCATTCATTGCTGGTGGAAATCCAAAGCAGTGCAGGCACTTTGGAAGACAATTTGGTCGTTTCTCAGAAAGCTAAACATAATCTTATGCATTTCTCAAATCCCATAGAGTGGTACAGCACATAGAGTGAAATGTAACATAGATTCTCACTCTAGGCAATAGTACTGTATGGATATTGGTTCATCAATGGTAACAGATGTGCCACACTAATGCATGGTGTTAATAATTAGTTAAGTGGGGGAAGGAAGAGAGATGGACAATATGAGAACTTGGTATTTTTTGTTTATTTTTTTCATAAACCTAAAGCTGCTCAAAGAAAAGGTCTCATGACTTTTTAAAAAGATACGCTGTAGACCACAAGAAAATCTTTGTAAATCATATCTCTGATAAAGGATTTGTGTCCAGAACTCTCAAAACTCAATAATAAAACAAACCAAATTTAAAAATACACATGAGCAAGAGATTTGAATAGACACTTGATCAAAGAGATATATGGATGGCAAAAAAAAAAAAAACAACCCTTTTGCTCAACATCATTAGCCATGAGGGAAATACAAATTAAAACCATGATGAAATACTACTTCACACCCACTAGGCTTACTCTGATCAGGAAGATGGACAGAAATACCGGCTAGGAGGTGGAGACACTGGAACCCTCATACATTGCTTATAAGGATGTAAAATGGTACAATCGCTTTGGAAAACAGTTTGGCAGTTTCTCAAAAAGTTAAATGTACAACTGCCATATGATCCAGCCAAACTGTGGTATATCCATATAATGGAATAGTACTCAGAAATAAGAAGGATGAACTATGATACATGCTGCAACATAGAGTAACCTCAAAATAATTTGAGCAAAACCAGACAGTAACAAATTTATACTCTATTATTATATATACTTCTGGGAAATGCAAAATAATATATAGTGACAGGAGGAAAAGGTCACAGACTGTCAAGAGGAAACTTTTGAGGCTCTTAGATATGTTCCTTTTTCTTTTTTTTTCTTTTCCATTTTTAAAATTTTTTATTTTTGAGAGACAGAGAGAGCAGGGGAGGGTCAGGGAGAGAGGGAGGTACAGAAACCAAAGACAGCCTCCAGGCTCTGAGCTAGCTGTCAGCACAGAGCCCGACGCGAGGCTCAAACCCTGAACCATGAGATCATGACCTGAGCCGAAGTCGGAGGCTTAACCAAATGAGCCACCCAGGCGACCCAAATATGTTCCTTTTCTTAATGGTGGTGTTCAGTTTCATGGGTGTTCAACATGTGTCAAAATTTGCCAAATTTTTCTCTTTAAATATGTATGGTCTATTGTATGTCAATGATCCTCATTAAAGCTGTTTAAAAAAGAATAAAAATAGATCTAGAGATTACACAAGCTAATAATTTTGCAAATCCTCTTCTTCTGGTCATAAAATTATAATATACCACATTGTTGGTAAACTGAGAAGAAATGTATTTTAATAAAGAAATAATTCAAGTTATAGAATAAGTAAGTCTCAGAATAAAAATTTTAAGACCAGGTTAATTTTTATGATAATATGACACATAAAATATATTTTTATTTAAGCATAAGTATCTTAAAACTTATAGTAAAGATTCATTTGACAAAATGTTTTCATCTAAGAAGTTAAGTTTCAGAATTTCCCTAAAATGTAAATATGGGAAGATTAGGAGAGGATAGAAAGGGTATCTGTCCTCAGGGGAAATTAAGTTCTAAGGACACAGGCAGACAAGACAGGGAGGTGGCTAAGTGGTATGAAGAAAATAGACTAGGGCAGAGGACAACAGGCTGGGACATAGTGGTAACACTAGACAGGATGGTCAGGGGGGACCCCTCTGTGTGAGGGGTGCAGCGTGAGCTGGGAACTGAACGAAAAGAGGAAGCCAGCTCTTTAAATAAACATCAAAGCCGCAAATGTCCAGGGTACCTGCGATCTAACGTTTGTTCCGAGACAAATATATGCGGAAGTGAAGAGGAATGTGAAAGGCAAACAGCAAATAAGAAATTAAAAAGGCACAAGGGAGGGGCGCCTGGGTGGCTCAGTCGGCTGAGTAATAAACTTCTGCTCAGGTCATGATATCACGGTTTGTAAGTTCAAGCCCTGCGTCGGGCTCTGTGCTGGACAGCTCAGAGCCTGGATCCTACTTCGGATTCTGTGTATCCCTTTCTCTCTGCCCCGCTTGTGCTCAGTCTCTCTCTGTCTCTCAAAAATAAATATAAAAATTTTAAAAAATGGCACGAGGCAGAGTTTTGATGAGATGGATGATATCTATGCATGCTTTTATTTTACCTGTGATATCAGGTGAAGAAAACAAAGCCACCCTCCTTGAACTTGGAGCTGTGGAACCTTTAACCAAACTGCTCACCCATGAAGACAAAATTGTAAGAAGAAATGCTACCATGATATTTGGAATCCTGGCTTCTAATAGTAAGTATCAACTCTCAAAAATAATTTCACAACCTCATGTAATATGTTATCTTTTTTTAAATTTAGTTTTTAGGGGTTTGTTTTTAATTGTATTTAAACTGACTTTAATGTTAACAAAAAGTTAAATAAATATAATACACCAGATTATGATTTCATATTTTAAGAATATATTTTTATTATTTATTTATTTATTTTAATGCGTATTTATTTTTGAGGTGGGGGAGGGACAGAGAGCAGGAGACAGAGGATCTGAAGTAAGCTTTTCACTGAAAGCACATAACCTGGTGCAGGGCTCAAACTCATGAACTGTAAGATCATGAGCTGAGCCAAAATCGGACGCTTGACCAACTGAGCCACCCAGGAGCCCTGAGATATTTTTAAAATATAAAAATATGTGCAAATATATCCACGTAAAACTCTCAGAGTTGGTTATGTGGTAGGTTTGAGTCTAACAAGTTGAAGGGCATTCCTTGTCTCTGAAAATAGTTTTTTCTTGAATTACTATAACATAATTTGTCAGCCTATATGTAAGCTACACATCAAATATATTTTATAGTGAAAGTAACCCAGGGTGAAAAGGTTTGATACATTTATTTTTTTGAAACTGCAAAATATATTTTGCCAAAAATGATTTTACACATATTTATTTCTTAAATCAGACCTGTTAGTTGCTTGAATATTTTCATATGTTAAATATGGTGGAATAGTAGTAGTTAAAATATGCTATTATGTCTGTTAGAATGTCAGATTGACCCAAACTATTGCCAATGTAGGCAGTCCCTGACTAATGGACAGAAGGCAGTTTTCATTTGAAGGTCATTATCATGTTGTAATGGTAGGTTTTTGCATTAGCCAATAAAGGCCTTGTAACTTTATAATAAAACATGACATTCTTGGTGGAGACTGAATGAAGTCTAACCCGAAGCCCAGGCAGCTAGGAATAAACACGTCTGTCTCTCTCCTAGCACGCGGCTAAAATGATCATACTTCCCCCCTCCTCACCAGTGTCAGCAAAAACACAAGCTCAGTTTGCTCCCTCCACTTCCTGACCCGCCCCCCTCAGTTTCCTGAACCCTGTGTGAGGCAGGGCTGGGGAGGAAGGGGGCTCCTTATTTTATGGTGTCCGGCAGGGACTGTGGCATTAGTGTCAGAGACAGGAAGATGGGAAGCGACAGGGAAGGAGAGTTCCAGGTGGCATCTGTGCCCTTACAGGCAACGCTGCCAAGCCTGCGAGAACAGAACCCAGATGTTGGGGGGCAGAGGGGGCTCCACTGGGGCTGTTAGTGGAAGGGGATCTGGTGGCAACTGCACAAGCTCTAAAGGTGGCCCTTCCCTAAGGCAGGGGCTCTGGGGGGGTATTTCTGGCTGCAGGCTGACAGCTGTGGGGCGTGGATGCTCCACAACCCGAATTTTGATAACATTAGTCTACACCCACACAGCATTTACAATGCGCCGGGTGCTGTTCTTTGTTCTACAGGCTATTTGTATGAGCAGTCATTTAATGTGGTTGGTGCTGTTGTCCTTCCCTTTATGTACGAGGCAAGTGAGGTACAGAAAGTTAATGGTAGTGGTCATTTGTGTTGTGCGGCCCTCATGCATTTACCTCGGGCTGTCCGTATACTAATCCCGCCATATTGAATGAGCCGCGTTGAATGTATTTATAACCAAAAAAGGGAACGTTAAAATGTTTCCTATGTTTTATTCTGTTTACACGCCACAGAATTTGAGAACCAGTGGTGCTTCGTAAAACCTCTTATGCAACTCCTCGTTTTAAAAATAGAAAAGAGCTCTGAAAGGATTAGGCTCCTTGTGCAATCATGTGGGTGGCTAATAGAAGAAATCAGATCAAGCTCGAATTAGAACTTTACTCTCTGGCCCTAGGCTTAGTGGACTTCTGTTCATCCGATATGCTCTGATCCCTACCTTAGTGCACATACTAATTCCGCTTCTCCTTCTACATGATTTTGGGGGAGAACGCATGTCCTTTGGAAAGGAAAGTTATAATTTTCTGCTTAGACTTCTGCTTTCTAATTTAATGTCTTGGTTTCTATGACTTTTTTTTCCTATTTACTTTTGTTCTTCATTTCTATTATTCATTTTATTTAGAATTTCCTTTCTTTCAGTATGTGATGAGCTTATAATCTGTGAAGCTCTCCAAATTGTTGGCAACATTTTCCTGAGCGGGGTTTGTATATTGAATTTCATGAGTTTCCAAAAGAGTCCGTGACCCTAGAATATTGGGAATTGCTGTTGCATTTGAGTGCTAAACGTGGAGGCTCTAAGACCTGTGAGTTGCCCTCTGCAAGCGGGGTGGCGGGGCTGCGACCAGTGACACGCTATGGCTTTGGGGTTCTGTCTGCTACTACGAAGCATAACAATGCAAAGAGTTTTGCTTCTGGCGAGCACTTGGTCTTAGGAATGATGAAGGAACCCCCAAGAGCTTTCTTTCCATTCCATGAATTGGGGGGGAAAATCAAGCCATTATTGGAATTAACTCATTTTCTATTTGAACTATCTGATGGCATGAATAAAACGCTTGGCGTCCTCAACGGCTTGTGAAGTTCCTGTTTTGCCAGTATGGCCAATACCTTAACAGCTAGTGCTTCGCTTTGCATGCACATCCAAGGTAACTACACTCACCGTTCACTCCAAATGAAACGGTATGTTTCCAGACTCATGTGTAAATAAACGCACCCCTGTGCCCCGTGGTTAAATCATCTTTAGCCTGTTTTAAAATAACTGCTTTTTCTTTAAAGATTTGTATCCTCACAAGGCTTTCGTGTGCTCAGTGCTTTCACTGTGCTCAGAGTGGATGAACCAACACAATGTTCCCACAGAATGCCCAGTGCTAGGATTGCCATGAGAGCAAACCAATTCTTGATTTTTCTTCTTTTTCTTTTTTCTAAAGTGATTGCGTTATGAGCCTATGCTAATCCTGGGCCATTCAAGACAAGCATTAAGTGACTTTGTTAAACCTTTTCATCAAAATGGAGCTGCTGTCTCCTTTCACGCCACCCTCACACCTCCAGTTTGTATTTAGTTGGATGAGGCCACATAACAGAGACTCATTTAGTCAAGTCAGCCAAAGTGAGTCATCGTGATCCTTAAAGCCCAGATTTTATATTATTTATGGAAGTCTGAAGAGCTTGCCATCTTAAGAAAAGGTTGAGTATATAAGGTCAAAAATAAATTGGATGGTTAATATTATGCAACCAAAACGTGTGAATAAGAATGCAGTTACAGCAGATTGTATGGGGGTGCCTCAGGGGCTCAGTTGTCTAAGCCTCTGACTCTGGCTCAGTTCATGATCTTGCGGTTTGTGAGTTTGAATCCCATGTCAGGCTCTGTGCTGACAGTGATAGGGAAAAATCTGTTACAAGATGGCCAGCAGGACTGATAAGGAAATACCTGTCCGTGATCAAAGACTCCCCCTTCCAGGTCCTTCTTCCCACCCTGCTTGTCGCACGTGTTAATGAGGAATGCAGAAGTAACAGGCTATAAATTACTCCCTGTGCTGATGCTCTGGGCTCAGACCTCTGGAGAGGATCTCCTCTGAGCCCATCGGTGTAAAATAAACCTCCTCCCTTCCAAGATTGCCCAGGGCAGCTTGGTTCTTCTGCCCGGTAATCCAGACCAGGTTCTGTAACAACAGCTCAGAGCCTGGAGCCTGCTTCAGATTCTGTGTCTCCCTCTCTCCCTGCCCCTTGCCTGCTCTCTCTCTCTCTTTCTTTCTCAAACATAAATGAAAACATTTAAAAAAAATGTTTTAAAAACCCCAGATTGTGTGAAGTTATTCCAAGAAGTGAAGGTGTTGATAGTTCTGAACAACCTAAAATGATGTGTCATAGTGTGTAGCTAGAACATATTTAAAACAAATTTTTAAAATTTATTTATTTTGAGAGAGAGAGAGAGAGAGAGAGAGAGAGCGAGCGAGCAAGCACAAGTTGGGGAGGACCAGAGAGGAGAGACAGAATCCCAAGTAGGCTTTGTGCCATCAGCGGCAGAGCCTGATACGGGGCTTGAACTCACAAACTAAGATCATGACCTGAACAGAGATGAAGAGTCAGACACTTAACAGACTGTGCCACCTGGCCACCCCCAGCTCGAACATATTTATGTGGACAGACCACAAGGTAGAGTTACTATCTTGAGAAAGAAGGGGACAGAGATCAATATTGTTTTAAAAGTGATGAAAATAGCCACTTATCCATTATTTTCGCTGATTTAACCTCAAGAAAAGAAAGATTTTTTTTAAAGGGAAAATTTGGTGTCAAATGGCTAAACTCACATCTAGAAGGGAATTTCATGGCACAGGATTTCCTAATGAAAACTGTCGAGTTGTTAGGGCAGGAAAATGGGTGGTGTCACATACAGGGACAGCAAGGTGGCCTCCTGTGGGAGCAGGTCCTTCCTGCAGAGAAACAGGAGTGGCAAAGAGCACGTGGAACATCAATGTCCTTGACCTCATGGTCAGTGTTGTAGCAGAAGCTTTGAAATATATGGAAGCTTATTTTAGAGACCAAGTGGAGAATGCACTAGAGATCTAAAAGGCTAGAAATATTTTGCCTCAAGTATGTAAAAATAGACTGGTATCACCTTCTCATTTTGAAATCTGGAGATGAGACTCCTAAGGGTGAGAATACCAAGAACACACTCTTTCAGAGGGCCCACTCTCTATAGCTCACTGGAACACTTGGAGAGATCTGAGTATGATGCCTTCACTTGGTCAGTTCCCTGCCAGGGTAATTTTTTTTTTTTTAATTTTATAGAGAGAGTGCATGAGCCAGGGAGAAGGACAGAGGGAGAGGGAGAGAATCTTAAGCCGGCTCCATGCCCAGTGTGGAGTCAGACATGGGGCTTGATTCCATGACCCTAGGATCATGGCCGAAATCAAGAGTTGGACGCTCAACCGACTGAACTGCCCAGGAGCCCCCATTTTTTGAACCAGTGTTGACTTTAAAATAATGTCCTCCACTTTGGGACTCTACCCTATCCAGAAGCTCTACTATTTCTTTTGTACTTCAAGCTTATTCACGTACATGTAGCCAGCTGTAGGTTTGCTGGCCCTCTTTAGCCATTTTGAACAGAGACAAAGCAGAATCCTGAATCCCGCTTCCCCAAATCCCACAGGAACAGGTGTCCAATAAAAGTCAAGTACACCCAGCGATTCACGAGGAAAAATCCATCCAGCGGCCATCTGCCACAAAGTGAAATTTTCCAAAATCCTGGTAATGCTCATTTTGGCTTGCAGACAGAGATAACTGACCAAGAAGAACCACTACAAAAACTAAATTAGTACCTTCTTTCTTATGCCTTAGAAAATGGGGGTTAAGGATGGAAGGAGAGAAATAGGGGCATGCCTGCCCGGGCTTGATTAGGCTCACACGATTAATACAAAAGCGAACTTTAAAAAAATCAGTATACCTATCTTTAATCAGTTTTGGCATCTCTGATTATCAAATGGAATGGAAACGAGACATATTCATCGAAAAGGCTGAGGACAATTCTTACTTGCATTCTGCAAAAGTTTTATTAAAATCAAAATTTAAAAATACTCTTCCCAACAAACAACACAAAAACGAATTTCTACTATATAGTAAGCAAACGGAGGGCACAGTAGCTCAGCTTTACTGATTAGTGTTCTAGTACACTTTGCACTTTTCTGGTTATCTTTTCTAGTGGTTTTGGAAGGTATGTAGTTCAGTGAAGAAGGAGAGAGGCTAGAGTCTCTCTGGGTTCAGACAGACAAGGACCGTGCTACCTAGTTTCTGATTTTGAGCCTCCATTTCTTTATTTGTAAAATTAGGTAATAATAAAGCCTATCTCATAAGGGACTATTTAAACAACATCACCGTTATTATTATTAATATTATTTTAATGTATTTATTTTTGAGACAGAGAGAGTGACAGAGCATGAGTGGGGGAAGGACAGAGAGACGGAGACACAGAATCTGAAGCAGGCTCCAGGCTCTGAGCTGTCAGCACAGAGGCTGACGCGGGCCTCGAGCCCACGAACCGTGAGATCACAACCAGAGCCCAAGTCAGACACTTAACCAACTGAGCCACCCAGGTGCCCCAATGTCGCCATTATTATTAATAATAAGAAACATTAATATTCTGTTTCTTCTTTTGCAGATGACGTTAAAAAACTGTTAAGGGAGCTAGATGTCATGAACTCCGTCATCGCTCAGCTTGCTCCGGAAGGTAACTTTGCACCCCACATCGGTTTCAAAACTGGGACTGGGTTTTTTTTTTCACATTTGATGAAACTACTCATCGGAAATAGCTTATGCAATATCACTTATGAATTGTCATTAATCTTTCTCAAACCAAGATGGGCTCTAACAAAGTTAAGATTTGTGAAGCTTTGGTTTTTAAAATGCGTTTTAAAGTAACGGTTGAGTACGCCTTTCGCCTACTTGTGTTATCTTTGATGTGCAGAAGAAGTAGTCATTCATGAGTTTGCCAGCCTTTGCCTGGCAAACCTGTCTGCGGAATACACCAGCAAAGTGCAGATATTTGAGAATGGCGGGTTAGAGCCACTCATCAGACTGCTGGCCAGCCCAGACCCTGATGTGAAGAAGAACTCTCTTGAGTGCATTTACAACTTGGTCCAGGTGAGAGTGATTTCTAAAAGCGTGTTTTGACCAAAGCTATTTATGGGATTTATTTGCCCATTAAAAAAGGCAAAAAGATTTAAAAAACTCATCAGTTTTGATTCACTGTTTTTTTTCTTCCTGGGACTATTTAGGAGTTATCATTTGGGGGAAAAAAGAATGGAAGTTGAGTGTAGATACCTTTCAATTTTCATATTTTATAAGTAATTGTCTTCCATGAAAGGGCATCTTATTTTTTTACTAAGTTTTTAATTTTCAATCCAGTACAGCTAACATACAGTTTCAGGTGTACAATACAGTGATTGAACAACTGTATACATCATTCAGTGCTCATCGTGAAAACTGTGCTCTTTAATTTCCCTCCCCCAACTCACCTCCCTTCTGGTAATCATCAGTTCTCTATAGTTAAGAGTCTTCTTGCTTGGTCTCTCTCTCTCTCTCTCTTTTTCCTTTGTTCATTTGTTTTGTTTCTTAAATTCTACATATATATGAATGAAATCTATGGTATTTGTCTTTCTCGGACTGACTGGCTTTTGCTTAGCATAATGTTCTGGTTCCATCCATGCTGTTGCAAATGGCAAGATTTCATTCTTCTTCTTTTCTTTCTTTGACTGAATAATACTTCATTATATATATCTCCACATCTTCTTTATCCATTTATCTGTTGATGGATTCTTAGATTGCTTCCATAATTTGGTTATTATAAAGAATGCTGCAATAAGCCTAGGAATGCATGTATCCCTTTGAATTAGTGTTTTTGTATTTTGGGGGTAAATACCCAGCAGTACTCTTACAAGATGAGAGTAGCTCTATTTTTAACTTTTTTTAAAAACTTATGTCCCTTTTTTTTTTAATGTTTTATTTATTTTTGATACAGAGAGAGACAGAGCATGAGAGGGGGAAGGGCAGAGAGAGAAGGAGACACAGAATCCGAAGCAGCCTCCAGGCTCTGAGCTAGCTATCAACCCAGAGCTTGACGTGGGCCTCAAACCCACGAACGTGAGATCATGACCTGAGCTGACATCGGAGGCTTAACCGACTGAGCCACCCAGGCGCCCCGATATTTAACTTTTGGAGGAGCCTCCACAGTCTCTTCCGCAGTGGCTGTACCAGTTTGCATTCCCACCAACAGTGCACGAGGATTCTTTTTTCTCCACATCTTTGCCAACTATCTCATTGTAGTTTTGATTTGCATTGCATTTCCTTGATGATGAGTGATGTTGAACATCTTCTCATGTCTGTCGACCATCTGTATGTCTTCTTTGGACAAGTGTCTGTTTATATCTTCCACCCATGTTTAACTAGATGATTTATTTTTTGGGTGTTGCATTGTATAAGTTCTTTACATACTGAATTTTGGATACTAACCATTTTCTGGATATGTCATTTGCAAATACCTTCTCCTGTTCTGAAGTTTACCTTTTAGACGGTTTCCTTTGCTGTGTATAAGCTTTTTATTTTGATGTGTGGTTTCAATAGTTTATTTTTGCTTTTGTTTTCCTTGCCTCGGGAGCCGTATCAAGAAAGGTGTTGCTATGGCCAATGTCAGAGAAATAATAGCCTGTGCTCTCTTCAAAGATTTTTATGGTTTCATATCTCACACTTAGGTCCTTAATCCATTTTGAGTTTATTTTCATGTATGGTGTAAAGAAGTGGTCCAGCTTCATTCTTTTGCATGTTACTGTCCAGTTTTCCCAATACCATTTATTGAAGAGACTGTCTCTCCCACTGCATGTTTTTGCATCCTTCACCAAAGATGAATTGACTGTATAACTGTGGGTTTATTTCTGGGTTTTCTATTCTGTGCCATTGATCTGTGTGTCTGTTGTGTCAGTTACCATCCTATTTGATTACTACAGCTTTTTATATAACTCGAAGCCTGGAATTGTGGTGCCTCCGATTTTTTTTTTTTTTTACAAGATTACTTTGGCTATTTGGGGCCTTATGTGGTTCCATACAAATTTTAGGATTGTTTGTTCTAGAATGTTTTTGGTATTTTGGTAAGGATTGCATTAAATGTATAGATTGCTTTGGGTCGTTTGGATATTTTAATGATATTTCTTCTTCCAATACATGAACATGGGATATCTTCCCATTTCTGTGTTGTCTTCAATTTCTTTCATCAGCGTTTTATCGTTTTCAGAGCACAGGTCTATGGAAGGGCGTTTTAGCAGTGTGTTTAAATTTTGAGGGAACAGAATGGATTGCACATGAAGGCAGGACGATACTAGATAAATGTATTTCTTCTTGAAACAGGAAATCTAAAGCATTGAACTAGGTTTGACCCACACAGTTACTTACTGACCTAACCTTGGTGATCTAAGCACACTGGACGAAATCTATGCCCTATTCGGTGTACCAAGGTTTTGGATTAGACTTCCTTATTGGTGAGGACCTAGTGAGTTGAGTATGCTGAACAGAACTCATTGTTTATAATTGCAAAGATGCTTGGCCATGGAACTGTTTTTCCTTTGTTATGGAAAGAAACAACCTGCCTTCAACTCTTCTACCCATGCAGGCCTGTGTCCCCGCCCCTCTTGCAGCCCCCCAAGGCACTCCCCCCGTACCCTCCCCCACCCCTGCATACCCACAGCAGGTCAGCTTGGCGACACTTTAAATAGCCTTCTCTTCTTCTTTTCCTGCCCAGGTTCCTGAACAATTCTTACACACGTTTGATAAGCTGTAGATCAACCGAAAAAACAAAAATGTCATCAGAAATAGCTATATTTTAGAGTATAAAAGGAAGAGATAGTGACGTGAAGGTCAAGGAGGGTTCATCGGGAGGTGGAGTATCTAGACAAATTATATAGAAAAAGAGAGACAAATGGGCTCATGCCCGAAGCAGCCAGAGGAGACCTACATTCCCAGCCTTAGAAGCCATTGCCCCAGGGGCCGGGCACTCACTGGCCTCTGTCCTGGCTCCTCCCTGCCCCGCTATTCCCCTTCCGTCATCCCACAGGCCTCAGTAGTCCCGTCTGTGTATTAGCGCCTGCATCCCAAGATTCCTCATAGCTCTTATGTCCCTGTATTTTTTTAATCAAAGAGAAATGAAAAGACTTGCCTTCACTATTCTTCACAACAGAAGTGCTGGTTAATAACAGCATGTTAATTTCCTCTGACCGCCATAACAAAGTGCCCCAAACTGGGCAGCCTAAACCTTCTCGCAGTGCTGGAGGCTGGACCTCCCACCTTGAGGTGTCAGTAGGGCCCTGCCACGACGGCCACTCTGGGAAGCATCCTCCCTGGCCTCTTCCTAACTTCTGGTGGCGGCCATCGATCCCCGGCGATCCCTGGTGCGCAGCTGCTGTCATCGCAATCTCTCCCTGTTGTGCCTCCTCTTCTTTTATTTTATTTTTTTAATAGTTTATTGTCAAATTGGTTTCCATACAACACCTAGTGCTCTTCCCCACAAGTGCCCTCCTCCATCAACACCACCTCTTTTCCCCCCTCCCCCTTCCCCTTCAACCCTCAGTTCATTTTCAGTATTCAATAGTCTCTCAAGTTTTGCATCCTTCTCTCTCCCCAACTCTCTCTCCCTCTTCCCCTCCCCCTGATGCTCCATTAGGTTTCTCCTGGTCTCCTGTTAGACATATGAGTGCAAACATATGGTATCTGTCCTTCTCTGCCTGGTTTATTTCGCTTAGCATGACACCCTCAAGGTCCATCCACTTCCCTACAAATGGCCAGATGTCATTCTTTTTCATTGCCATGTAGTACTCCATTGTGTATATATACCACATCTTCTTGATCCACTCATCAGGTGATGGACATTTAGGCTTTTTCCATGTTTTGGTTATTGTTGACAGTGCTGCGATGAACATTGGGGTACATGTGCTCCTATGCATCAGCATTTCTGTATCTCTTGGGTAAATCCCTAGCAGTGCTATTGCTGGGTCATAA
>NC_043709.1:120925058-120943710 GCF_006229205.1 Suricata suricatta
ATATAACTTTGGCTATTCGGGGTCTTTTGTGGTTCCATACAAATTTGAGGATAGTTTGTTCTAGCTTTGAGAAGAATGTTGGTGCAATTTTGATGGGGATTGCATTGAATGTGTAGATTGCTTTGGGTAGTAATGACATTTGCCTCCTCTTCTTTTAAAGACCCCAGTCCGATAAGGACACCATGAAGTACCCATCCTGCTCCACTGTGACATTATCTTAACTAATGACATCTGTAATGACCCTGTTCCCACATAAGGCCCATTCTGAGATACTGAGGGTTAGGTCTTCAACATATATTTTGCTGGGGGTAGGGAGAAATAATTCAACCCATAGCAAACAGCTTTCCACAGTTTCTATGTCTCTAGGAAGCATCCACTGAAGGATAGATGGAGAAAAGCTCGGCTGTTAATGGAACTTTTTCCACATTAATACTATTTGACATTTATGATGTTTTGATTTGAAGTGTCATGATTAGCAGTCAGAGTTTGGGAGCTTTTCATGACTTTTTGCTTGGTTTTCTCCTTTGCTCACCCCACCTAGCCTCTCCTCACCACTCACACACAGAATTATAAACACACAATGCAGAGAGACTCATCTAGACTCTAATGACCCCTTAATATTATAAATGTGTTAAATAAAGGTCATGTGTCTGAACTAAACCTGATATAAATTTGTGTGCACAGTTCCAGCCAGCAGCACTGTGTACATGTAAGCCTTTCATACACAATCTATTTGGATGAAGATAATAAGGAATTGATGCCATCATTTCATTTTATCAAATACTATTTGAAACAGGGTACAGAGCGTGAAAAGAATTTGATCATGCACAGATTTACTGTAGTGCTGTTTACAATGAAAAGCCTTTGCTGGATAATAAAGAAACAATAGATCCTGCAAAAGTCATAGATCTCATCTACTTCCTGTTATTGACAATGTCTGCATAGTTAAAATGAATATTGAGGTGTTGTCAACTGAGAATTTTTCACACTTTTTGTGTGAGTTACTTTGAAAGAGAATCTGGAACAAAAGATGGGAAATTGATAAGTTGTCCTTTTTAGAACACAGAGTTTCTGAGTTTCTCCATGACTATATTTTGCTTTAAACTTTATTTATTTGATCCTTTGTGTCTCATGGCAGGATTTTCAGTGTCGAGCTGCACTTCGGGAACTAAATGCAATCCCTCCTATATTAGATCTCTTGAAGTCAGAATATCCAATTATTCAGTTGTTGGCTCTCAAAACCTTAGGTATTATTACAAATGATAAGGAGTCACGGACAATGCTGAGAGACAATCAGGGAGTGGAACACCTTATTAAAATCCTAGAAACTAAGGTATTTGAATCCTTCATTCAACTTTCTCTGAGGAAATGTAGATTTCCTACATGGTGCTATAAAATATGAATGTAGAATGTTTTTAACAATGAAATTTTATTATATTTAAGCATAGTGTTAAGTAAAATGGACTAATTTGTTTATTCCTACATTATCAGCACGATTAAATCAGATTAATGATAGAGGCCATTATAAAGGACTTTCTTGAGGGGCACCTGGGTGGCTCATCAGTTAAGCATCTGACTCTTGACTTGGGCTCAGGTCATGATCTCACAGTTTGTGAGTTCAAGCCCTGCATCAGGCTCCGTGCTGACAGTGTGGAGCCTGCTTGGGATTCTGTCTCCCTCTCTCTCTGCCCCTCTCCTACTTGCTCTCTCTCTCTCAAAATAAATAAAAATTAAAAAAATAAAATAATTTTATTCTTCTGGTTTAGAAATTTAAGATTTTTAAATTCTTGTTTAGGATCTTCTTCATGATTTCCTGAAATACCAAAAAGTAGTCTTCTAAGCTTTATCAGCCGTAGTTTTCTCCAGGATAAATTCAGAAGAATTATTTATTCCCCATTGTGGAGAGTCCTCTGCTTTACTCAGCCTACTGATTTAAATATTATTTTCATCTAAAGAAATAACCTTCATAGAAACCTCTAGAATAATCTTTGACCAAATATCTGGATACTGTAGCCTAGCCAAGTTAAAACATGAAAATTAATCATCACAAGTCAATTTGGCACCCATACATATCTCCCTAAATCATACTGAATCTCAAAATCAAGGCAATAGCAAGCTCTTTGCATGCCTGGCGTGATGTAACTCTCCTGTACAACCGAAGCATGCCAGACCTTTCCCCAGGAGAGGATGCAGTGTCCTTGGGTGATATTTACTCTTCTCCTTGAGATCGTATAACTTAAATACTGCGATGTAAAATTTATAATAAATACTAATTTGTAAAGTCAGTACATCTTACATTACCTGAGGGGATAAGAGAGGGGAAAAAATCAAAGATATTTCACACACACACACACACACGCTTATTTATAACAAAATAAGGAAGAAACACTCATGGCAGTTACAACCCTCTGGTCTCTAAGTGGCCACGTGGTGGTTGTTGGTACTTGTGACTGTCTTCTTCCAATCCCCATTCCACCTTCCCTTTGCCTTCAGCAAGCACTTCAGCTGGATGTGGTTCTCTACCTGGTAGGGTGATCCATGACTTCATTCCTGAGGGTCTGGGCCACTTACTCATCCTGCCTGGTTTGGGTTAGCGTAGTTTTCCATCAACCTTAGTTCCAGAGCACGGTAATACAAAGAGATACCCTAAGGACTTTCTGTATTTCAGATATACCCTTCTTTACCTCTGTGGTGTGGAGTAGCTGTCCTTTTTCCCCTTTGTAATTGGGATCAGTCACCCCAGGAGCACAGTAACTGCCTTCATTGCCTGCTTATTTAGAGGCACGGAGAGGCCCACGTGGCTGGGTGGCAGTTTAAACTTCTGGTTTGGTGGAATCATTGTTGTGCCTCTTGGTGGAACCATTCTCCCCTTTGCAACTAAGACCTCTAGGCCAACAGAGCGTAAGTCCTGACAGACAGCAAGCAAAATATTGCCGTTGGGCCATTAAGGGGTGATAATGACTGCTACCATGCCCATTTGCAGCCCCTTGATTCCTGGACCCACCGTCACTGGCTATGGGAGACACGGCACCATATATCGGACGCTGATTCAGAATGTATATAAAGTGGAGAACCTTGCCCAGGCCCTGCAAAGTAGTGCCGCTTTGCCGGCACTGTAACTGAGTCTTCAAAAGGCCATTCTCTCAAGCCAGCTGCTTCAGGATGGTGGGACATCATCATTCCCATGACGGTGGAGGCCAGAGGGTCACAAACGTATAATACTTCCCTCTACCAGGTGGAGATTTTAAGGCATAGACTTCCCTTCAGCTCCTGTCTGCTTTTTCAAAGAATATTTTCTTCAGATTTTAAAATTACTGTCAGCAGGAGGTTGTATGTGCAACTCTACTTGGCTACTATTACTGCAAGTGTCTTATATCTGTGAAAAAATTATCTTTATCTGTGAGACGTTTTGGAGTAGGGGAAGAAAGAAAAGATGGGGCAAATTGTGAGGAGGGAGACTGATGTTACAATACAATAGAACCGTCTCCTTGGGCACCTGTCACAACAACTTTAACAATGTTATGCTCTGACTGACCTTTGTCTTGTAGTAAAATTTGGGAAGTATCAGTTTCTTTCAGTACAATTTTCTGAAGTTGTATTTGCTTTTATTATTAGGAATTGAATGACCTTCATATAGAAGCACTTTCCGTGATAGCCAATTGCCTTGAAGATATGGATACTTTGGTGCTGATTCAGCAGACTGGGGGTCTTAAGAAGCTCCTGTCCTTTGCAGAAAATTCTACGATTCCTGATATTCAGAAGAATGCCGCAAAAGCAATTACTAAAGCTGCTTATGATCGTATGTCTCATTTTATATAAACTAAGCACACATGCCTCCTCTTGTATTCTTAATTTTGATTAGTACTAATAATCATCAGAGTATTTGTCTACTTTTAAGTAATTTTTAACATTGATTGCTTTAGAGAGACAGAGAGCGTGTGTGTGTCATGCATGCATGTGCATGGGAGAAGCAGGGAGAGGGGGAGAAAGAATCCCAAGGAGGCTCTGGGCTGTCAGCACAGAACCCGATGCGGGGCTTGATCTCATGAGCCAGATCATGACCTGAGCCAAAGTCAAGAGTCGGACGCTTAAACAACTGAGTCAACCAGGCGCCCTGGCGTTGCCTGCTTTTAAATGAGCATTTGAGAATAGAGCCACACTTACTAGTTAAGGTCAAAATTCATCTCAGTGTCAATTAGTAAAAGCAGAGATTGCTCTGTCAGGGATATAATTAACTCAGTATGATTTAATTACGAATCTATCTTGTTTTTTAAGTAATTTCTTCCTAAATTAAGCCTTATTTTCCTTGATTTTGAAACTTTACAGAATCCCTGCATTGTTTGTAATCCTGAAAAATGTGGTTTCAACATATCCACATTGGGAATGATGTCTGTACAGTAATTTCAACGTCAGCTGCAGGCAGGCAGTGACATGTGATATGGCTGGGAAGAATAATGTGCTGATACCCTATACATAATACCATTTTCATTTCAGTGGCACGCTATGTTGACATAAATCTGTAAAATATGAGAGATTAATTATATCACAAGCACTGAAGATGAAATTATAGTTTTAATTTATGTATATTTGGAGTATTTTATTTAATAAAAGATGTGATTTTATTTTCCTCCTTCCACATCACTCCTCTTGTAAATGATGACAGTTTCAACTAGTTTAAGTGAGTTATTTCTGAACATATACACTCACATCTGTATATATATGTGTCTGTGTGTATATTACAGGAATCATTTCCTTTGGAATCCATACTGATTTCTTCAAGGCGGAGTTTTACAGTAGTAAGCCGAATGTTACCGTCTAGTACATAGTTAATACAGAGAGGACTTGTGAGTTACATTATAAATGCCCAATCTAGACAAGCTGTAAAATTAAGGCTTTTAATATTGGCAAAAGTTGCTTGACTCAATATTCTGTCAAATGGAATTTAGACCTTATTGTGCCTGATCAGTTCTGTTTTCCAACTATCCCAGGCCTTCTTAGCTGTTTGAGACCTAAAGAGAGGGCAATGGCAAGAAGCGGACAATATTGAAGCTAAAACTTTTGCAACTTCTCTTTTGTGTGGTTGGACCATTTAAAGATGGTCACAGCCCCTCTTGGGATAGTGAGTCTCATGAATTTATTACTCATCATGTGACGTAATCATGGGAAGAGCACCGGATGGAGAGTCCCTGGTGGTCTAGCTCTACCACTGGCCCCACTACCAGCAATGCAATGACCTAGGTTGTGCCTATGTGTGAACCACAGCCTCTCTGGACCTATTTATTAGCCCCCAACTTTGTGTCAATAAACCCAGAACAGGCAAGGAAACAGGTGACCACACTGTACTTGGTGATGGCAGGACAGGATCACCCGGGAGGGCCACCTAAAGTCAGGTTGGGTCAGATAGGTCTTCCTGACATAGGGAATTTTCATGTTAGGACCTAAAGTAAACATAGAAATTGGCTGGGCAAAGAAGGTCCCGGTGAGATGGGGAGGGGTCACCAGTGCTCTAAGGAGAAGGAACAGTGTATAAAGGCTGGAGGAGAGACAGAGCGTGGTAAATTCTAGAACTGAAAGTTTTCAGAATGGCTAGTGAATAGAAGGCAGCAGAAAATCGAAGGTGAAGGCTGGAGAAGTAATGAGGAGCCAGATGCTAATGGGCTCTCTAAGCCAAGTTAAGGACTTTGGACCTTATTTTGATGGCAGCAAAGAGCCATCAAAGTGGCTTAAAGAGGTGAGGGGCCACTGCAGACATTCACTTTAAAAAGAAAGAGCACTCTTGCTGCAAAGTGGAGGTGAGTTTAAAAGCGTGCTGAATCAGACCCAGAAAGACCAGGAAGGGGACTACTGTGGTAATCTAGATGGAAGGTGAAAGTGTCCCAAAACAGACATCTGCCAGGAGAACCCCAGGACCGTGCTTGACACTTTGGGAGGGTCCATAAGTGTTTGTTGAATGACTATATAGGTTGGAAGAGGAAGAAGGTGATGTCAAGGACAAGACCAGGTTTCTGGCTTGGACAGCTGGGAGTAGTGTGGTGCCCTTCACAGAAATGGGGAACTCAAGAAGAGGGGCTTGTTTTGATGAAGGGAAATGAAATGAGTTCTATTCTTTTAAAAAAAACTGTAGTAAGATACACGTAATGTTAAATTTAGCATCTTAACTATTTTATTTTTGTTTTTTAATTTATTTTTGAGAGAGAGAGAGACAACGTGAGCAGGGGAGGGTCAGAGAGAGAGGGAGACACAGAATCTGAAGACAGGCTACAGGCTCTGAGCTAGCTGTCAGCACAGAGCCTGACGCGGGGCTTGAACCCACGAACCGTGAGATCATGACCTGAGCAGAAGTCGGACGCTTAACCACTTAACCAACTAAGCCACCCAGGCACCCCCCATCTTAACCATTTTTAAGCTCAGGGGTATTAAGTACATCCACACTGTTGCACTGTCATCGCTACCGTCCATCTTCAGAAGTCTTTTCATTTTGCAGAACAGATACCCTGAACCTATGAAACAAGAGCCCTCACTTCTCCCTCCCTGCAGTTCCTGATAACCACCGTCCTTCCTGTCTCTATGACTTTGACAATTCTAAGTACTGTTGTAAGTGGAACCGTGAAATATTTGTTCTTTGTGACTGACCTATTTCACTTTGCGTGATTTATTCTCAAGTTCACCCATGTTCCGGCATGCATCAGACCTTCCTTCCCGTTTAAGGCTACATAGCATTCCATTGTACGTATAGGTCACATTTTGTTGATCTGTTCATCTGGTAATGGACACTTGGGTTGCTTCTACTTTTTGGCTGTTGTGAATGATGCTGCTAGGAACATACATATACGAATAGCTCTTCAAGTCGCTGCTTTCAGTTCTTTTGGGCATATACTCATGACCAGAATGGCTGGATCATGTGGTAATTGTGTGTTAAATATATGGAGGAACTGCATATTGTTTTCCAGAGCAGCGGCATCATTTTACATGCCCATCAGCAGGGCACAAGGGTTCCAATTCTCCACATCCTCACCAATACTTGCTATTTTATTTGTTTACTTAGTTAGTTACTTATTTAGTTAGTTAGTAGCCATACTAATATGTGTGAGCTGTATCTCATTATGTTTTGATTTGCATTTCTCTAAGGTTAGTGAAGTTGAATTTTGTGTGTGTGTGTGTGTGTGTGTGTGTGTGTGTGTGTGTGTGCTTATTGGCCATCTGTTTATCCTCTTTGGAGAAAAGTCTGTTTAAATCCTTTATCCATTATTATTTTTTTAACCAGGTTACTCTTGAGTGGTAGGAGTTCTTTTTTCTTTTTTCTTCTTTTTTTTTTTTTTTGAGAGAGAGAGCAGGGGAGGGTCAGAGAGAGAGGGAGACACAGAATCCAAAGACAGGCTCCAGGCTCTGAGCTAGCAGTCAGCACAGAGCCCAACGCAGGGCTTGCACCCACGAACTGTGAAATTATGACCTGAGTTGAAGTCGGACACTCAACGGACTGAGTCACCCAGGCACCCCTGTAGGAGTTCTTTATATATTCTGGATATTAACTCCTTATCAGATGTGTGATTTGCAAATACTCTCTCCCACTCTGTGGGTTGCCTCTTCATACTATTGATTGTGTCCTTTGATGTACCATTTTTAATTCTGATGGAGTCAAAATTATCTAGTTTTTCTTTTGTGTCCTGTGCTGTTGGTGTTATATCCTAAAAATCATTAACAAATCCAATGTCATGAAACAGTTTCCCTATGTTTTCCTTTAAGAATTGTATAGTTTTATCTCTTATGTTTAGATCTGCCATCCATTTTTGAGTTGCTTTTGTATAGAGTGTAAAGTAGGATCCAGCTTCATTCTTTTACATGTGGAAATCCAGTTTTCCTAGCACCATGTGTTGAAATCCATTCTTTATTTGTAATACAAAGAAACTCAACCAGATAGTCTTTAAATCCCATCTGGCACTTAATGTTTTATGAATCTACTTCCTTATGTTAGTTCTAAAATGACTGCATCCCAGTTCCAAATTGTGTCTTCTCACTATTTTAGAATCAAATGACTAAATCTGTATTTATTTCATCTATGACATTTGTGATTTTTTTTCATGTTTCCTTTAACCATTATTTTTCCAGACTGAAGATTCTTTATTTAGTCTTGCTGCATACATCATATCCTTATGTTATCCTGTAATCATTCTCTTACTTTTTGTGGACTTTCTCTTGTTCATGATCTCCTCTTTCAAGCGGGGTGATGTGTATTATGCAGCATATAAAAAACATGCACCATCATTTTATGGAATATGAAGATTTAGTTATCTTATGATTATTTTCAATTTCAGTTTTAGGAAGCAAGTAGTTTAGTCAGCTTTTTGAGCATATCAGTACACTGGACCAGCACTTGAGTGAAAGACCTACGGTGAACCCCAGATCCCATTTCTCCAGCAGGACCCAGAGTTCCAAGTCTTCCATTTTAAATTCTAACATTTTTTGATTTGTGGTTTGAAAAAACGCAAATGTTGCTTTGAAAATAGTACTGTGTTGTCACTGAGGCCGAGTATATATGATCAATGTATACAAGTCTTCTATGAAATCTTGAAAAGGAATGCTCCTTGCTTACTACTTAGCAAATATTTATTGTATGCATTCTATATGCAAGGCACTATTCTGGAAGATAAAGGAAACAATGAATAAAATAAGCAAATAAATATTTGTTGAATAGACAAAAAGATGTATTTCCAGGGGAATGTAGAGTTTGATATTTACCTTTTAGTTCAACTTTATAAATTGTATGGTACGATTTCTGTCATCTTTATTTTTTATCTATTCTTTCATCTAGCACAAAAGGAGAGCAGCGTGTTAGAAGTTTCTCACTACATTGTTTCTGTTGCTTTTTCTCTTGTAATTTTATTTTAACCGACTTTGCTTTATTTAACATGGTTTCATATCCAGTCTTGATTTTTTAAAAAGTCTCACTTACTGATTTTTAAGTTCTAATTTGGTATCAAGATTGACATTTATCATCAAATGTGGTCTTGGCAGAAACTAGCTCTTTAAACTCCTCATGGTTTAAATAAAGAGAAAAATGAAGGGACTACTTTCAGAAGTACAGTTAGGGTTAAGGGAACAAACAAGGGATAGTGAGGTGCCCACAGAGTTGCATTAGGTCCAAAGGCAAGGGGCTGAACCATCGTTAGATTTATTTTTACAACGATTGTATTTGCTTGACCTTCTTTCTGATACCGTGTTTTCTGCCTTCTGCTTTTCATTTTTCTATGTTGTCTCCTTTGTTTTCTTCCTTTTTTTGTTATATAGATTAAAGGAAATTTTAAATGACTTTTTTAAAGACCGAGTTGATATAGTTATTTAAGATTTTTAACCTTTTTGCTTTCATAACTCTTCCCTCTCCTGATGTTTGTAAATTTCATAGGGGTTATAGATTCTCCTCTCTAAAAACATAGTTTGGGAGCACCTGGGTGGCTCAGTCAGTTGAACATCTGACTCTTAATTTCAGCTGAGGTGATGATCCCAGGATTGTGGGATCGAGTTCCGCATCAGGCTGAATGTGGAGCCTCCTTAAGATTCTCTCTCTCTCTCTCTCTCTCTCTCATTCTCTCTGCCTCTCTCCTGTGCATTCTCTCTTTCTCTAAAAGTAAATAAATAAGTAATCTATATAATTCTCTTTTTTATAAATCACTTTGCTGTTATACTCAATTTTATCATTTACCATTATTTACATATTGAGTCCACTTCAATGTACATTTTAAATTTCTCATAATAAAAGATACTCATTCTTAAGATTTTATTTTTATGCATTTCTCAATTAGAGTATATATTTTTTCAGTTAAAAAATGTATTCAGGAACAGTCAAGAGTGGTGTGCTTTTCTGACCTTCACTGTAACTGTTTGTTGTCTTCAAACACATATGACAGTTGGCTGGCATTTTCTCCAGTTTTCTCCGAGCCTTCTTTTAGTAATGTCTGAGTCTTAGGGCAGTCCGATTTCCATTCTTCTTTATATGCAATGTTTTCTTTTTGTATTTGTGTAAAATCCTTTATCCTATAAGTTAAAAAATTTTTTGTCAAAATGTGTCTAGACACATATCCACACTCTCTTTGCCTGAAGCATAAAAAAGTCTTGTGATCTACTGCATCATGTTTTGGGGTTTTGTTTGTTTGTTTGTTTTCTAACTTAGGAAACTTTTTTGTATTGTGCTTTTGGTTATTGCTTTTGTTTTATTTAATAGTTTCCCCAGGAATATTTATTATTTTAGCATATCTCTTTTCTCTTTCTTCCATATCTATTATACACTCATAACTTTGATGTTTCATGTTAAGATGGTTTTTCACCACAGAACGAGGAGAGTGCCCTGCATAGGCCTCCTTATAATAAAGAGACAAGACCAGCAGGATGCCCTTTGGCTATTTACCCCATCAGTTGAGATGGCGGTAGAATCCTTTAGCCGAGTTTTGGATGAGGAGGAGGCTTCCCCCCTATTGCGGCATTCCGACACTGTTGTACTATTTTCTTCTGGTCCCACTGGTTATGTAGGAGGAAGCTGACACAAATTTAGAACATTCTGAGGCGCCCTTAATTGTTCATTGACCAGGAGTAGTTTATAGAAATTTGTTTCTTCCTGACTTGTCCCTGACCCCTTTTTCCCCCTTTTCTTCTCAGTTGACTTCTTGGAAAGACGAGTTGATTATAAATAACTCCACCTCTTCATCTCGTCTCCGTCCCGCGACTGACCGCATGTGACTTCAGTTTCTCCCATTCTGCCAAAACAGTCCTTGCAGGAGTTGACATCGACTTCCCAACTCCTAAGTCCTACAGCCACACCATTTACTCGATTATCTCTTCTATTTGTTATTTGTTTACCTCCTTATGCTGTTTACTTGGCCAGATCAACAATAACCACCTCTTCTCCCCTGCCTCCCTTCTTTGCTGTGCCTTCTTTTCAAACCCTATCTGTGTTTCTTGTCTACCCCTTTTTATACCAAATGTTGCCTCCCTTGACTTCTCTCTGTCAGACCCAGCCAGATCTAGGATGCTTTATTTTATATCAATCAGTGACCATGAGAAACTAAAAACTTAATAAAGATTAACAAAGTTCTCTCCTAATATTTCTGTATTGGAAGTAAACAACCATGAAGTCTTAAAATAATTTTCCACAGTTAGAAGAATCCCAGAAGAGAGCACAGGCAGTAATTTCTCTGACATCAGCTGTAGCCACATCTTTCTAGATGTCTCCTGAGGCAAGGGAAACAAAAGCAAAAATAAGCTATTGGGACTACATCAAAATGAAAGCTTCTGCACGGCAAAGGGAACAATCAACACGACTAAAAGATAAACTACTGAGAGAAGAAATTTGCACAGTGAGAAAACTCCATTTATGAGTAGGTTTTAACAAATATTGCTCCTTTTCCTGTTATTAAGAATAATGCAACCATCAGTATTCATGTATAACTTTCTTACTTTTCATCATCAAAAAATTTTTACAAGTTAGGGAACACATTGTCATTGTATGTCAAAAACACAGTGGAAACACACAAACACATGCCCATGTTTATTTATTTTTGAGAGAGAGAGAGCGAGTGAGCAGAGGAGGGGCAAAGAGAGGAAGACACAGAATCTGAAACAGGCTTCAGGCTCTGCACTGTTAGCACAGAGCCAGACACGGAGCTCAAACCCACAAACCATGAGCCAAAGTCCGATGGACACTTAACCGACTGAGCCACCCTCCACAGGCGCCTATCCTACTCGTTCTTTAAGTTATGTTTGTTGAGTACTTTCTAACATATGTCCCTGTCCCCCTGTCCCCACCATAGAGAGCCCAGATGAGTCTGTTTTTGACCTCGGACCAGGAGGAGGAAGGTGTTAATTACCACGTTGCTATGAGGTTTATGAACTGGCATTAACATCTCAGCAGGAACAAAGGTGTTGTGATAGCATGTTCCCCAGAGCAGGCAAAGAAAAGCATCATCATGTGCAGATTTATTTCCAGTTACAAAGCCTCGTGCTTTTTATTTTAGTGATACTGCACAGACGTTATTTTTAAAGGACGTTACTCTATCAGTAGCATAATTACCTTGCCATCTTTATTATCTGTGTAATTAAAACATAAATACTTTACTTCTTGGTGTAGCAGTTCAATGAATATACTGGTTAATATGTTAATTCATCTTTTAAATCTATTATAGCCACGCGGCAGTCAGCACTTTTGAGGTTTGGTGAACACAGCTGGATTTTGAGAACGCTCCCAGCAGGGTTGAGAAACTAATTGCCCATGGTATTTAGATTATTTAAAAAAAAAATCTTTCCAATCATTGTGTATATACTGGTTTTTGAATGCAACAACCACACACTCCAAAGTTAGTCTTTACAAATTAATTCTTCTGGCCAATTTTCCTGGTAGAATTTACGCTCAAGTGTTCTGTTTTGTAAAGTTGATTTAGAGCTATCAGGGAAATTGTGAGTATAAATCTAAGCATTTTAGGCCAAATACTCTACAAGAGTTTCAGGTCTTTTTTCTTCAGGGAACACTAATCAGGACGACATATATTTTAAAACCTTTCCGAAGCCACAAACTTTAGATTTAAGTCTTTATCGCACCAGTTTTAAAAAATAAAAGTGGTGACCTGCCTGAATTCTCATTTTAAATGAAAAGAGCAAGGGATTAAAATGATAGGATTACAGGACATGGTTCATAATTGGTTTAAGACAAATGAACAGAAGTGTTAGTGATGTAGGCAGCTGTCGGTTATGACCAGGTTGCAGTGTTTGGAATGAACAAAGGCCAAAAGTGATTTCAAAGATGGCGGCCTCTGAGCTTCTCGTTCCCCTCTGTGGGGGGGGGGGGGCAATTTGAAAAAAACTCACGGTTAAAAGAAGATAGAAGATAGAAATCCTATATTAGCTTGAAAGTGGAAAAGCAGTTGTGAGAATTTCTGAGAATAGTCCTAGAAACACAAGTTGATTATAATAATATGTAAATGATGAATTAGTGCCACGTGCCACGTGCAGAAGTCATGTGTGATCTAAATTAGTAAGGCAGTTTGGGCAGAGTTGTTCTAACAGAATCATCTTCTCTTCTGTATATCAACCTACTAAGAGCATATCTCAGGGGCGCCTGGGTGGCTCAGTCAGGCCTCCGACTTTGGCTCAGGTCAGATCTCACATTCGTGGGTTCGAGCCCCACATCAGGCTCTGTGCTAACAGTTCAGAGCCTGGAGCCTGCTTCTGGTTCTGTGTCTCCTTCTCTCTCTGCCCCTCCCCCCTCATGCTCTGTCTCGCTCCTTATCAAAAATAAATTAAAAACATTTAAAAAATTTAAAAAAAAGCATATCTCACATGTTCTTCTATTTTAATCACATACATTGACTTCAAAGGACAATTAATGGAAAGTCGAACCTATGAAGGACTGTAGACAAATCAGCAAAGAATGAGTTGTAAGCTGATTCTTTTCAAACTAGTCTCTGGTATTTCTTAACGGTATTAAAATTGAGTTTGGTTAATAGATCTTTGTTCTAGTACGTGCCTTTAATAAAGAGTAACTTATGGGATGCCTGGGTGGCTCAGTCAGTTGAACATGTGACTTGATTTTTGGCTCAGGTCACGATCTCATGGTTTGTGAGATTGGGCTCTGCCCTGACAGCACAGAGATTCTCTCTTAAGATTCTCTCACTCTCTTTCTCTCCCTCTGCCCCTCTCCCCGACTTGTGTGCTCTCTGCCTCTCTAAAAATAAGAAAATTAAAATAATAAATATTAAAATAAAAATAGCTATAGAATACAAAACAAAAAAATGAGGTTTTAATGTTCTAAATCAGCTTAATGCAGAGCTTGCTTAGTATAATAATGAGTTTGTCATTTATTTTTAAAAAATGAAAGGAAATCAAAAGAACAATATTAGGGAACAAAAAGAACATTTAAAATACCTTGATTTTTAATTAAGTGTTTTATAATGGGGTGAATATCATGGTATGTTCTCAGAGTCATAATTTTATTTGTTTTCAAATAAAGAAAGCCATGCTAATATATGTGTAGATTATGCCAATAGTAATTTAATAATTAAATATATATTGTAATTTTTGCTACAATAGAATGTATTATACCTTGAGATAAAAAATGATTATGATTTTTTTGACATAAGATTATAAATCCTGAAGACTTAGGATCATACTCTATAACTTGTTTTTACTTTCTCTTCTCTCCTTTTCTCTCGAGCATCTAGCACGCCAGTTTGTATGTCTTAGGCATTCTTCAAATAGAGTTTGTATTTAAAATAAACAAAATAAACAGGGTTTGTCCTTTTTAAAAATTTTTTTTTATTTTTTTCCTTTAAGAGAGAGAGAGAGAGAGAGCTGGGGAGGGGCAGAGAAAGAGAGGGAGAGAGAGAGTCCCAACTAGGGTCCACACTGACAGCATGGAGTCCAATGTGGGCTCAAACTCACAAACTGGGAGATCGTGACCTGAGCCAAAATCTGGAGTCAGATGCTTAACCAACTGAGCCACCCAGGTGCCCCACACAGGGCTGCGTCCTTAGTGAGAAGACAGCACGTGTGGACACAGCACCATGCCAGGCATCGTGACTGGTGTCAAATAGGTTCTCGCTAAATCTGAAACTTGCCTCTTTCTTACTGTTGAATTTTCTTTGCCGTGGTACTGATATCACACAAGAGAAGAGGAAAATAAATTCCGATATAAATTATTTTGCATCACTGTGTTCTAAAGGTTCAATAGGTGTGTATTTTATTTAGTGTAGAGGCTTTGTGACTGAGGCTAAGAGATAGTTTGATTTAGATCAGGAAGTAGTCGCCCTTGCACAGTTTTCACGGCAAAATCCTGATTATTTTTTTCCCTTCGGTTTATGGAAGCTGAAAATAGAAAACTTTTTCATGAACAAGAGGTGGAAAAATGCCTGGTGGCCCTTTTGGGTTCTGAAAACGACGGAACTAAAATTGCTGCTTCCCAAGCTATTTCAGCAATGTGTGAGAATACAGGCAGCAAGGAATTTTTCAATAACCAGGGTAAGCACACCAGAGAAAACCATTTGGAACATGGGTAGGTCCCCGACGGTGGTTCGGCTGGATGTTCACAAAAGCACATCTCCCCTCTCCTGTTCTGCAGGGATTCCGCAGCTAATCCTGCTGCTCAAGAGTGACAGCGAAGAAGTGAGAGAGGCCGCCTCCCTCGCCCTGGCCAATCTAACCACGTGCAATACCGCGAATGCCAAGTACGTAAGGAGAAACTCGACGCCGCCTTGTTTAGGGGTACCTAACAGTCCAAGATGTTCTAATTGTAATATTTTGGCTTTCAAGGCTGTTTACGTATTCTTTCAGATGTTCTCTCTTGGGTTATGCCTCAGGAACCGTTATAAAAATAAGAGTCGATCCGATAGCTCTTATTGTCAAAGATATTACAAAATCTTGACTGTTCTGGGCTGATTGGAAAAACATGTGAGGCATTTGATTCAGCGAACAGTTTAACTTTTGTGGAAAATTCCAGAAGAAACGAAACTGGATGGTGCTAGAAATATGAAAGGCAACTTTGTCTAAACATTTGATAAATCTAGAAAAAAAGGAAAAGATCCATTTTTTAATTAATTAATTAATTTATTTATTAAAGTTTATTTATTTTTGAGCGAGAGAGAAAGAGCACAAGCATGGGAAGGGCAGACAGAGAGAGAGACAGACAGACAGACAGACAGAATCCAAATCTGAAGCAGGCTCCAAGCTCTGAGCTGTCAGCATAGAGCCCAAGGTGGGGCTAGAACTCACGAGCTGTTGAGATCATGACTTGAGCCAAAGTCAGACGCTTAACCAACTGAGCCACCCAGGCACCCCTAAAAGATCCATTTTATTTATTTAAAATTATTTTTATGTTTTATTTATTTTTGAGAGAGAGAGAGAGCATGAGTAGGGGAGGGGCAGAGAGAGAGGGAGGCATAGAATCTGAAGCAGGCTCCAGGCTCTGAGCTGTCAGCACAGAGTCCCACGCGGGGCTCAAACCCACAAACCATGAGATCATGACCTGAGTCAAAGCTGGACGCTTATCCAACTGAACCACCCAGGCGCCCCTCAAAGATCCATTTTAAAGGGACATAAATATTTGGTAAATCTAGAAACATTTTAAAGAGTCAGTTGAAAACAATATATTTATGGGTAAATACTATGAGGAAAGATTGGAAAAGAAATGTCCTCTATATTCCAAGCCCTGTGATACATGATCTATATTATCACGAACTTTAATTATCAAGATAATCTGTCAGCAAATGAGGAAACAAACTCTGCAAGGTTACCTAATTTTTCTGGGTACACAGTGTATTAAAATGGCTGAGCTGGAAATGAAACCCAGGACTGCTGGCCTTCCGAATCCGTGTTCTTGCCTCTACAGAAGATCACCTTCTAAAAGAGCGAGAATTTCTTGAAGACAACTTTCATAAATAAAATAATTATTTACCTTCCCTATATCTCATTTGGTATGTTTATTAGTTAGGATTCTCTAGAGAAACAGAACCAATGGCACATAATATACATACACGAGGAGGTTTATTATAGGAATCGGCTTAAGTAATTATGGCAGCCAAGAAGTTTCATGATCTGCCATCTGTAAACCGGGGAACCAGGAAAGATGATGGTGTAATTTAGTGGCTTGAGAGGCCAGGGAGCCAGTGTCCCAGGGCAGGAAAAGATGAATGTTCCAGCTTCAGCAGAGAGCACATCACCCTTCCACCATTTTGTTCTGCTTGGACCCCTCAACGGATTAGGTGATGCCCATCCACGTTGGAGAGGGCCACCTTTACTCAGTCTACTGATTCAAATGCTAACCTCTTCCAGGAACACCCTCACAGTCAGACTCAAAAATAATATTTTACCAGCTATGTGGGTCTTGTTTAGCCCAGCCAAGTTGACACATAAAATTCACCGTCACAATACGTCAGTTATTAACTTCTGTGTCTTACTGTTTTGCGGCATTGTGGCTAAAATTACTGTTTGCTAACTTGAAACCCATCTTCCTCTGTATCCATCATATACTTAATCTATTTCTTACCCTTCTTACCCTTTCTTTCTCTTTGTCTACTCCCACACAAATATTTTATGAGACCTTAATGGGATGACTAAAAATCTAACAATGCCCAATTAAAATACAGCCCCAATGGATAAGCATCAGAACAAAATTGTGTTCCTGTAATAGGTACAATCTTTGACATAGTAATTTCCTAAACTCAGGTGTCTGTGTTGCCCTGGGAGGCGGGTCGGTGGATCCGTTGTGGGTTCCTGAGGGAGGGAGAGAGAATTGGGGGCAGGGAGCACAGAGAGTGAAGGCAAGACAAGCGTTTCTGTTCAAGCCTCAGTTTATTGAGAAAAATACCTACACCTATATAGGGTTTAGGGCGGGAAGCTGACAGGGTTGGTTGCTAGGAAACAGGGTCAAGAGATTTTTAGGAAAAAGGGAAACCGAAACTGAAAATTCAAACACAGCATCGGTAAGAAAGCCCAGACTAGCAGACTACAACGCTGGGCAGGGGTGCAATTGACACCACTTAAGCCTAAATGTGGTTGATCTTTTGTTCTACTGGCTACTCCAGTCTGGCTGTTTCCAATCCCTGAATCGGGAAATGCACTTCCCTAGCCGATCTTTGTAATTCAGGTAGCTCCCGTCAGGGAGCGATACTTCCTTGCCTGAGGCGGCCGAATTTGGCAGCTCCCTACACTCAGGGTCATCATTATTTAGGTGAAAGTACACAAATTTCTAGAATAGTGAGTCATAATAAGTAGCAATTTTAAAATAGCATATTTAGGGATCATTGCAGGGTAGCGGTGCTGGTGAAAAGTCTTACCAGTCACACTAAAACACTTCTATGTTGGGTGCATTTAGATTTATATCTAAAATAATAGGCCTCCAGAGTGCATAGGGGTCTTAATTTGATGTGAGTTTGCTTGGCTTATATAATTTCAGTTTTATATAAAATCATAGAAAATTAGGATGTTAAATAGCTTCTGAAAGAGGCTTCTTCGGATTTTTTCTTCAATTCAGTCATCTATTACAGAGTTTTGTCATCTGACTCTCTGGTTCCATGTTGTCGGCACAGCAGGGTCAATTAAGACTAAATGATGCCACGCATCTCTTTAGTTTTGTAACTTATTTTTATTTTTATACATTTTTATTTTTTTTCTTGTATATAAAATTTGGTTTTTTTTCCATAATATTTTATTGTCAAATTGTTTTCCATACAACTCCCAGTGCTCTTCCCCATAAGTGCCCTCCACCATCACCACCACCCCTTTTCCTCCCTCCCCCTTCCCCTTCAACCCTCAGTTCATTTTCAGCATTCAATAGTCTCTCAAGTTTTGCATCCCTCTCTCTCCCCAACTCTCTCTCCCTCCTCCGTTCCCCCTGGTTCTCCATTAGGTTGCTCCTGTTTTCCTGTTAGACCTATGAGTGCAAACATATGGTTTCTGTCTTTCTCTGCCTGGCTTACTTCGCTCAGCATGACACCCTCAAGGTCCATCCACTTTCCTACAAATGGCCATATGTCATTCCCTCTCATTGCCATGTAGTACTCCATTGTGTATATATACCACATCTTCTTGATCCACTCATCAGGTGATGGACATTTAGGCTCTTTCCATGTTTTGGCTATTGTTGACATTGCTGCTATGAACATTGGGGTACATGTGC
>NC_043709.1:120943810-121037829 GCF_006229205.1 Suricata suricatta
TCGCTCAGCATGACACCCTCAAGGTCCATCCACTTTCCTACAAATGGCCATATGTCATTCCCTCTCATTGCCATGTAGTACTCCATTGTGTATATATACCACATCTTCTTGATCCACTCATCAGGTGATGGACATTTAGGCTCTTTCCATGTTTTGGCTATTGTTGACATTGCTGCTATGAACATTGGGGTACATGTGCCCCTAAGCATCAGCATTTCTGTCTCTCTTGGGTAAATCCCCAGCAATAGCATTGGGAGGGAGTTCATAAGGGAGTTCTAGCAATGGTTTTTTGAGGGACCTCCACACTGTTTTCCAGAGCGGCTGCACCAGTTTACATTCCCACCAACAGTGCAGGAGGGTGCCCGTCTCTCCATACCCTCGCCAGCATCTATAGTCTCTTGATTTGTTCATTTTAGCCACTCTGACTGGCGTGAGGTGGTATCTCAGTGTGGTTTTGATTTGTGTTTCCTTGATGATGAGTGATGTTGAGCATCGTTTTATGTGCCTGTAGGCCATCTGGATGTCCTCTTTGGAGAAGTGTCTGTTCATGTCTTCTGCCCATTTCTTCACTGGGTTATTTGTTTTGTGAGTGTGAAGTTTGGTGAGTTCCTTGTAGATTTTAGATACTAGCCCTTTATCTGATATGTCATTTGCAACTATCTTTTCCCATTCTGTCGGTTGCCTATTAGTTTTCTTGCTTGTTTCCTTTGCAGTGCAGAAGCTTTTTATCTTGATGAAGTCCCAAGAGTTCAGTTTTGCTTTAATTTCCCTTGCCTTTGGGAATGTGTCGAGTAGGAAATTGCTGCAGTGGAGGTCTAGGAGTTTTTTCCTACTTTCTCCTCGAGTGTTTTGATGGTTTCCTGTCTCACATTCAGGTCCTTCAGCCATTTTGAGTTTATTTTTGTGTATTTTTATACATTTTTAATGGCAGTTATTTCTTTAACCTATTATATACTGTCCCTTCTGATCATTATTTTTTTTCAATATGTGTGTGGTTTGGGAAATGGGAAGTGAATGAAAGGAGTCATCTCTTGAGATATCTCTCATGGATGTAGAGATCCGGCTCTCTTGAGACGTATATCCTTTTTACTTTGGACTTTTTGAGCTAAAAAATATTGAAAATGAATGTTTTTGAGGAGGAAATGGAGTCAGATTTGACATATTTGTGCCAAATGCTGAAGACTGGAGTTGGCAAAGACTGTACAGTCAACCAACAGGAATGAAAACGAATAGGCATCCCACCCGTCCTTCTCACAAGCCTCCTAAGGCATTAATCCGAATCACAACGGAAGCGACACCAGCCATGATTGAGTATTTTTCATCAAAAGTGTTTTCTACTCAGATTGCCTTTAAAAACATATTAGCTTAAACTCTGCTCTGGTGAGCATTTCCAGCATCAGGTTTTAGAAGCGAGGCCTCTGATCACCTTTCCTAGCTGCGGGGGGTGAGGGGGGAGAATGTTGGGGGCAGGCGTGGGGAAAAGGGGGTCCTGGGTGGTGGGATTTGGGAGTAGAAAGAATGTTGCTTTTCTGCCACACCTAAGCAGTCTGAGAAGGCAAATAATGCACTGGGTAGCTTTTTGGATACCTGATAATTGCTAGCCTAATTAAAGAGGAAAATTTGCCATTAGGCATTATGAATTCTAATTTTGTTTGTTAGAAGATAACCTCTTCTCTGACATTCTTATCTCAATGTGCCTAAAATGGCTTTTTAATTTTTCTTAAGTTTTTTATTATACTTGTTTACTTATTTATTTTGAGAGAGCAGGGGAGGGGCAGAGAGAGAGAGAGAGAGAGAGAGAGAGAGAATCTCAAGCAGGCTCTGTGCTGCCCAATCAATATTGAGCTCAAACTCACAAACTGAGATCATGACCTGACCAGAAATTGAGAGTCACCAACTGAGCTGCCCAGGCACCCCGGATTTCTAATTCATAAAGTTAGGGTACCTTCTGGAGTTGGAGGCCCAGTTCATGGATTGAATAATCTCTGGTGTGTTATGATTACGTGTAATGCTGGCACAATTTCCTTTATGTAACAATGGATTTTTGACTGGGAGAAAGTGGACTTCACCAAAACTACAACGCAAAGTGAAAGGACAGTGAAAAAACAGAAGGTCTGACATCAACCAATGCCTGTAACTTAGAATAGAAAGTGTTGTGTTTTTACATAATTTAGATCACAGTGGAAACTTACCTCTAAGAGTTTCTATTCATACTTTCGATTCTTTATTATCTGCAGGGTAAAGATCTCTACAGTGGATAAAGATATGGAAAGGCCATGAACAGAAATGAAATTAACAATGTGAGGGGCCCCTGGGTGGCTCAGTTGGTCGAGTGGCCGACTTGGGCTCATCATGATCTTGGCGTTTGTGAATTCAAGCACTGTGCTTGGCTCTGTTCTGACAGCGCAGAGCCTGCCCAGGACCCCTGTCCCCCAGCTCTCTCTACCCATTCCCCACTTGTACAGTCTCTCTCTCTCTCTCAAAAATAAACAGGCATTTAAAAAACTAACAGTTTGGGGCACCTGGGTGGCTCAGTTGATTAAGCGTCCAACTTTGGCTCAGGTCATGATCTCACGGTTCGTGGGTTCGAGCCTCACGTCGAGTTCTGTGTTGACAGCTCAGAGCTGGAGGCTTCTTCAGATGCTCTGTCCCCTCTCTCTCTCTGCCCCTCCCTGCCTCAAGCTCTGTCTCTCTCTCTGTCTCAAAAATAAAATTAAAAAATAATGATTTGAAGGCAGAGGAAAAAAAGGACAAGAACACTCAGATTAACTTATTTTATTTAATGTTTATTTATTGAGAGAGAGAGAGAGAGAGAGAGAGAGAGAGGGAGGGAGGGAAAGTGCACAGATTGGGGGTGGGGCAGGGAGAGAGGGAAAGGGAGAGAGTCCCAAACAGGCTCTGTAGGGCCAGGAGAGAGCCCAGAGCCTGATGTGGGGCTCAGTCTCAAGATCCGTGAAATCATGATCTGGAACCAAGAGTCACACACTTTATCCACTGACCCATCCAGGTGCCCCTAGCCAGATTTGCATATTTAAATGATAGAAGGAGAAAGAAAAGTAAAATTATTTTTAAGTGAATAAATCAAAAGTGAGAAGGCTAAGACAACACTTGTAGGAAGAGATAGCTGAAGACAGAAACCAAAGAGCAATAATGACTTCTCTATGAAAATGTAGACGTTTAGCCACTTTGGACACTTATCCTTTCTTTATTCACTGCTAATCTTTCTGCCAATTTTCAATTTGTAACACTTCCTGGAGAGGAGAAAGCTGTTGATTTTTGATAGAGGAAATACCATCTCAGTGAAACTTCATGTGATATTCACCTTCTGCTCTTCTATCCAATTATTCATATCAAAGTTGTACATTATTTATGCAAATACTGAGAAAATTATTATTCTTGGTTGACATTCTTCTGAGGGGCAGATTCCACATATTATGAGAATATTTTAAACTGTTAATTTATAACATCACTGCCATCTGTTGGATCTGATCAGAATTAGAGTTTTTGAGTTACCCAAAGGCACAAACGAGTTTAATGTTTTACATTTTCCTTTCCAACTCTAAGTGAATTTCAGCTATTAGTAAACTAGGAAAAGATTAGAAAATAGTATGGTTGTTGACAGGATAGCTTTCAAAAGATGCAGTTATTTTAGGAAATAAGACAATGAATAAAATAAAAATACAAAAAGGAGGGGTGTTTGGGAGCCTCGGTTGGCTTTAAGCATCCAACTGTGGCTCAGGTCATGGTCCCACGGTTTGTGGGTTCGAGCCCTGCATCGGGCTCTCTGCTGTCAGCACAGAGCCCATGTAGGATCCTCCGTCCCCCTTTGTCTCTGTCCCTCCCCTGCTTGCACATTCCCTCAAAAAATAAATAAAAACATTTTAAAAATATGAAAAGTAATAACATGATACCCATAGGTAAGTAACTAATAACTGATTTTGCCATAGAAAATACGTAAGCAAGTCTCCATTGTTTATTTACAGATCATACTAACTCCTGATTCTTCATGCTTATTCCGTGTTACCTCCATGAAGAACTGGGTGATTTCCCTTAAGCTTAGAGACCTTCTTATCTTCACTCCTTTTTTTTTTTTTTTTTTAATATTTTTGTACCCCTTCTTGGGCTTCCCACGACAACCATGACGTAAGTGAGTTCTAAACGACAGCACATATAGTGGTTACCAGCCCCTCCCCCCAGCAAATGATTGATTACTGGGCCACTGCAGGCCTCCATGACACGGGAGACAGAGCTCTTCTGTAGGGACCGTTCTACTCCTGTGTGACCTGTAAGTAAGGAGTATACCCCAAAGGGATCCCAGCAAGAGACACAGTGCCCCCAAATTATGTGGATGTATGTTTGAGTAGTTTGGGAACTTTGGAATGTTCTCTCTTAGTTACAGAGGATAACCTGTCATTTTGTATTATTCGTCACTACTGTAGAAATAAAGCATCAGCTGAATAGTTTTAACACGTAGCAGAATGATTCGTGGAGTACCGTGCCTAAGAAAGCCATGTAATGTGTAGAGAAACCATTTAAAAGGTATGTCATGTACAGAACTTAATACAGAACTGCAAGAAAAGGACTTCATTTATTCACAGTGACCCGACTCCCCGTCATTCGGCATCGGCATTATCATCTGATCCTAAGTGATATTTTTTCTTGGAATGCTAAGTCTCTGTAGTGTGTATAGAAAGCACTTTTCAAAGCTTTTATTTTTCATTCCCACCCCATTAAATAGTTAGCAGAGGGTAATATATTTTTATCAAATATCCATTTGTAGACTCAAGTACAGACTAACCCTGTTTCTTAGAATTGCGTAACTGTGGGCGTGAGGCTGCTGTACACTGAATGATGACAGTCATTTTTGAAGAAGAAAAAGCAGACTCTCCTAAAGTTGGCAAAACGCCACAAAGTTCACGTCCATCTCGGCTCCTCGACAGGAGATCATATCGCGCTTTGAAATTTCAACGTCTGTTCCAGAGCATAGTTTTTGTCCAGTGCACACAGATTCACTTAGAAGTCATAACCTTGGCACATTAGTCAACGTGTCATTCAATAGCTTTGTTATTAAAGAAACATCGCCTGCAGAACAAATCCACTGTGATTCACAAAATTAAAAGGCAGTCTCATGAAGAATGCGAACTCATGTTTATCAGCTCGATGTATCGGTTGGACTCAAGAATGCTGCAGCTGTGTAGTTGTCTTTATTGCGTGCGGGAGGGGTTTTCACTGGGAAGAGGTTTCCAGAGCTCCAGTTTCCCTGCGAACAGCCAAGGGAACTGTGACTTTATACTGACCCCTAGTGGTGCTTAAGGAGGAAGTTGGGGGAGGGGCAGAAAATCGGCAATGGAAAGATCGCTCTGTATTCCAATGAAAGGCACATTAATTTAATTTGAAACACTGGCGTGTCTAAAATAATAGCTTAAAACATTATTAAAATATTGTGATCCGGCAAGCACTTCATTGTGCTGCCTTTAAAGAGAGAATATTCTACTGCTAAATGTGTGTTAATGCTTGCGTTTGTCTTTGGTCCTTTTTAAGGTGCAGTCTTTAGAAATGTCCTGCCACATTCCTCGTTCAGGGGGCTGAATATCTGCTGTGTACATAACCATTAATATCATGTGCTTGGACAACATCCGTTCCTTTCATTGTTACTGTAATGAGAGTTGATTTTTTGCTCTTGACTGTATAGCATAGAAAAGATTAGTTTGTTTTAAAATTCCTGCTAGTAACACTTTGTTGTAATATGCTACCTCCTTTGAATTAGAATGCTCACAATATGAGCGACCTACAAGGTAAATAAGCTAGTTTCCTAACGTTCTAGGAAATTCAGTTTTGTTTTAAACTTTTGGTTAAGGTTGATAACTCAGAGGACCTAAAGTGTTATTTACTGTTTTAAAAAGCTTCAAAGTTAATAGATAAAATAAATGGGAAGAGTCTTTGTGGTAAACTTACAATCTCTTCTTTTTTTACAGTTTATTTATTTATTTTGAGAGAGAGAATATGAGCGGGGAAGGGACAGAGAGAGAAAGGGAGACAGAGAATCCCAAAACAGGCTCCACACTGACAGCTCAAAGCTTAATGCGGGGCTTGATCTCAGGAACCATGCGATCATGACCTGAGCCAAAACCAAGAGTTGGACGCTTAACCGACTGAGCCCCCCAGGGGCCCCTTAAAATTTATTCTTGTATTGTCTACATCCAAGTTTACTGAATGAATACTTTTCATTTCTACCTTGATTCCTTCTCCTCCTGATAGAACGTTGTTATTACACAAGCTATGTAGTAGGTTGAAAAAATAACACTGGATTTGAAGAGAGATATAGAATGACAAGTTGCAGTTTGCAATAAACCAAGTTGATTCCATATCCCCATTTCATGTTAGTTGTCTAGTCAACTTTCACAAAGAGTTTAAACCTTATTGGCTGCTAGTTTTGTGAGTCTATGTGAGTCCCATGAAGTGATCAATTAGAAAATTATCTATGCTTCTTTATTACCCAGAGAGCAGACGCTGACATTTGTATAACCTTGTTTTAAAATTGCTCATATGTCTTTCCAGTTTAATTCCCAATGTTACTGATTTCTACAGAAAACTATCAAATTATTTTGTGATATTTTTCCCTCGCCCTCTCTTTCAATTTGAAACAGTAGTTAAAATTCCATTTTTTTCTCATCCTTGACATTTTATATTAATCCTTTCCTGTGTGTTTTCTTCTCTGGAAATGGCTGTTCTCACTCGTTGACTGCGCCTAACTGGGAAAGGCGTGGGTGGATTCCTGAGGACACCGGCCCAGCCCCAGCCCTGCAGGCGTTGGGAGATTTGACCACTTAGCTGAGAAGTTGTCTGAAAACAAAAAAATTTCATACACGCAGGCAAATTTGGAAGCAGGAGATTTTTTCTGTGGTCAAAGAAATCTAGACAGGATATGGGAAAGTCGCTAGACCGCGGCTTGCTGAATGGGAGCCGATGATGGCGGTGGTGATGACCGTTGGCACGTGTGGGCTGGCATCGAGCGACATAAAGTGGAATATATTACTAAATCCTCAAAGCAGTGCCATGAGGCAGGGATAATCGTTAGGGCCACGTTGCAGATGAAGAAACAGAGGCACAGTCTTTGCTCAAGGTCTCGGTGGTAGGGTCGACCTACCAAGGCCAAATCAGGCTGCCCTGTACATCCTAGGGAGTCTGCAGCAGTGGAAACTTCTAGTCTTCACTCCTGCAACTGCTCTTTCCCTCTGCTCTGCCCAGTATCTGAGTCTGAACTTCTCCAGATCTTCACGGAAATGTTTTTCATTGCTTTCCTGATCTCTTTGAATTCTTCCAGACTGGAACGGCCAGGGCTCTTTGAACTCCAGGAGGGCGCTTTGCAGACATGGGTTTTCATTTGCTCCTTTCCTTCCTACCCTCCTTCCTCATCTCCCAGCTTCCTTTCCCTGTTATTTCTTCTCTTCTTCCTCCTCCTCCCTCTCCTTCTATAAAGGGAATAAGGAAAAAGGGGAAAAAATATATCCAATGGTTTGTTAAGAATTTCCCACTATGCTACATATCAAAATGGCCTGCCTCATTTTCAGTCCCTGAGGAATGATGAAATGAACCAGGTAGATCGTGGCTTCCCCCCACCCCCACCCCCCGGGAAAAAAACCACCATACTTTTTTAAAGCTCTAGAGATGGATGGTTGTGAAAGGTTAGACTAAAAGTCAGACCACCATCGCTTTAATCCTGTGTTGATTGATTCACTTGCCTGGTGAGCGAGTCTTAGTCTCTCTAACTTTTATCTCTCAACTATAAAACATAGAAAATGAGCCTAGATTATCTATTATATTTTAGGCATCTGAATAATTGCCCTCTTTCTAGTATCATAGGAAGTCTGGAATATAGCTTCTGCTAGGAACTAGACGGGATCACTCTGGACCACTTTTATTGTTTTATCTCAAGGTGAAGGAAGTTATTACTTATGAGTTTAGGTTTCTTTTGTAATTCTCTCACCAGTGCTAGGGTATCTTCGTGTCTGGGCTCTGTTCTTGGCTGCAGGGAGACCATAGGGAGCACACAAAGGTTCCACGAAACTGTCATGAAACTTGCATGTTGGATGGGAGACAGACCATATAGGAGTAACTTTAAGAAGGTAATTTCAGAAGTGGTAACAGCGTCAATTAAATAAAACAGCACAATGTCAGTGACAGGGGCACGTGTGACACCGGGGTTGTGAAAGGGGCCGAGGCAATGACATAAAACTTGTCAAAGATGGCCTCTCTGGAAGAAGGTGACATTAGAACTGATGACAGTGAGGCAGCCTTAGCAAGTGCTGTCACACAAAAGCGCGCAGCGTCCTTACGATTTAGTTAAGAAAAGCAACAACATAGTACCTCTAATTGCTTTGGGATTGCGTCCCTCATCATAGACAGATTGGTGAATAGACTGATTTCTAGACTAAACAGAAACATTTGGTCACTGCAAAAGCCATTTATTACGAATGTTTGAACACCTCGACCATTATTTCTATTTTATCAGGAGACAAGTCAGCCACATAAAACGAAGACAGTCGCTCTTCCCTCATGGCACTTAGTTAATTGTTGGCAGCCATTCCAGCTTTTGAAACAGAAGGCGGCATGTATGGAAGTGGAGTATTGTGATTGGACAGATAGGCCAGTGAGGATTTCATGTCACTCGTAAGAAAATTACATTGGATATCCCTAGACTTTGATTGACTGCCTCATAATTGGTAACAAAAACCTGCATGCTGTTTGCAAAGGTGCTGGGTCCACCTGCACTCAGTCCTTTGCTATTCTCTCGTTGGAAACCTTGATGTCATAGCAACTGGAGCGGAATAGCACACTCTGAAAGTCTCAGAATTATGCCACTGAGATGCAGCAATATGATAGAAACAATTTGGTTTCAAGTCCTTTAAAGAAAAAAAATTTTTTTTGCATTTTTCCGTTCCTGCTACAGGATGTAAAGCTCCATGCATTTGTTTTTGTAACTGGGTTTTAGTTTAATAATTATGTGTTGCTTCAAAACCCTTCATTCTGAGCATTTGCCTTCAATTAATTGTGATTCTCTCTCTTACTGCCCATAAGCTTCTTTACATAATATTTCTTTGAAAGGAGAGAGCTCTCTGGGCTACTTTTGTCAATCCTGGAGTTCAGCCAGAGCTGGGGGCACAAGCCTCATTCTCCTGCAACCGTGGGGCAGCAGCGGGGGTCAGAGTTATTTTAGATGCGCTCAGAAATTGATCAACTTCGCAAATATGCTCGACTTCTCAGATCATTACTTTGGTTGAAAAATTGGCTGAAACGAGAGTCAGGAATCCTGTTCACAGCATTCCAGACCTGGCTGTGATAACCGGGAGACCTGTCTATCATAACGGCCGGTGTCCCTTCCCCGCGCACCTGCACTGACCCGCCCAGAGCCCGCAGGGCTCAGGAGCGCCAGCCCCCAGCCGGCTGCACACGCACCTCTTCTGACCACTTGCGTGCGTCTGCTGCCAATATGTCTTCCTTGGTGTGACAAACCTCGCAGAGACATATGAAAAGTCATGCTGGTGAGAATGGTTGTAATCACTGTTAACAAACAAGGTTCTGATTGCCAATATTACCATCTGTTCCATCGGGTTCCACATATTACCCTGTATGTGGGCTCTGTTAAACAGATTTCTGTACTGCCCAAGGTCACCCTTGATTCATGTAACCAGCCTTTGTAGACGGGTTAAATGTGAACCTCCAAACTGCAGCAAGGGCTTTCTGAGAAGTACCAAATCGCGTCATCTAACCACCTGACTCTAGTAAACGGTCAGCATGTCTGCACAGACAAAACGTAGCCATCCTTTCGCATATGAAATGGATATATCCTTAAGAGGTTGTCGAAAGTGTAAGATGTCATTTATTAAACTCCACATAAAATTACTTCACCAAAATAATTAGAGTAGCATTGGGGGTGGGGAGGGCAGCTATAGGTGATACAAACAGAGACCACAAGTCTGTCTTCTTGCAGACTTAAAGCCGAGCTGGGCATTTCCCCCTCATCCGCTCGCGATTCCCACCGAGATTTTCTTAATTGCTCCCCTTCAGTTGAGTCAAGTCAACTTAGACCTATCGATCTTCTTGACCCTGGGGATGTAAATAAGACTCAAGCACTGCCTCTGAGAAGTGGATGCCAGGTGTGGACATATAGCAAGAGGAGGAAGTGAATAACAAAGGGAGGCAGAGATGGGCAAGAAGGACTCTGCATGGAAGGGACAGTTGAGCAGGTTTTGAAGGGTGAAATGCAGTCCCTGAGGCAGAGGCGTGGAGGGGTAGGGACCGGCGCTTTGGGGCAGAAAGAAGCATGAGTGCAAAGACACAGACATGAAACAGCACGGCATTTTCAGGGAGCCATAAACAGACACTCATTTGTGCACATATTTTTCCTTAGCAACATTCTTAGTGCCCTTGCTCATAGTGCTTTTCCATCGTGGAGCCTCAGGATTTAAACTTTGTGCTAAACTCATTCCCAAAACAAGCTTCTATCAAATAATATTTCAAGATTGTTGCTGTTCTGTGTGACCATTTGTACCAAAACATCATTTAAAAAAATGTATGTATGCTTAGCAAACAAATGGTCTTGAGCCCGTGTGGAGAAGAGCCCCTGATCTAGTCGCGGGGGGGCAGGAGAGAGTATGTATGCTTGCTCCCCAGAGGAAGAAGTGTTTGTGCTGAATTGGCAAGGCAAATAGGAATTTTCCGGGAGAAGAGTTTGTCAGGAAGTTAGGACAGCGTTCGGGAACACCCAGAGAGAAGACAGAGCCCGGTGGTGGCGGTGGCGTGGTGCAGGTGGCCAGAGAGGCCCAGAGCACAGAGCCACAGGAAGAGGTGCGGGCCTCCTGCCGTGGTCAGGGAGGCGCGGTGTCCCATGCAAGGGCCTCAGAGGCCAAGTGAGAGATTTAGGGCTTCATCCTGACCAACGGGAAACCAGAAACATTTTAAGTAGGGCAGAAATCTGATTGTATGTATTACATACATATCACTGTTTATATAATTATAACAATCTGATTCTGATTCTATGTATTCTATATATCACTATATATAATTATAATAATCTGCTTATTTATTTTTAAATGTTTATTCCTTTCTTAGAGAGACAGCACGAGTGGGGGAAGGGCACAGAGAAAGGGGAACAGAGGATCCAAAGCAGGCTCTGTGCTGAGTGCAGCGATTCCATGAGGTTCGAACTCAGAAGCGATGAGATCATGACCTGAGTCAAAGCTGGTCACTCAACCGACTGAGCCACCCAGGCGCCCAGGATTATTATTTTAAAAGGTCACTTTAGCCATAAATTGGAGAAAGGGTTAGAGGGGGACTAGAGAGACCAGTTAGAAGAGCACACCAGTTCACGAGAGAGGATGTGGACTAAATTCAATCAGAGCGGTGGAGCTGGAGAAAAGAGAGAGGTTCGAGAAATATGGGGGAGGAAACGAGTCAGGACTTGGTAATAAATTGGATACACATGATGTGTCGAACTTCACTTCTATTTACATACATCAAATGACATAAACAGATGTTTTTATACATTCCCATATTCGGGTTTTAGTTATTTTTTTAATGTATATTTTAAACTCTTCCTTGATGAAACTCCAACAGGGAAATTAATGATAGTAAGAATCAAAATATTTTCGGATTAGTCTGACAACATATGGCCCCATAATTCTGGATTTTGTAACAAAGCAATTTGACTTCCGTCCCGTTCATTTGGAGAATATTACAGACTATTTAGGAAATGGAAATGTGTTCTCAAGATATGACAGGCTTCAGCTTGTGTACATATTAGACACTGAGAAAAATAAAACAGAACGCCTTGGGTCTGAATCACAAAATTAATGCCATTCTTTTTTGTTAAATATATAAATTCTGTGCTCTATTTCTAGAAATGAAATTAGGGTGTTTTTTTTAGGTAAGAATAATAAACTTGACTTTTTTTCCCACCATAATAATTTAATCTCAGTTATGCTTTTTACACGAACGTTACAAGCAGGTAACGGCATGTTACAGACAGGGATGGTCCCACAATGCAAGTAGTTCTGCCAGCTGCCCGCCTATGATTTGTCTTTTGACGCTGGCAGTTATGTTCCATTTAGTAAAAGCTCTATTCCATTGTGTACCAGAACCTTCGGTTTCTTAAACAGCGAGCATTTTATGTACTTCTCTTTCCTGGTTCATAAAGAGTACAGAAAAGAGCAGACGGTAGAGATACAAAGGAACCGAGGTAAAATATGCCTTTGTCCAAGAGAGGAAGAAGCCACCACAAAACACAAAAGCTGTGGGCAGAGGCACATCTGATGAGAATTCCTGCATCTCTTGGCCCCCGCCCACTTTTTTTTAATAAGAAAAATCGAAACGATGGAGTGTGATACTATGTATTTACTTAAATATTCCGGGAAACACCTGATACATACAAAAGACAAAGCCCTTGAGAATTGACGGGGATGCATTTACCTAAAATACTGGTACCCTCTCTCATGGTTGAAATTACCGTATATAAAATACCGTATTTGAAATACCTCCACTGTCTGCTCCTTCTTTATTCTCCGGGATGTTTTAAAAGGCGATTCCCGTCAAAGGAAAAAAATCACTAAGTGACAAAGGAATTGTGCATGCTCACCAAAGTATAGTTTGCAATGATTAAAAACTACAAAGTATTTTGGTTGAAGGGGACTGATTGCATTAAGTGCCTGAAAAACAAGTCAGAGAAATAAAATGAGTTTTGAACCGGTTTATGTCTATAATGATTAGAAACTATGCATAATTTCAAATGCTTGCTGGCATTTCAACTATAAGTAGAACTAGGAGAAGTTTCTGATAAACTATTAGAGCCCTCAAAGTTTTCCTTATTGATAAAATCAAATGACTGCCATTTGATTGACAGTAGGAGAGAATTAAAAGTAAAAGTAAGATTTATCTTGAGAGAGTTTATTTTAATCCCCGAGGAAAGGAAAGCAGATGCTGGCCCTCAAGCTATTGCATAGTGAAATGCAGGCCCTTCCTAACAATATTTTTATATAAACATATTTTGGTTACATGTCATCCAACCAAATTTTGAAGGGATGCCTTCCCAGAAAAAGAATGGGAGACACCACAAGAAGGGTTACATATGCACCAAGGACCAGAGTATGGGTACAAATGGAACCAGACTCTGACTTTGCTTTTGTATCAATATCGCATGTTTTAGGACAAAAATGTTCACACCAGGGGTGGGAGGTGCCTTGAGGGTTAGAACTGACCAGGCTCGGCGCTCCCCAGAGCCTCAGTCATTTTGTTCCCGCCTAGTTGCTGTAGGATCAGTCCACCTCCAAGCTGGTCCGTGTGACAATCACAGCTTCTTTTCTCCTCGGTGATATTTCATTTACATTCTGTACTCTCTTAGGCAACTGTGATAACTTCATATTCTTTTTTTTTTTTTTTTTTAGTTTTTTTATATTTGTTTTTTGAGAGAGAGAGAAAGAGCAAGCTGGGGAGGGGCAGAGAGAGGGAGATCCACACTGTCAGTACAGAGCCTGATGCAGGGCTCCAACTCACAAACATGAGATCATGACCTGAGCCGAAACCATGAGTGGGACACTTAACTGACGGAGCCACCAGGTGTCCGGATAACTTCTATTCTTGTCCGGATAACTTCTATTCTTGAGGTTGCCATTTCTCCTTTACAATCAGCAAATTTAAATGACTACCAAATTAAATTTAATTCATCAGAATTCATCAGAATGATGAGCTGAATCTTATAGCCTCACTTGTTTTTTTCCCCTACTTTTGGTTCTTAATATGATCCTAAGTGGAAAAAATGTGTCAAATATAAACCTGAAAGAGATGTTCATATTATTGAAATCTCAGGTATGTTTTTTATTGTCTTGATTGCCTCTATTTTCATGATGATATAAATGGATTTTTAACAAGAATTTGGGGTCTTCCTTTGAAACTAGCATGCTCTGTATATCTTATTGTTTGGACCATCTCTTATCTGAAGCAATTCCAAATATTAAGGAACATAATTAAATCATCTTCCATTTGTTAAAATAATTTCTTTTTTATTTTCCCTACTTTATGAGTTTTTTAATCAATTAGAAAGCATGGACTATAGAAAGTATGGCATTCTTAAAAAGAGATATAGGCTTATTACTTGAGAGACTATTAATATCTTTACAGATGACTGTGGTCTTTTTATAGCAGAAATAGGAGATTTACCAAATGATTATGCCTACATTACTAACAGTAGTTAGTAGTTATCATGTCAGTAGTATGACTTTGATCTTTGATGCTTAATTTGCAAAAGCAACATTCACCTCCAAAATGTTTTACTGGCTCCAAATGTGTTACCCTCTGCCCACAATTAGCAGCCTCATTTAAAAAGGGGGAGGATGAGCTAAAGAATTTTACTTACACCAGGAGCATTCCTCTACACACTCATTCCTACTACTTAAAACTTTGCAGGGCACCTGGGTGACTCAGTCGTTTGAGCATCTGACTTCGGCTTAGGTCATAATCTCATGCTTTGTGGGTTTGAGCCCTGCATTAGACTCTGTGCTGACAGCTCAGAGCCTGGAGCCTGTTTTGGATTCTGTGTCTCCCTCTCTCTCTGCCTCTTGCCCACTCACACTCTGTCTCTCTCTCAAAGATCAATAAACGTTTAAAAAAATAAAAATTAAAAGCTTTGTTTTCCTACTGTATGGGAATATCTTGATCGACTTTCTTTGAATAGAATTTCCTGATCTTACACGTATCACTGAATTAAAAAATTAACAGTTGTAGGAGGGTTTCTAAGAAGTAGTCATGCATTTTTCCATAACTACAAGCTGTACAAGTAGAAAAAAAGTTATTTAAATTCCTTCTTACTTGACATTTTCCCAGACTCCATTTAAATCCCCAGCACCCCAATTCCGGGTTCATCGCAGTATAAATTAGTTTTTTTCCAACCAAAACTGTATTTCTGTACCCATGTGTGGAATAAGTTCGGTTGTACCGGCCCAAGACGATGTCTTGAACTCGGACCAATGACCTTCACTTCTGCTCCATCCACCCAGCGCTGTTGCTGAAGCCGATGGTATCGATCCGTTAATAAACACCCTGTCCAGCAAACGAGACGGAGCCGTCGCCAACGCTGCTATGGTGTTAGCGAACATGGCAATGCAGGAGCCTCTGCGTGTGAACATCCAGAATCACGATGTCATGCGCGCCCTCGTCTGCCCCCTGCGTTCCGCGAACCCAGTGGTGCAGAGCAAGGCGGCGCTCACCGTCGCTGCAACTGCGTGCGATGTCGAGGCACGGACAGAGGTGAGGCTTACTCACTAATGCGATCTAGATGCAATCTAGAGTAAATAAAGGTTTATTTACTAACCTTTCTTCCCTCGGTGTTCTGGCCCGTGCCCATTGGTGGATTCATCTGAAACATTTTCAAGTGTTTGAACCTACCCATCATTGAGGTCCCTCAACGTTGGCGCAACACGTCAACCATGGAGTCTGGGTGATAATAACGTGTTAGTGTTGTGTTCACCAGTTGTAAGAAATGTACCAATCCGGCAGGGGACTTGATAATGGGAAATCGGCGTGTGTGGGTGCAGGGAGTATGGGAAATCTCTGTCCAACTGCTTGATTTTGCAGTGAACCTAAAACTACAAAAAATAAAATCCATTAACTTGGTGCCATACTTTGGAAGATAAATTGGCATTATCTAGCAAAGGAGCGTGTATTCTATAAACTGGTGATCTAAGTTATACCCAAGCCAGTTTCTTGCCTCTGTGCACCAGAAAACTTAGTTTATAATATCTAAGCAACTGGACACACACCAACTGTCCAGTTTTTAAGAGAATGGGCAAATTAATGTGTGGTATATTCACAAAATGGAATTTCACATCAGTGAAAATGAATGAACTATAGTTACAGAAAGCAACAGGGTGAATCTCAAGGATAATGCTGAGCAAAATCAAATTGTGGAAGAATACATACTTCAGATTCTATGTACGTAGCATTCGGAAATATGCAAACCTAAGCAATATGTTGTTTAGGTAAACAGACATGTAAGGTACATCTATAAAGACAAGCTAGAGAATGATTAACCACAAATTCAAGAAATCCTCTTGGGCGAGTAAGGGAGTGGATGTACCTCAGTGGTGCAAACAGAGTTCAAGGTCATTTAAATGTGTCATTTCTTAAGCTAAGTGACAGACACTATGATGCTTTATATCATACATGTGGATTCCACATACTCTTGTGTTTCTTGGATATTCCAAAGTTTTAAAACCTAGAATTTCATTTTTTACAAGTGTATCATATTTATTTTTCTCTTGCTTTTCCCATATTTACTTGTCACGTGGCACCCATTGAAACAGCCTAAGACTGTTCCTCCCCCACCAGTAGAAATAGCAACAGCTAACACTATGCAGTGAGTGCTACGCTCAGCACTTGACACGCATTTAAGCCTCCCTCGTGAGGGGCTGGTTTGTAACCTCCATTTTACAGACGTGGAAAACGAGGCTTAAAGACATAGTGCACTCAAAGCAGAGTTGGTAAGTTGGAAGATCAGGGGTGCGATCTAGAGCCTGAGCTGCTGCACTGCGCTCTCTGCTCAGACAACTAACAAATCTTTTTCCTCAGCCCCTTAGGTGTCTATTCTATTCTATCCTGCTTCTTTGTTCCCATTGATTCGGTTCATTTGTATTCATCCATTAAGGTACTAAGATTCTCGAATATTCATTTTACATCTACTGTGTGCCAGGGACTATGCTAGGCTTCGGCAACAGAACGATAAAAGCATTCTGGTCACACCTCCATGCCCTCTGCAGAACGTCCATCCATTTCCTGGAATATTGCGCCCACCCACCGGTGCCTAACGCCTCTTCCCAGGCAGAACTCCATATTCCAGAAATACCATACTATTTGTAATTCTGTCCATATGCACTGTTCTCTCATGTATACCTCTTTGATTTCTCCATTTCGACATTAGTGTCACTTTTGTCCACCTGATAAAATCCTGCCTTTCTTCCAAAACCCATCTCCGCTGTCCTATCTTAGGTGACAGCCCTCAAACTTGGGAGTGTCCTCCGCTAGTGTTCCTGTCACCCTCTATGCATGCTTCCCTTGTCTGTTTGGCATATATGATTCCCACGTGAAAGATTATAACCTCCTGAAGGCTATAGGGAAGGGAACTGAAGAGGTTTTCTTCCGTGTGTCCATGTCAATAATATATATCTATAGATCTGATACAGATTGCATGCTTATTAAGTAGTTGTTAAATGAATGAGTAAATGAATGTAGCAATTCATAGATGAATGAGATCTTTGCCAAAAGAACACATGACTTAGACCATCGTGTATTATACTCAGAAATAAAGATGTTCCAAAATTTGACTGGCATAAGATGCTTCAGGTAGACTTTGCTAAGCTGCGCATGTTGCATGTGCTAAAGTATAATCTCTGAGAAGAAACTATCACTGGACACTGACGAAAAATGACTGAATCGAGTAGATCTTATCCCATAAGGGCCCTCATCTTCAGATACTGCACATAGAAACTGATGGAATATTCTTTTTTGTGTCCTCTAGGCTCAGATAATATAATATTGCATGTCAGACAGTAGATAAGAGCTCTGTCAAATCTCTTTTTTCCTGATTGGAATAATTTTATACACCTTTATTAATAATTTTATTATCTTTATTACTTGAATTTCCTTTAATAATATGATTAATGTAGTTCTGCCCAATTTTCTTCCTATTCTTTTTTGACTCTTTTTCACTCCTTGGAGAAATGAAGAGAAGACGCTGAATGGTGATAACAAAAATTGGTCTTTTTCTAGGGAATTGCTACAATACTGGTTTGGCCACACTGATGATCTGGTGGTAGTGTTGAGTGACAGGTCACTGTATCGGTTCTTCCTGCCCAGCTGTAGGGACTGTATTAGTTTCTTCTTGCTGCTGTAACAAAGTACCACAATGTAATGGCCTAAACTAATATAAATCTACTATCTTGTAGTTTGGGAGGTCAGAAGCTGAAAACAGGTCTTAAGGGTTAAAATCAAGGTGTTAGCAGAGGTATGTTCCTTTGGGAGACTTTGAGGGGAAATCTGTTTCCTGGCCCTCTCCCTTGGCTGTGGCCCTTTCCTCCATCTTCAAGGGGTATTACTCCGATCTCTGCTTCTACATGCCTCCTTTCTTGCCTCCAGGCACCCTTCTCTTCTTCTTATAAGGACCCTTGTAATTAAATTGGGCCCACCTGTTTATCCGGGTCTATCTCCCCCTCTCAAAATTGTTAGCTTATCACATCTGCAAAATCCCTTCCTGGGAAAGGACACCTTTGGGGGGAACCATCATTCTGCCTACTCCAGAGCTAAACCAACATTCAGGTTGATGAGCAGAATGAGCGAAGGTAGAGCGGCGAGATGATGGGCTCCCGGCCCAGTCTCCTTCCCACCTAAGATCAGGAGGACCCCCCTCGATTATTTCACGGTGGCCTTCTCTTGGCATTGAACAGAAATCTGGGCTTCTGTCTAAAAGATTTTATAGTAGATCCACACACACACCCCCATGTAAAAATTCCAATTATGGACAGATCCTAAAATGCTCTCACATAGTTAATATTTTTAACCACCAAATAAGGAATTAAAAAAAATGAATGTTTATGTTGTGTACTCCCAACATGTACACTTTCAGTTTCTACTTTTAGTTAAGAAATTCAGGTGGCCTGGAGCCGCTGGTGGAGCTCCTGCGCTCGAAGAAGGATGAAGTAAGAAGGCACGCCAGCTGGGCCGTGATGGTCTGCGCCAACGACGAGCCCACAGCCGTTGAATTGTGCAAGCTCGGGTGAGTGGAGCTGCCTGAGTTGCTAGCTTGGAGGAGGAGCAGAGGACGAGAGAGCATCCTCTTCAGGCCCAAGGAAGGCCAGGCGGAGGCCACACACCTGCTCGCTGGCCACAGGGCCCTGGGGAGCTGGGCTGGACACAGCGACCCTTCCAGCCAGAAGGGACCTCCTGGAGCGAGCAGGGTCATCTGGGCCCCTCCCACCTGGAGATGCCCCTCCCCACCGCCACGAAACCGGTTTCACTGTCTCCCCGTCCATTTTTCATCCCGCTAAACACCTCTCTTTCACTCCACTCCTCAGCGGTGAAATAACAACTCTGGCTCTCTGCTTTTTACCTCTTTAAGTTTTTGTTTTTACATGTATTTCTTTTGGGGGGGGGGGAGAGGATCCCAAGCCAGCTCCACATGGTCAGTGCAGAGCCAGATGCTGGGCTCGAACTCACAAACTCGTGAGATCGTGACTTAAAACCAAACCAAGAGCCCCTTTCTTGGTGGCCAGAGCCCCCCGGGGGCCCCTGTCTCTCCACTTTGAACGCTAGAATAAAATGCGTGAGCCGTGACTACATCTTATTTTTCTCCCTCCTTCACGCAGTCCTTTCTGTCAGAATTCCGCATTGAACCAGCCTCACAGCCACTTGCCTTAGCAAACCCACAAACAGGCTTTTCAGGTTCCACTGGCGGGTTTACCCTACTTCTAACCATCTTTATTTTTATTTTTGAAAAAAATTTGTTTTTAAGTAGTATCCACATCCAACGTGGGAGTCAAGCTTAACAATCCCAAGATCAAGAATCACCCACTTTACGTACTGAGCCAGCCAGGTGCCCCCTCACCATCTTTATTTTCATATATATTGCCGGCTTAGCTGGAAAAGCTGTGAGTCCAATACTAGTTTTGCTTTAAATGAAAACCTTTTTTCTCTTATGAAGTATCCTTATCAACAGTTTGAATACAAGGCACTCAATGGCATACATATTCTGAAAAAGGACTGATTCATCTTCATAATTCTGTCAGTATTACTTTATCTAAAAGGGTGAGATGTTGGGGCCCCTGAGTGGCTCAGCCGGTTAAGCGTCCGACTCCAGCTCAGGTTATGACCTCACGGTTTGTGGGTTCGAGCCCCGCATCGGGCTCTGTGCTGACAGCTCAGAGCCTGGAGCCTGTTTGGGATTCTGTGTCTCCCTCTGTCTCTGTCCCTCCCCTGCCCATCTTCTGTCTCTCTCAAAAAAAATAAATAAACATTAATAAATAAATAAATAAGTGGGTGAGGTATCTTTAGCCTTCCCATCTCAGTTCTTTACTTAGGGCCTTAGCTACACGTATAAATGGGAATTTAATGTCGAATCGCTTGCTTAAAGCAAATCATGCTTTTTTCTTTTATTGACAGGGCTTTAGATATCCTTGAAGAAGTTAATCTATCAGTGAGTCGAAAAAATAAATTCAGTGAGGCGGCTTATAACAAATTGCTCAACAACAACCTATCTCTGAAATATAACGTGACTGGCTACCTGTCACCAAGTAACATAATTAGTGACGGGTTCTACGATTACGGGCAGGTAAGTGACAGCTCTAATTTGTATTTTAGTGCGAGCGATCATTTCTGTAGTCACGATTGCCATTGCACTGCAATTTTATAACCACCTAACAGAGTGTATATTCTTACAGACAGAAACATGGGAACCAGAGCTGTACATTGAAGTCCGTCTGGCTATAGGATTTAGCATTTATGTACAGTTTCACCTAGAATCTGCTTACATGCCCTAGAGTCAGTTTGCTGATGCTCCTCTCAGATTTCAGAGAAAACACAAAAGATGGAGCTCTTTCAGTTTGGGGGGGGTCTGTTATTTCCAGGGCTCAGTTTAGCACTAAGGATAGAAGTAGTAAAAGGCGAAAGATTTATGCGATCTGAAGGGAAACCAGAGTATTAAGGATAGAAGTAGAAGTGGGTTTCTTTTAATTGACAAAATTTTTTTTAATGTTTATTCATTTTTAAGAGACAGAGAGAGACAGAGCATGAGTGGGGGAGGGGTGGGGAGAGGGAGACAAGGAATCTGAAGCAGGCTCCAGGCTCTGAGCTGTCAGCAGTCAGCACAGGACCTGACACGGGACTCGAACCTACAAACCACAAGATCATGACCTGAGCTGAGGTCAGACGTTTAACCCACTGAGCCACCCAGACACCTCAAATGGAAGAAGTTTTTTAAATCTACACGTTCCATATTAAGCAAACCTAGGAAACAGAAATGATCCACAGACGTCAAAAAAAAAAAAAAAAAGTAAGGGGGCGCCGAGGTGGCTCAGTTAGTTGAACGTCGGACTCTTGATTTTAGCTTAGGTCATGCATGATCCCAGGGTGATGGGATCAGAACCCTGCGTCAGGCTCTGCACTGAGTGTGGGCCCTGCTTAGATTCTCTCTCTCTATCTCTCTCCCTCCCTCTCCCCGCCTGCCTTCTCCCGTGCCAGTATGAGCTCGCACTCCCTCTCTCTTTCTCAAATTAAAAAAAAGTGTAGGAGTTACTGAAATTCCCTGAGATCAGACGGAAGGGGTGCAAGACAAAGAATGAAATGGGGAACAAACTAAGCGCAGAGGGACAAGGGAGCTAGTGGTGGCCGGTCTCAGAAAGCACCGTCGGAACTCCGCACTGCCACAGGTGAGGGGGGAGCTCAGAGGTGCACGAGCCAAATGCTCTGTTTGCCGGGCAGGTGCAGGGCGAGGGCCTGGGATGAGCAGGGCGGGTGGCAGAAGCCTTCTTGGCTCAGTTTGAATAAAAAAGGCAGAGGAGACAGGGCCATGAAGGAATCACATCGCTGCACCATATTTGCAGGAAACACTCTATCGTGCAAACAAAAATTCGAGACATTAAACATTTTTTATTTTATTTTATTAAAAAGCTTTTTAAATTTATTTATTTATTTTGAAGTAGGGGGGAGAAGCAGGGGAGGGGCAGAGAGAAGGAGAGACAGGATCCCATCTGTGCAGAGCCTGATGCAGGGCTCGAACTCAGGAACCATGAGATCATGACTTGAACAGAAATCAAGAGTATTTTATTTTATTTTTTATTTAATTTTTAATTTTTTTAAGTTTATTTGAGAGAAAGTACAAGCAGGCTAAGGGCAGAGAAAGAAGGGGAGAGAGAGAGAATCCCAAGCAGGCTTCACGCTGCCTTCACAGAGCCTGATGGAGGGCATGAATTCATGGACCGTGAGATCATGACCTGAGCTGAAACCAAGAATTGGATGCTCAACCAACTAAGCCACCCAGGCGCCCCTATTTTTAAATCCATCTCTACAATGTGGGGCTCGAACTCAGGACACTGAGATAAAGAGATGCTTTACTGGCTGAGCCAGCCGGGTGCCCCTAGAGACATGTTGAATAATGAAAAATGGCCAGCCTAAAACTTGAGTCTTGCTCTTCCTTCTGATTTCCCCGGCTGCCACCTCCACCATACCCACCGTAACACACACACACACACACACACACACACACACACACACACACACACCACTCAGAAGCCACTTCCCAGAGATGCCCATCTCATTCAGCGATTCGTAATTCAAAAACAACTGGTACATTATTAGCACAAAGATACTTTGAGAAAAGTGAGGAAAAGGGCAGAAAAGCCAACAAAGAATGCTTATCAGAAAAATGTTGCCACGGATCAGATAAAACTGACAAAATGTTACCTGCTCACAAGTTTTAAAAAACCTTAATGAAACAATATTTTTTATCAAGGAGAATTCTTGGATTCATTCATTCAGGAAATATTTTCTCAGTTGTAGGTTGGAAGAGGTCAGTGAATAAAAGAGACGCAGATCTCTACTTCTGTAGAGAGGATACAGACAATAAACAGGAAACGGGACAAATAAATTATATCCCATGATCAAAATGATCAGAGCATTGGAGGGGGCAGAATGGAGCAGAAGCAAGAAAAAGGGGCTCCCTATCTTATCTATCTGCTGGGGGTCACTGGGGTTGATGTTGGTAATTTTAGAAATTGTGGTCAGGTAGGCCTCCCAGGGAGCGTCATGCATGAGCAAAGACTAGAAGGTGAGGGATTTAGCCACGGAGACAGCTTGGGAAAGAACTTTCCAGGCAGAGAAATCAGCCTGTGCAGAAACCATAAGGTATAAACATGCTTGGCATATTTAAGAAACAGCAAGGTCAGTATCGCTGGAGCTGATTGAACCAAGCGGCAGAATAGTAAGGACTAAATCAGACAGAGACCGAGAGACCAGATCACGTGAGTCGTGTAGACCATTAGAAGGATTTTGGCTTTTACTTTGAAGGAAGTAGGAAAACCGGGGAGACACAGTTCTGGGCAGAAAAAGGACATGATCTGTCTGATTTTTTTTTAATGTTTTTGTTTGAGACAGAGAGAGAGAGAGAGAGACATAGTGTGAGCAGGAGAGTGGCAGAGAGAGAGGGAGACACAGAATCTGAAGCAAGTTCTAGGCTCTGAGCTGTCAGCACAGAACCCAACGCAGGGCTCAAACTCCTGAACCGCGAGCTCATGACCCAGGCTGAGGTCGGACACTTAACTAACTGAGCCACCCAGGCGCCCCTTCAGGTTCCTATTTCTAACCGTGTCTATGTATGTGTAAAATTATGGACTTCAAACAGTTGGGAACATCAGCATTCATTTAAAACATATAATACCCATGCAGATATTACTTTTTAGTTCTTAAATTATCTACAGATAAATCCTGGCACAAAACTTCTGCCTTTGAAGGATCTCTGCTTACAAGACCCCAGTGATCAGCGTGCTGTGCTCTTAGTCAACAGTAAAGCTCCTGATGTGTGAGTCTCTCGGGGTGGACGGATGCAGAGAAGCACACAGTGTTTCTTGTTTGCCCATCATCACGTGACTATATCAGGGTTCCCAGGACGGCATCTTTTTGTCCCCTGTATTTAGCACCATCGTGAATATAAACACTGGTCCATAAACTCGTAGCCTGACTTAGTAAAGACCATGAAATCACCACCAACGTGGTTTTTCCTTGGACTCCCCATTACCGCTCAATTCCAGATGTATTACTGTAGTCAGTGTTTCTTACCCTCCTGGTCACATGAAGTTCTTTGAAGAAAGTATAAATAGATCAGAGCAAACCCAAACCAACCATGTTTACAGGGATCCAGAACTGTATGCAGGACACTAAGTGCTGCCCAGGGCTTTTTAAAAATATAAAATAAGAAATAAATAGTAAAGCTGAAGATTAAAGTTTTAGAATTTTAAAAAATGGTCATGTATACCTATATATCTACATATTTTACGGGACACATTTTATAAAAATATTTCCTCTTCTAGTTCATGAAAACCTTTACAGTATTCTCTTTGTCTTTATTCATTTATTATGTCACTGTTGAAAGTTAGCTCCAGATATGATTTTCTCCCCAAAAATCTGTCTTTTGTAGGACAGACCCAATATTGACAAGTCAAGGATTTTAACTCATGTGTAATTTCAAATATGTAAAATTTTAGGCTTCCACCTCCATCTACAGAAGATAAATCTTCAGATGTCGGTTATGGACGGAGTATTTCTTCTTCCTCTTCTTTAAGAAAAGCAAGCAAAGAAAAGACCAAGTAAGAAAAATGATGTTTTCTCTGGACTCAAAGAATTCTCCCCTCAGTGTTGGAGTAAAAAAAAAATTAGATTTTAGATTTTGGTGATATAATTCTTTTCATCCTTATAGTAGTATAATTTCATAATAAAAAAACTTTTAAATTTATTTTGAGAGAGAGAGAGAGCAAGCAGGGGAGGGGCAGAAAGGCAGACAGAGAATCCCAAGCAGGCTGTACACAGTCAGCTCAGAGCCTGGTGCGGGGCTTGAACTCACGAACTGGGGGATCATGCCCTGGCTGAAATTAAGAGCCGGATGCTTAACTGACTGAGCTGTCCAGGCTCCCCTTGGAATTGCTTGGAAAAGTGAAACGGGCTTTCCATTCTGTGTGCTGTAAACGTATACTGAGCCCTTGACCACAGAATGCAGTGGCTGTGAGCAGGCTGTTCTATGATCTGTGGATGGAAGAATGCCCGGTGCCCCGTCTCACAATGGAAAAGAAATCAAGGCACGCCGTGGCAATGAACCTCACTTATGAGATGCCTTGCAAATGTAATACTTTATTATTTTCCATATGGTTGAAATCGATGATGAGTTTTTTTCATATAATAAGAAAAAATAGTTATTATTTTAGTACCGGCTTTGGATCTCCCACAGAAGAGAAATCCGAGCCTCCTTCTGGACGAAATACTGCTGTTAGCAAAGGTGCCACTAAAGAAAAAGGATCAAGGTAGGAAATGTGTTATTGTGTTCTCTTCCTAATTATAAGCATGTCAGGCTTTGATTCCCCAACAGAGTTGGGGCATGGAAGGGATGCGGGGTTTAAATGCGGAAGCTTTGCTCCTGGAATCAGCATGTTGGATGAGGCAAGGCTCAGGAGCTGTAATTAAAAAGTAACTTACTTCATTTTTGTCTCTTGCAACCTCTTTAAAACTTCACCAGAGGCGATTTCTTCCTCTGCCTCTGGGTGAGAACTCAGGTCACTTTGATCAAGATACAGTCCTACAGGCACTTTAATTAAAAAATGACAACAGAAAACAGCAGTCCTGAGTCATTTCCAAGTAGAGATCGACAATGTAAAATGAACCCTGTGCCCTCCGCCATGGCTGCCTTTGTGGGTGGCGAGCCACACACGGGGAAGTGCAGTTCTCTCTCCCACTGTGTCTCTCTCTGTCTCTGTCTCTGTCTCTCTCTGCCTTACGCTTCCACATCCCTTCCACATCCAGCTCACCCAAAGAAACCTCTGACCCTTCAGGAAGCAGCGAGAAAGGGGAGAAAGAAATAGGACCAAGTTTTGACTTGATGGAACAATTACAGTGTGGTTTCATGCTTTTTAGGCCTGGCATGTTTTAAACATGCTTTCTATATACGTTTATGTGTTTTTAAACATATTATTTCTCTAATGAGCACTTTCCTGGATTCCTCAGAAACCCATGTGGACCAATGCCACACTCCATGACCCTTTAATTACTGTTGACTTAAGCCCTTCAGAACCGCTGTGGTATTGGAGGCGATCTGGCACACATCTCTAGCATCCGATTTCTAAACAGGGACTGCCCCCCAAACAGTGGTTTGCTGTCTTCCTCGGACCTCAGAGCTGTGCATTTTCTCTTTCTGACTTCATTCTCTACTGTCAGTCTCCTTGGCTCATTATTCTCATCTCTCCTTCTCATCTGCTCCTATTGTTCTAGGCCAGATACTCTTTGCCCTTCCCTCTTCTCCCCTCCCCTCCTTTCCTCCCCTCCCTTCTCTTCCTGTCTTTCCTTTCCTCCTCAGGCTTCTCAGCCTCACCTCCACTGCACCAAGAGCTCCTTGAGGAAAGAACATAGGCTAATTTGAGTCATTTCTCTTTTCCTCCCCAGTCTTTAGCTAGTGCTTGGTTGGCACACGTAGGCCTTCATGCTTATTCAAGAGAACAGAAATCTGAGCTTTTACAGGAAAAGGTTATTTTTGACAATGTCCACCCATGTAAACTGTGCGTCTTGAACAAATTGGTTACCTTCTCTTTGCCTGCTCCCCTCATCAGTAAAATGGACCTAACATAGGGTGTCGTGAGGATTAAATAAATCAGTGCAAGAACTGTCCTTGGAGCAATGTCCGGCACAAAGTAGACACTCAGCAAATATTAGTATTGTTGTACAAAACAATTACAAGAAGCCAAAATCCGCTCAATCCTTGCAGGGATGTAGAGGAATGAGCAGAGTCTAATGTGGGAAACTCAAGCATCCCCAAAAGGACAGGAGCTGGGATGAAGTCCAAAATTGTAGGCTCTCTCTGTCTTTCTCCCTCTCTTTCTCTCTCCCTCTCTCCACGTGCGTGGTGTCTTATTTAGAGAGCCTTTGTTATCCTCCTTGACTTTCTTTTGGTTACTGCTTCACCCTTGTGACTTTGGTTTGCCATGAGAAAGATCTGGCCCCAGTCCAGCAAACTTTCAGTTCTGAAGTCCGACAACTATCAAGTGCGTATTTCTAAGACAGGCCATCTTCTCTTCAGTGGCCAAAGCATTGGCTGGCTTTGAGGCAGGTGTCTCCCTTTGGTCTACCCAGCCACGGCCCTGGGGATGAATCAGCCTTCTGCCCCCTTGATAAGGGGAGGGTAGGCACTTGTCTGAGGAGTGACCATTATGCATACATTGTACACGTCATCATCAATCAACGTGGACGTTTTCCTCTGGCATCTCTGATACCACATTAACTTTAACCTTTGCTGATTCTGCTACTCTTGGCTCTTTTTGACTATCTTGTTTTTCTTACAGCTCCGTCTGGTTCTTAATCCTAAAGCTTTTGGGGAAGAATGGGCAGTGTTTCCGGATTGAAAGTCATTCTATATACCTGTCAGTCTCAAAATGCTGATCTTCAGACAGCCATGGGTTTTTTAATCACAATATTTAATAGCAAGATTTATCTGTATTATTTGGAAGCACTCATATCTTTATTTGATCCATGGACATGGATCAGTAGAAGTCCCCTCTACTCTGGCCCCTTTTGCTATCTCCTCACATCCGTCACAACTACCTTACATATTGACATTCTCGAGGATTCTTCATTTGCTCCCTTTTTTACTCTCCATAACTTTAGCTACTGTTGACAATTACATACCCCTCTCTGAGCCCTGCCTTCTCTATCCTGCTGCCCTGTAAACGAGTTCCTAATGAAACGTATTGTTCCCCCAACTCCCAGACCTCCTTCCTTCTCCTCCTCTGTTCCCAATGCTGATGAATGTTACCATCCTGCCATGCAATTGCTCACGCTTTGGCACCATCTGAAAGTCCTTCTCCTTTCTCCCCTTTACTAAATGAGTCTCAGCCTTGTGCACTCGATGGCTTCAAAGCCTTTTAAGTCATTGTTCCCCTTCATTTTTACCTTTACCTCCCCTCTTCGGGCCTTTGTATTATATCTAAGCACACTAACCTCCTTTCTGTAAGATGCTCCTGCATTTTATTTAGCCCTCCATAAACCCATCCTCCATGCTGCCTCCAGAGCTATCTTCCCAAAGGGAAAGGCTGATTGTATTACTCTGCCCCAAACAACGATTTCCTGTCATCCTCCAGAGGAAGTCCAAACAGCAATTGTGTATGCGCAGCAAATTCCTACTCTTTCTTCATTCTCTTTATATATAATTTTGTGTGTCTGAGGCCTTCCCTGGTCAGCCCAGGTCGGGCATATGTTTCAGGGTCCATTCCTTCCTGAATCCAAATAATCTCTAATCTATAACCTGAATTTATTGGTGTCGATTTATTTGTCTTTCTTACTAAGCAATGGACTACCTGAGACCTGGGACCAGGCTTTTTTCATTTTTATAGTTATAGAGCCTAGAATGATATCAGGCACACCGAGGACAGTAAAGATACATTTATAGATTAAATATTCACAAATTATTTCAAATAAGGCTGGTTGTTGAAAGTAACAGAGGTTTGACTCCCTGGCAACATGCCCCGGGAGAATACGTATAAACAAATGGGGATCATCATTTCTTCTCACACCATTTCCAGTCTCCTCCTTGTCTCTGCGTATTCTTGTGTCTTACTCCCCACCGAAAGATAAGCCCTGACGTGCTCCTAAGGTTCAAGCAGGTCGTTAGCATAAAGAAGAACATACATTTCGGATTCAGACAACACTGGTTCAAGTGCTTGGTTTTCTCATCTTTAAATGGAAGTGGTGACTTCTGCCTCGTAGAGGTGCTGTAAGAATAAGTGAAACAGTGTTTGGCAAGTGCCTAAACCATTGCGTGGCACACTAACGTGATCAATATACGTCCAGTCCCTTTCCCCTTCTTATTCCTGGGTCCACTGGGGGGATAGATTAGTCATAATCGTGTTGCCCTATTGTCTGTCCTTTGGTAAGCCCTTCTTGTCTTGTTCCTATTACAACTGTGGACCCCTGAAGATAGAGTACAACATTTCCACTCTACTCATCTGATAATGTCATAGAGAATGTGTAATCTTAACAAACAAACAGTTACTGAGAGATACTGACTAAGAATGACGAGATATCTGGAACCACAAAACAGCTAAAAGTCTTGAAAGGAAGAGAAGGGACAGGAAATAACCAAATCGGTTATGTGTGAGGTGGCCCAGTACAGACAGGGAGACTATGATTTCTATCTTTGTCCTCATGAATATTGTCACCATTTCCCACGTAAATTAAAATCCTTAAGCAACAGGCCCTCACTGGGTGACCAGCAAGTATATTATTTCTCTGTGTGAAGGTTTAGCCGTTCTCTTCTTCAAGGCAAAACACTCAGAGGAAAGGTGATTAGTTTCACCTTATCCAGGCACCATCTTGATACTTTCCTAGGCTTCACTGAAGCCGACAAACCTAATATGCCTTCCAGAGCTTTTCTTTATAAAGACCATTCCCCTTACAATAAACATTCACTATCCCTATTTGTAAATGTATCGTAAGTTCTAGCTGTAGCGTATTTCTGTATTCAGACCAGGTTTCATAAATATTTAAGTTTATTGCACATGAGTTTATTATACACACTTAAAAGTTTATTGCTTTCCTGTCTCTCTTTTGTTTCCTTCCAGTCTGTTCATCTCTGGAGTCTTTTAGAAATTTACAACATATACTTAAACGTTTCTGCTGCTCAATCTTGATCTTCATCCTAACGACTTCCTAAAACATTTTTATTTTTTAAAGAACTCTCCTCAACCACTTTTTTTTAAATCTTACCTTAGCCATTTTTTCCCCTTCTTCCCAAATCTTGACCAACCGCAGAAGTCTTTCAGAAATAGATATTGTTTCTTACTCACATTTAACATCTTAATCACGTTTAAATACCTTCTCACCTTCTTGTCTTGAATGTTTTCATTCATTCAGCAAAGTCTTATTGTACAAATACTTATTATATCAGTTGTTCCCATGTTAGAGATATAGCAGTGAACAAAAACCTTTGTTTTCATAGAACGTACATCCTATATCCACACTGACAAATAACAAATTACACACACACACATACACGTGCGCATGCAAACACATGCAGGCTTCTAAACCTGAAATACGTTGTGTGTCCACTTTATACAAAACTCTCTTCTCATCTTTTTGGAATAGACTGGGTAGAATAAGATGCCCAACTGGAATAGATTTCTGGAGCCTCTTGAGTTTCTTATTTTTATCCCTCATGTGGAATTTTATCAAATACAACCTCGTATTGTGATAATCTTTCATATACCAACATCTTCCTGCCTAAATTGAAACCACATGTGGGCCAGGTTCAAGTCTTCCATTTTTTCCACCTGCCGTGCCTTATAATTTATATGTCCAAGTAGTTGATGGAGTCAAAAAGGAACAACTAATTAAACTTTGAAAACATCAGTATACATTTTGGAGCCAGACAAATACCTCTTTCTATGTAGTTATCTGCCCTCTCACCCACCTGTGAACATATAAAACATTTTTACTGTTTTGGATTCCCACAGTACATCTCCGTTTTCTGAGGTAGTCTTGCTAAAGTCTTGGTAAGACAGATAAATGTTCTGCTGTCTTTAATCACAAATTGATGTTCTTCCAGAGGATTAATTTTATGAGAGTTAATTTTGTAATTTCTGAACCCTTGTGTCCATATTGATTTAGAAATGAAATTCATTTGGGGCTCCTGGGTAGTGCAGCCGGTTAAGCATCCGACTTCGGCTCAGGTCATGATCTCACGGTTCGTGGGTTGGAGCCCCGCATCAGGCTTGCTGCTGTCAGCCTGTCAGCGCAGAGCCTGGAGCCTGCTTCGGATTCTCTGTCTCCTTCTCACTGCTCCTCCCCTGCTCGCACTCTGTCTCTCAAAGGTAAATAAATGATAAAAAACAAAAAAAAAAGAAAGAAAAGAAAAGAAAAGGAAAGAAAGAAAATCCATTTACGTATTGGAGCCTTTATTAACACAACCGGGCAGGCTTCATGGGAAAAAGGTTCAGATGAAGTACTTCTATTTATAGCAGCAGGAAACTACAGGTCAGAGGCTCCAGTAAATTGTCCCTTTTTAATCACTCAATAGGATTGCCCTCCATGATGTGCTAAGTCCCGCGTGCTGGCTGTCATCTGCTACGTGCTAGATGATTCTTCTGTCGCCTGCAGCACACTCAGAAATACACCTGCCTTGTGTTACAGGTGCTCTGAGTCAAGCTGTCCAATCTTATAAGGCTACCCTGTAACTCTAGGGTCAGGTAAACCTAAATATGCTTTTTACCATTCTATTTCACCTTTCTAGTGGTAGCTCCCAAGTACTAAAATCTTCTTCTGTGTGTGAAGATGTTCTGTTTATATGTCTTCTGAAAAAAAAGTGTTTAAAATTTTTTAATGTTACTTATTTTGGAGAGAGAGAGAGCACAAGCGGGAGAGGGATAGAGAGAGACAGGGAGACACAGAATCTGAGGCAGGCTCCAGGCTCTGAGCTGTTCACAGAGCCCAACGCGGGGCTCCAACCCACGAACCATGAGATCATGACCTGAGCCGAAGTTAGACGCTTAACCGACTGAGCCCCCCAGGTGGCTTCTCTCAGATCAGAAGGAAGCGGCACAATTTCTCAGCTGCTAAAGGACTCAACCGCACATCTTCTCTCTCATGAAACTACCCTTTAACAATGAAGAGGGGCAAGTAAAGACGTTCCCAAGTAAAGGAGCCCAAAGAATTACATTAAAAGACTGGTGAACATCCTGCAGGACAAATACACTGTAACCTCTGGCAATATCTTTTCCATTGACAGAAATAATTTGCATCTCTGCTAAACATGTTAACAAGCAAATTCTCTAAGGTTGAAACTATTAATTAAGAGTACATTTTAATTAAGCAATATCTTTACTGTTTAATAAGTACATTTCAGGTTTCTTAAGTACAGAATTAAGCACATTCCTCTAGATAAACTTTAGGTAAGTCTTCACCCCTGCGTGACATGGAAATTCTGTGCTATCCTTATTTCGTTTGGTCTTCCTCCATGTTTTGGGTAATTTTTCTTTTTTAAGGAAGATGTTTAATGTTTGTTTATTTTTGAGAGTGAGAGACTGAGTGTGAACAGGGGAGGGGCAGAGTGAGGGGGAGACACAGAATGAGAGGCAGGCTCTAGGCTCTGGATTGTCAGCACAGAGCCCTACGCAGGGCTCCAACTCAAAGACTGTGAGATCATGACCTGAGCTGAAGTCAGACGCTTAACTGACTGAGCCACCCAGGCACTCCTGGGTGATTTTTCCTAAAAATAGTGATCCAAACTCTTCTTGCAGAAGGTCTCAACTGAAGCAAGAGATGACGTAAGACTGGCTTAGACTCCAGGAAGCAACCTATTTTTTCCCCAATTCAATAAATGCTTATTGCATACCTACTGTGCACCAGACATCTTGCTAAGCAAATATACGGAAGACCAACGTATGATTTTATAATATGTACCAATCAGGCAGCTTTACCTTGAAAGTTAATTTCTCCTACATAATATAGAGACTATAAAACTCGTCATCGGAAATTTGAAAACTACATATGATATGGTCATTGAGGTATAAAATTATCTATTTCTGTGGGGTTCTTTAGATTACTCAGAGCACAGTTAGTGCTATTCGTTTTGTGACTTTGATTGCTGCTGTTTACTCTCAAAGGAAAAGCCGAGGAAAAAAAGAAGAGGAAAAAGTGAAGGAGGAAGAAGAGGCTCCGACATTAGTGAAATTGATGGCAGAAGGAAGCCCAGACAAAGAATGGCATCCTCCCTTCGATCCTGACTTCTGTGTTTATGTGTCTGAAGTGACCAAATCCATAGCTCCCATAACCAATATTAAGGAACAGATTGAGGTCCTTGCAAAGTAAGTCCGTTGTCTCTATACATTCATACATGTTTTTAGTTTCTGAGAAAAGGTTGATTTTAGCGGCTTGCATTTTTTTTAAGCCAGTTTTCAGGTACCTCCATCAGAATAACTGCACACCACCTCGGACTCTGAAGCAGAAACATGATAAATTGAAAAAGTGCTCAATTTTTATCTTAGGTCATATTTCCACCAAGAATCAGAGCTAGGCGCTGGAAATTGCTTAAAGAAAAATGCTTTTGCTTTTGTCATTTTCTCCAGCTAAACCACGAAAGGCATCCTTCAATGCAATCCTAAGGAATGAATCGAAAGTGTGAAAATTAAATTACTCCGTAGGTAGATGGGGTGCACACAATTTAAAGCAATCGTACTGTGAATTATTTGTAGACTCACAAATTATGTTCTGATAGAAACAACCATCACTGATTTTTATGTCCTGTGTCTTATATTTTGCACTGCATGTTGCTCTTAAGTGGAGGAGTGATCGTTCTAAGGGATGACTATTGGGGCAGGCTCGATGCTGTGTGTACGCCAAGGACACTGCCTTCTTTTTCTTTTTAAAAAAATGTTTAATGTTTATTTATTTTTGAGAGAGAGAGAGAGAGAGAGACAGAGCATGAGCGGGGAAGGGGCAGAGATCAAGGGAGATAACAAAATCTGAAGCAGACTCCAGGCTGAGCCATCAGCACAGAGCCCGACGCGGGGCTCCAACTCCCGAACCATGAGATCATGACCTGAGCTGAAGTCGGATGCTTAACCAAGTGAGCCACCCAGTCGCTCCTGACACTGTCCTCTTAATTGAAGCATTTAATGTGAGTCCACTAAGTGAAATCTGAGAAATTGACGTGGTAGCTGTAAGGGGTTAGGAATCACTACAAGTGGAAGGTGGCTTCCGCGTCTGGCACCAAGAGGCAGTGAGATGAGCTACTGGATCCTGCAACAGCTGGCACCTCCCCGGGCGCTTGTATCCTCTCCAAGTTTGAAGTGCATCGCACTCATCCAACCTGGATGTGACAACTGCAAGAAACACGGCCGCCAGATCATTGACTTCTCGTCAGCCAGACCTGGACGAGAACATTTTTGGCTGCTGACGTTTTCCGGGTGTCCTTGAGAAGCGATGACTCGAGCAGAACTCTGATTAAGCTCATTTCAGCATTTGCCAAACGTCCTCATGCTCTGTTCCTATCAGGAATACTTTTCATCATTCCCAAATCATCGTGGTGTTTGGTTTTTTTTTAAACCTGAGCCCACACCAAGACGGAGATGCTGAGGTTTGCCCCGAGCTGTTGGATCCCAGCGTTCATCACAGTCCGGACGCCTGGCTGGGACACGCGACAGCTTTCCCCAACGCTTCCTCCTGTTTTTCGCCGATGTTCTTCTTGCTTGGTTCTACGTACAGCAAGAGGAACGTCCTCCTTAAAACGTGCAATTCTGCCTCTACTCCTAGATGTGGTAGCCTTAGATGACAGAGGACTTTTGTAGATGTGCTTACTGACCTCTCCAGGGAGAGCCTCAAATGAGAAGAAACCCACAGGCAGATCCATTCCGCCTTCTCACCCAACTTATTTTTCCTTCTCTCCTCTTCCTCTCACTTTAGCATTACATAAATGCCATCTTTCTCTAAATTAATATTTATTTATTTATTTATTTAAGTTTATTTCCTTATTTTGAGAGAGAGAGAGAGAGAGAGCGAGCACGAGCGCCTGAGCAGGGCGGGGGTAGAGAGAGAGGGAGAAAGAGACAGAATCCCAAGCAGGCTCTACACTGTCAGTGCACAGAGCCTGATGTGGGGCTCAAACCCCATGAACTGAGGCACCACGACCTGAGCAGAAAACCAAGAGTCAGATGCTTACCTGACAGAGCCATCCAGGCACCCCCCCCCAAATAATAAAATGTAAATGGAAAAAATTATAAAAGTTGAACATATTTGGGGATCCAATGGGAAATTTTCCAATGTATTCATATTACCTCCAAGTTCAAATTCCTTAAAGGAAGGACCGTGTATGTTGTTAGCACAATGCCTTGGATTGCAGATTGAAACGTTTGTGAATATTTTTTCCAGGGCAGGATAACGCTTGAAAACTGTGTTGATAGAAATTTAATGTGATATTGATTTGTTTCTTATTATAAATATTGGAAAGATTAGCATTCATTTCTTCTTTTGTGCTGAATGAAATTGTGAGAGTTTCAGTTTATATATGATAGTTTGAATACCAGGAGCATCATGTTAACCCACTTTAAGTTTAAAAAATAAAGCAAATACAGTTTTTACACATACAATTATATATCTAGTTACACTCAAAGCATCCAAAATGAGATATTAAACTTTACTGATTCGATCTCGATGTAATTGACACAGGTACGTGGCAGAAAAAATGGGTGGCAAAGTGCCAAAGGAAAAACTACCTGATTTCAGCTGGGAACTTCATATAAGTGAACTAAAATTTCAACTTAAATCTAATGTTATACCAATCGGACAGATCAAAAAAGGAATCTTCTACCATCGAGCTTTGCTTTTCAAGGTACTTAAGATATTTTGCCTCATTTGCCTTTAGGTTAAAAGGTTTGTTTTTATCATAATGGTGTGAGCCACTTACTAACACTTAACTGGTTAATATTAATAATATTAATCTGTCATTTATATTTGCTTATTTTTGAGATATATGTACACACACACACACACACACACACACACACACACACACACACGCCAGACTACTGGAAGCATATTCATTCAACATTTATTATATACCTACTATAGGTCAAGGGCTCTTCTAAGGTCCAGGAATATGGAGATACTAAAGCAACAGCCCCTGGGCGCCTGGGTGGCTCAGTTGGTTGAGTGCTAACTTCAGCTCAGGTCATGATCTCGCACTCCGTGAGTTCGAGCCCCGCGTCGGGCTCTGTGCTGTCAGCTCGGAGCCTGGAGCCTGCTTCGGATTCTGGGTCTCCCTCTCTCTCTGCTCCTCCCCCACTGGTGCTCTGTCTCCCTCTGCCTCTCAAAAATAAATAAACATTAAACAAAAAGTGACAGCCCCTGCATATACACAAGGGCTAGACTTGTGGGTTCACAGGTGATGTCAGGGCAAGCGTCAGGAGAGGAAGTGATATGCAGCCCAAGTATTAGAGGCTACGTAAGATTTCATCAGGTAAAGAAGGAAGACAAGAACTAAACAAAGCAAACATTTTGTACAAGATAACAGGAATGAGAGTCCACGGGCCACTTGAGGAACGTAGCATAGCTTGTCTGGATAAAGGGAAGGGGATGGGCCAGACGAAGCTAATGGAGCAGATCATAAAGCACTATGGCAGTTTGCACTTGATCCTAACATCTGTGAGTGGCCACTGTAAGTTGTTAAGGGGACAGCAGTAACATGATTTTTAAAATATATATATTTTTTCTTTTTAAGTTTATACTTACAGAAAGTGAGCAAGTTGGGGAGGGGCAGAGAGAGGGGGAGAGAGACACTCTCAAGCAGGCTCCACGCTGTCAGTGCAGAGGCGGATGCGGAACTTGAACCCACGACCCACGAGAACATGACCTGAGCCACAGTCTCTTAACCACCTGAACCACCCAGGCGCCCCGCAGAAGCATGATTTTGAAAGATCATTGGCAGCAGAAGGGGGAATGAATTAGAGCAGGGGCAGGACTAGAGACAGCAAGACAAACTGCAAGGTCAGTGCAGCAAGAAATGCAGGTGAGCTATACTAAAGCCATAGCTATGAGGATATGAAAGAAGGTGTGAATTTCAGAGAGATTTAAGAGATAAAACTGAAAGTAGTTAGTGCCTGCCCCGGTGTGGCATGAGCGATTGGGTGAGAAGAACAAAAAGATTTTCAGGTTCTGGGCGGGGCCACTGGTACTGCTGGCCTCGTTCCCTGAAGGGGACACTAGAAAAGGGGTACATTCAAGAAAGAGGGGTTGATTTTTTCCTCCGTTGTGTCAAGTGTCTGGAAAATAATAAGAGCTGCAAAAATGGTTTCTGAGCTATAGATTGAATATATACATTCCTACCTCCTCCCAAATAACTACAAACCTCTTTACATCCATGTGTATCTTGCCTCCAGTTCCAGAATAATCCTATACACACTCCAAATGCCAACCTTCCCTATTTTCTTTTTTTCCCTAAGTTTTATTTATTTTGACAGAGAGAGAGAGAGAGAGAGATCGAGATCAAGGGAGAGCCTTTGGGGGAGGGGCAGAGAGAACAAGAGAGGGAGAATCCCAAGCAGGCCTCTCTCCATCAGCATAGAGCCTGACCCAGGGCTTGAACCACAAACTGTGAGATCATGGCCCAAGACAAAACCAAGAGAGAGTGGGACACTTAACCAACTGAGCCACCCCCACCCATGCTCCCCAATCTTCCTTATTTTCTTGGATTTTTTGTTCTATCAAACTCTTCTCTTCTGTCTTAAATCTCTTTCTCTCTATGTTTCTCCTTTAAAATCTAAACTTAAGTCTACAATATTTAAAGAGGAAAAATAAATCTTTTCTCATAATAGCTATAACTACTCCTGCAGCCCCTGTTATCATGACCACGGTCATTTTGAGATAGGGCCTAGACACTCGATTAATGCAATTGCGAAGAGTCTCAAAAATACCAAATGTTGAAATTACCATCCTTGTTTGAAAGCCAAGAAAACCGAACTCAGAGACGGGATTTACCCAAGGCCAACCGGAGACACAGCTCAAATCTGAACCCATGCCTATCTGAGTCAAACCTACCATATTGCTTCTATCTAGATAATTCTCATTCCTGGTCAAAATTCGGAGTCATCTCAGTACCTTGTCCCTCTGGCTCATTTCATTTTTCTCCTTCAGGCCACTGCAGTCTGACCATGGCTTCCTCTCAAGGACCATAGGAATCTATTGTCTGTCTTACTTGATGTGTCAAAGAATTTCTCACTCATCCTTATTTCTTGATACCACTCTTCTTTAGTAACTTTTGTCCTCTCTTTCTATGCCATCTCAATCTCTTTTGGTGACCTCTTTCCTCCAACTCTCTTTTAAACGTTGAGGTCCCTCAAGCTTCCAACACAGACTCTTCTCTCTCCTCACTTTATGGACTCCATATGGTGAGGTCATGTTCTCACATGGCCTTAAATACTAACTAAATGCCTCAGATCCAGATTCTTCCCTCCGCCCCCAGACCCCTCCTGATTCCACATCCACGTGACTGTTCACCCTCCATCCGGCTGTACCTGAGTGTCTCAGAGGCACTGTATTCGTGTGTGCTCATCTGCTCTAACAAAATACCATAGACTGGATTTACCCAAGGTCAACTGAGAAATAAGCAGTTATTTCTCACCATTGTGGAGGCTGAGAAGATCAAGGCGTGAACAGAGCCTGCGCTTGGTGAGGACCCTCCCTGGTGTGCAGTGGCCACTTTCTTCCTGTGCCCTCACGGGATGGATGGACAGGGGGCTCTGGTCTCTTCCTCCTCCTACAATCCCGCAGTGAGGCTCCATTTTCATGACCTAAGTACCTAAGGATCCACTTCCCAATACTGGGAATCAAGGCTTCAACTCATGAGTTGGGGTGGAGGAGACACAACCATTCAGTCCATATAGCATTATGCCAAACTGGACCCATTACCCTCACACCTCAGTTGAGTCATGCAGTTCATTACCCTGATCCTTCCCACCACTGACATCTCGACCGCCAATACGCACGGATAAAATCTCTTACCCTTCTTACCCCCCCAAATCTTTCACTCCTCTGAATACTTTTCATCTCCCCCATTTTCTTCCAGCTTGTTGACTCCTTTTTGGTTTTGCATTTCCCATAGCAGACTAGATAAGTCATCCATAGACCCTATAATTTGCTCCCTAGCTTCCCTCATTTTCTTTAAAAAAATTTTTTTTAACATTTATTTATTTTTGATAGAGAGAGAGACACAGAGTGTGAGTGGGGGAGGTTTCAGAGTGAGAGGGAGACACAGAATCTCTTTCCTCCCTCCTCCTAACACTTTTCATCTCTACCTCTTCCTCTGAGCAGACAGACTTGTTTTCCACTTCACAAAGAAACTGGAGACTTCCTGAGGAGAACTCATTCAATGCGGTTGAAGGCAGTATCACCCTGAGGTTAGGAACTCAGACTCATACTCAGACAGATTCCCTCCCTTCCACATTAAGTCACCACTTATTATGACCTTCCTTGGGAAAATTATCTGACCCCAGTTTTACTCTCCATAAATTGGGAAATGCAATAGTATCTATTTCACAGGATTATTGTGATGATTTAAAATGCCTTGACATGGAGGTAAGAGATCAATAAATATTATTTTGGAAAGCATGTTTATTTTTAACTCTCTACCCCACTAGACAATGAGATAAGATGATTCTAGTACCAATTCCATTGGGGGAGGGGTGGTGGGGATTGAGGTGGCTAGTTTCTATACATTCAAGTCATCCTCTGACCTCAGCTAGGTCAATTCAACTCAATTCCGACACTACGTGCCTGGAGATGGTGTCCAATCCCACAGGTTAAGGGCTCGGTCCTACAAGGCTGTCCCCTCCCCACCACACACACCCTTCAGCCACCAGTCACAAGCCCAGGTTGTCATCTGTGCTTCTGACCAACAGATTGGAGGTTCCCATGGACATGCCCCTCAGGGTTGATTAACTTGTTAGGGGGGCTCCCAGAGCTCAGACGCATTTTACTAACTAGACCACAGTTTATTAGAAAAGGATACAAGTCAGGAACAGCCAGATGGAAGCGATGCATACAGAAAAGTATGGGGAGACAGCTTGGTTGGAGCTTCCGTGCCCCCTCCAAGCACACCCGTCTCCCCGAATTTCCATGTGTTCACCCACCCGACAGTTCTCCAAAACCCCTCCTTTATGGAGGCTTTATTACATAGTCACAATTGATGAAATCATTGGCCATTGGTGGTTGATTCCACCTGCAACCCCCTCCCCTCTCCAGAGGTCGGGGATGGGACTGAAAGTTCTGACCCTCCAATCACAAGATGGGTTCTCCAGCCAAACCGGCTTGGGTGTGGTCCAAAAGTCACCTGATTAACATAAGAAAAGACACTTTGCTGCCTCTCTCAACACTTAGGAAATTCCAGGGGTTTAGGAGTTCTGAGCCAGAAAGGGACGAAGACCAAACATATATTTCATGTTATAAATGACAATGCACAGAGCACCATACGTTTGGATACTGCTGTTTTATAGTTGACTGTGTACCAGGCAGGTTCAGCCTATACGGAATGTAAGGCCCTAAAAATGACAACCATGTTTTAATCATCTTGGTCCGGTCCTGACACAGTAAGTAATCAGGATGTTACAGGAATATATAAATAGGTGATGAAAACAACACGATTCCTGCCTCTTCGTGCTAGGAGTGTTTGTTGAGCACCTACTCTGTGCGGCACTCACAGCCCTACACGCTTGACACATATCAATCCACTTTGCCTTTGTAACCTGCTAAGGAGGAGGTTCTACTGTTGATATCCTCCCTTCCTAGATGAAGAAATGGAAGCATGGAGAGGCAGAGCCCTTTGCTTTTGGTGACAGCAGCCAGCAAGTGGCTGAGCCGAAATTCAAACCCAGGCGAGTCTGGGCCAGCTGTCTCCGTCTCCATCCACCAAGATGTGGCAAAGAAGTTTCCAGATTATTATTTTATAATGGTTATTTCTTTATTTAGAGAGAGGCAGAGAGAGACTGAGAATATGAACAGGGGAGAAGCAGAGAGAGAGGGAAACACGGAATCCAAAGCAGGCTCCAGGCTCTGAGCTGTCAGCACAGGGTCCAATACAGGGCTCGAACCCAAGAACAGTGAGATCATGACCTGATCAAGAGTCAGTCGCTTAATCAACTGAGCCACCCAGGTGCCCCAGTTTCCAGATTATTATTATTATTATTATTATTATTATTAAATGTATATTTATTTTTGAGAGAGAGAGAGAAAGAGAGGGAGTGGGGGAGGGGCAGAAAGAGAGGGAGACACAGAATCAGAAGCAGGCTCCAGGCTCTGAGTTGTCAGCACGGGGCTTGAGCTCATGAACCCGTGAGATCATGACCTGTCGAAGCTGGACGCTCAACCGACTGAGCCCCCAGGTGGTCCCAGATTATTTTAAACATACTTTGTAAATAACCTCAAAACCAGGACCAATTGAAGAGATCACTTCCAAGGAACAGACCAACTTGGAGGAAGCGGCCGCAGGCAGCCCAAGCAGGACCAGCCCCCACAAACTAGCACTTCCTGCTCACAGCACCATCTCCATCACACAGAATAAATCGGCAAGAAATAGGTCCCCGCCAATTTGATCCTTCCATTCAATCCCACTGCCTATCACACCCCCAGAGCAGCCTAGAAGCATGGGAAGATCGATAGATGCACTAGTGCTGAAAGCCCGTGGAATAGCTTTTCTCCAATGACGTTATCAATCTTGTGCGGATACAATGCCTGTAACTGCCTGAAAAATGTCACTTCCCAGCAGGACCTACACAGAGATTTTTGAGAGTACGGGATCTTGCGGAACAAGGGAACTTATCACATTTTATTGGCTCCTATCACAATATCCCACATTTTCCCCCAGCCTCCTTTCTAAGCACTTCTTTGCAAGAGCTGTAGATTTCACCTTCAACGAGATGGGTCTTACAGCTCAGGATTTTTTTTCCCCACCGCTCTCCCTCCTCACTTTGGGTTGATCTTGTGTTTTCTCCCACAGGCTCTGGCTGATAAAATTGGCATTGGCTGCTCGCTGGTTCGTGGGGAGTATGGCAGAGCTTGGAATGAAGTTAAGTTGATGAATGCATCTTGTAAGGGACTGACTAGGGTGCACCCTCCTCCTGAGGTCTACATGGTTGACCTCATGTTCCATCCAGGCGGGCTGATGAAGTTAAGAAGTAAAGAAGCAGATCTTTACAGATACCTCTGAACTATCAAGTGACCAAGCGGGGGTTCACAGGAGAAGTTCCATTTTTTATGCTTTCTATGAAGTTCACCAATTGATTTTAGTTCTTTCATTCAAGTATTAGAAAATGTTCTTTCTGTGTAGAAATGAGGACACTTGGATTGAACTTGGTCGTGTTTCTGATTTCAGTCTCTTGGCAAGAGCTCAGTCTGATTAGATCATCTTATGCTCGCTGCCCCTCATGTAAAGTTTATTATTGTCAAAATTAATCCACCCCGCTGTTTCCTAAAGAGCTTCTCTGCCCTTTGGGAATCATGTGTAAAAGCACCCAGCTGCACTTCCCGGGACAATACCTCGGCCTTGTGACTGTCATTCTTCATGCCCAGAAAGCTTCGGAAACACTTGGCTAAATAAATTCAATGGTATTTAATGTCTTCAGTCACCTTGTCTCACTTTTGTAAAGTAAGATTGTTGATAGTTCAAATATTTACAGATTGATTTCAGTATTACAAATTCCTTTCTAAAATTCTTTGTTCATGTTTTTTAACGTGTATTATTAAGAACACCATTTAATATACTTCACCGAACTAAACATCTTTCTAAAAACCTGTTCCCATAAACTGTGTTTGTCTCTTGTCCTGTCTTTGTTCACTTGAAACTTACCTCTAGTTAAAAACAATTCTGATTTCCTTTTACACGTTTGAAGGCTGGGTCACGAAAAGAGTATTTTAAATGTATTTAGCTTAAAAATGCTTTTTTGGAAAAATTGAAATAGGAATAGAGTAAATCTTTTTGTCAGGAACTGTGTTTTCGGTATTGAGAACAAAATGGGGAACAGACACACATTTCAAATGATAAATACAAACTAGTAATGTGATGACTCTTATAAAGTATGTATATCCTAGCCTGGTTTTAAGTCTAAAGTTTGTAATCGTTTTACTCGGTTTTAAAAGTCAGCTTGATTTCAGAAATTAAGGCTGCGATGATTGTGTATGAACCGATGTGTAACTTCAAAGAATTTGTATTTCCTTATTTCAAAATAAAGCTCTTTATATCAAATGGTTTGGTAGTTATATTTATCATGCAATTTCATGAACTGGAGCCTAGATTATAGAATGCAAACCAGTCTCAGCATTTTCAAATCTGTTTTGATACAGAACACATTTAAAGTGGATTAAAGAGATATATAAGATGTAACAAGATAAAAATAAATGAAAAACAGGCGTAAGTGTTGGAAAGAAAGTTCAACAGGGCCAGGAATAAGCTTAGAATTCAAATGCATCCATGAAAATCCCATGCATTTGTTAGCAGTGGGTGAAAATTTGACGCTAAGCTCTCTAGCAGACAATGCAGAGGGAAATGCTATCAGTTACATGATTTATAATAGGGTCTGCTCGCTAAAAGCACAAAGCAGTTTCTCAGGAGGAACAAAGACCAGGAAAATTCCTCTTTGGGAGCTTCATACAGATGACAAATGTAATATAGAAAATAACATCTTTGAAAAACAACCTCCTAGTAAGTTCTGAAAAGGGTTTTCGTAGGCAATGGCCTAATATCAAAACGGAATGAGGCGGAAGTTCCATTCAGAGTCACTGTGCTACGATCCAGACAGACACTGCATTTTCCAGCCTGGTTCTGGCCGAGGGTTACCCTCGTCTACCCTTTTTTTCATCTTTGAAACATTTGTGTATAATGTCTCTCTCAGCCAGACTCTAGGTAATTACTGAAAAGGAATGAGTTTAAATCATATTTTCAGACAGTTCTTTGAAGTTTATCTATTTTGTGTTGCCACAAGACAATACGTTACAATAGCAACACAAATCATCAAATACCTAGAAATTGATTTAATAAGAAATTCACCAGAAAAACGATAAAATTTTAATGAGATCTGAATTAATGAAGATGCACACCATTTTCCTTGATGGAAACCCAGCAATATGAGGATTTTAGTGCCCCCAATATTAATACATACATTTAGTATCTCATTTAGAATCCCAACACATTTTCTTTTCTGGAAACTGACAAATAGTAAACTTTATCTGGAAGAATGAATGCGTATGCATGCCAATAATGTTTGAAAGTAAAAAACAAAGAAGAATCGGTTCCATCATATATCGGGGCATATATTAAAAAGCAGAAATAAATTAGTGTGGTATGGGCATAAAAATAGAAAAATATTAAGAGTGCAGACACAGATTCATATAAATATATATATATAATATTGTCTCTGGCAACACAAAATAGATAGACATCAAATAACTCTGAAAATATGATTTAAACTCATTCTTATTCAGTAATTACCTAGAGCCCATATACTATATATATATATATATATATATATATATATATATACACACACATATATATATATATATATATATATGGATTTCGTATAGATAAAAATCGCTTTTTTGCCAGGAACAGGGCACAATGATAGCCTATTCAGTAAATGACAATGGGAATAATTTTCCTAATGGAAGATCCTTTCCGGGGCGCCTGGGTAGCTCAATCGGTTAAGCCTCCAACTTCGGCTCAGGTCAGATCTCATGTTCATGGGTTCGAGCCCCGCATCAGGCTCTGTGCTGACAGCTAGCTCAGAGCCTGGAGCCTGCTTCCGGTTCTGTGTCTCCTTCTCTCTCTGCCCCTTCCCCTCTCATGCTCTATCTCTCTCTGTATCACAAATAAATAAAACATTAAAAAAAATTAAAAAAAAAAAGAAGATCCTTTCCATGATGACAGATAAACAAGAAGCCTTGTTGGACTTCAATACAGTGGGAATAAACAATCTCCAGATCTCAGTAGCCATTTTTCACATTACATGTCAAACACAGATCGGTAAAGGAGACTCTGCTTCACACGGTCACCCAAGGATCCAAGCAGTCTGCTTTATAGCAGTATGATCTGAAATACATGACTTTCGAAGCTACTGCAGTGGAGGCAGAAAGTGTCGAGTATCTCCTTTGGGAATTAGGTGCTTTGGGAATTAAGTGCTTTGGGCTGAAATAACATGTTATTCGGTCAGAACTAGACCCAGGAAATGCGGGATAATATCTGGAACCAAAAGGATCTGAGTTGGTATCCTACCTACCCTGTCACTTGAACACTGTGAATACCCTGGCAGCTGCTGTGGTTGTGAGGTTTCAAAACAATTTATATAACGTAGCGTGTTGTTAGAATAAAAGGTCACAGTTTCTCTTCTGGAGGTCAAACCATTTCATTAAAATTAAAAGCTAACTTTTAAAAGCAGCTATTAATTAACTAGAGAAATGGACAGTTAAATGGAATCCTTTCCGCGGGCTTCCCCTCCCCCCAGCTTTTGAGCAGGTGTCATAAGCGAGGATTCAAGCCTACACAGCACTTTTACTAAGTACACGTCAGATTTCAAATGCACTAATTCTCGTTAAGGAAGCACCATTGTCATCCACGAAAAATACTTTTCCAGTTGCTCAAAGTAACAAAGTCAAATGGATACTGACCTTTTCTTTTTATTGACACAGAATTATTTAAATATAGTCACTTGTTTCTCAACAAGATATGACCATGGTGTTCCTCTGCTGAAGGAGTAATCTGGTGATATGAGGCATCGGGAGATGGGGCATTTTCCTTTAGAACTTTTCATTTAAAAAAAAATTTAATGTTTTATTTAATTTTGAGAGAGAGAGAGAGAGAGAGAGAGAGAGAGAGAGAGAGAGAAAGCGAGCATGACAGGAGCAGGGGCAGAGAGAGAGGGAGAATCTGAATCCGAAGCAGGTTCCAGGCTCCGAGCTGTCAGCACAGAGCCCAACATGGAAGTTAAACTCACAGACCTTGAGATCATGACCTGAGCCAAAGTCGGACGCTTAACCGACTGAGCCAGTCAGGCGCCCCTCCTTTAGAACTCTTCAGAGAAAAGCTGTAGTACATGTACTAGTGGTGGGTAGGTGCTTTCTTTTTTTTTCTATATCAGCACTAATAAGGGTAAGACAAACTGGCTCTATGAAAATTACATGGAAAAATATCACTGTTTGGGGTGTAATCTTAAAGCAATACAATAGTAACAAATCACTGTCTACAATTTAGTATTTAAAAGCACTATTCTAGCCAAATCATGGAAAGAGCCTAAATGTCCATCACCTGATGAATGGATCAAGAAGATGTGGTTTATATATACAATGGAGTCCTACATGGCAATGAGAAAGAATGAAATCTGGCCATTTGTAGCAAAGTGGATGGACCTTGAGGGTGTCATGCTAAGCAAAATAAGTCAGGCAGAGAAGGACAGATACCATATGTTTGCACTCATAGGTCTAACAAGAGAAACCTAACAGAGAACCATGGGGAGGGGGAGGGGGAAAAAGAGTTAGGGAGAGGGAGGGAGGCAAATCATGAAAGACTCCTAAATACTGAAAACAAACTGAGGGCTGATGGGGGAGGGGGAAAGGGGAAGGGGGGTGATTGTCATGGAGGGGCCACTCGTGGGGAAGAGAACTAGGTGTCATATGGAATCCAACTTGACAATAAACTATATGAAATAAAAAACACTATTCTTTGGGGTGCCTGGGTGACTCAGTTGGTTAGGTCATGATCTCATGGTCTGTGGGTTCAAGCCCCGCACTGGGGTCTGTGCTGACAGCTCAGAGCCTGGAGCCTGCTTCGGATTCTGTCTCCTGCTATTTCTGCCCCTCTCCCACTCATGCTCTGTCTCTATCTCTCAAAAATAAAAACGATAAAAAAATTAAAGATAAATAAAAGAACTATTCTTTAATTAAAATTACCTGAGTATTTTTATATAGATAACTAGTAAAAGCTTTGCTTTGGCTTATACTCTTAAAACCATATATAATTATTTTAATAATAAAAGTGAACTTGACTTCAAAAGACAACCATCAAAGTGTGAGATGGGAATATATTAATATGATGAATTCAAATAAGGCTCTTGCAGAAGTTGGGCAGTACAGGAGACCTGTAGGATCTGCCAGTAAACAACTCCACAAATAACAATTCTTAAAATATTAAGTATTATTGGAAAAGGTAAAGAAATTCTACTGTGATTTTACTAATGAATTCAATAGGCCCTTATTATTGAGAAGCAATGTAACAGCAGTGGTAAAGGCCCAGATTTTAGAGCCAGAGCTGAAATTAAGTTGTGCATCTACCTTTTTCTACCTGTGTGACCTGGACAAAATTCCTCAACCTCTCTGTTCCTCTGTTTAGTCCTCTAGAAAATGGGAAGACACAATAACAAATATTCGCGTATCGTTTCCCATGTGTCAGAGGCTATTGGTGTAGTCCTTCCAACGACCGGATGATGTATAAGTAATATTATCCATGTGAAGCAAGAAACAAAACCGAGGGTCAGAGAAGTTAAGTCACTTATCCAAAACTCACTCAGCTAGGAAGGAGCAAAGACTTAAATTTGAACCTAATTTGTTTCCAGAGGCTGTGCTCCCAATAGTATACGCCTAATAATCCTGCAGTGAAGACGAAATAAGACCATCGTGCGAATGACAGATGTGTGTGCTTAGGGGCAGGGAAAGGTGTGTACATATGTGTGCCCGTGCCTGTGTGTGTGCGTGTGTGTGAGTGTGTTTCGAGCTCTTTTTCCTATGCTCACACAATGTTCTGTTCACACCTCTTCCTTTAGCACATTTTGAGGGAATTCTTTATTCCACAGGAGTCTTTCTAGTTCTTCAGATTAAAGGTCACCAAGTGTTTTTTGTAAACGGCCACACATGAATATTTCAGGCTTTGCAAGCCACGGGAGTGTCTGTTGTACCCACTCAGTTCTGCTATTGTATCACAAAAACACTCATATATAATATCTAGACAACAAAAATTTATTTACTAAAAATCGTGTGGGCCAGATTTGGCTCCTGGGCCAGTTGGTCAGCCTTACTTCCAGTGACGGGCATTTTGAGGGCATGGCCGTGGAAACATCTGTACTCTACCTCACCGAGTCTCCGAGCACCTGGCGAAAAATTTAGGGGAGACCCTCACACTGGCCTTTTTGTCTTCCTCCGTTTTGTTAGGCTCTAAGATGGACCTACTTGATCCATTGACATTAATCCAATGGATCCTAAAGCAGATGCCTTCTTTTTCTATAAGGATGAGGACGAATTTGGAAATTTTCCTAACTTCTGAAGTGTGGAGGGTCTGAGGTTTTACTCCAGGGGCCAGCTAATTGTCACAGTTTCTTGGTTGCTGGCATCAGACATGAGACTCTGGGGTCAGAGACAAAAGACTGTTACTCCCGCACAGCAAGCTGCATGAGCCAGCGTGGCAGTTCCCCCTGCCCCCCAGTCTCGGGGCGCCGACCTGCACAGACCCAGTCGGATGCCTGCTTGTGCTTCAGGGGAGGGGCCTCGCTCTCACGGAACCCAGCGTTCATCACGGGCCGTGAGCACAGCCGCCCTTTCACCAGAGGAGACACTGTCTCTATCTTTCCAGACTGGGTGCCAACACCCTTGAAAAGAGAGGCAAGACAGAAGAAAGGCAGTCAGGAAGCCTCTGTAAGACAGGCAGAAGCAAGGGAGAGTCAGGGAGAATTCTCTCCCAGGAGCTTGATCAATTCTTAGAGTATAAAAGGTTTATGGAGTTTCCTCTCTATAAAATAGAAATAACTGACATTTGGTTATGGAAACCTACCCTAGCCATTATCTCTATAGTTAAATATATTAATATATATTAATTATATATGATTACATATAATATATATGTATTGTTTTACTATATATTAACATAATATTAATAGTTATAATATATAAAAATGTATATTTTTTAATGTTTGTTTATTTTGGAGAGAGACAGACAGAGCATGGATGGGGGAGGGGGAGAGAGAGAGATAGGGAGACACAGAATCCGAAGTAGGCTCCGGGCTCTGAGCTGTCAGCGCAGAGCCCGATGCAGGGCTTGAACCCACAAACTGGTAATGGCCTGAGCTGAAGTCAGATGCTTAACCACCTGAGCCTTCCAAGCGCTCCCATTTATTTGTTTCTGAGAGAGAGAGAGAGACAGAGAGAGTGAGGGAGGGGCAGAGAGAGGAGGAGACAGAGAGAATCCCAAGCAGGCTCCTCACTGTCAGCATAGAGCCCGATGCAGGGCTCGAATTCATGAACCGTGAGATCATGACTTGAGCCAAAATCAAGAGTTGGATGCATAACTGACTGAGCCACCCAAGCACCCCTATATAAACATTTTTATAAAATTTTATATAAATACATAAAAGTTTATTGTACAGATATGTAACTATTTACCAGTCCAATGACTTGTATATCAACTCAGTGACTCGTGAGTCCAATTTTCTTTCTCACAAAAGGAGTGTTGGTGAGAAAATACGGTAGTTACCCTCAGGATCATCCCCCTAATCTTGTCTACAAGTTCAAATTCAGATAAGCCTCACTTTCTCCCCTGAGCTTCCCCAGATGCCTTTTGCTCTTCTGATGACTTTTTTTTAACGTTTTATTTATTTTTGAGACAGAGACAGAATGCGAACGAGGGAGGGGCAAAGAGTGGGAGACACAGAATTGGAAGCAGGCTCCAGGCTCTGAGCCGTCAGCACAGAACCAGACACAGGGCTCGAACCCACGAACCGTGAGATCGCCACCTGAGCCCAAGTTGGACACTTAACTGACTGAGCCACCCAGGCACCAGACAACTTCTATAACCTGATCTTTGGCACTCACTTTGGCTTCTCCCCATATGCTACTGCCTGGCCCAACCATTTTTCGAATGCTCATAAACATCAGATTTCAGAACAACAGAGAGACTTGGAATCAGAGAAACTTCGGTTTGAGCCCTCCTTCTACCATTCTTAACTGTGGGATGTTGAACAAACTTTTGGTTTTCTTGTCTTTAAAATAGGAGTGCCTGAGTGGCTCCATCAGTTAAGTATCTGACTCTTGGTTTGGGCTCAGGTCATGATCTCAAGGCTTCATGAGTTCGAGTCCCATGTCAGGCTCTGTGCTGAGAGTCTCTCTCCCTCTCTCCCTGCCCCTCCCCCACTCGTATGCTCTGTTTTTCTCTCTCAAAATAAATAAACTTAAAACTTTTAAATGATGGTATAATAATAGTAGTGACCTCCTAAGGTTGCTCTGAGGAATAAATAATCAGCTAGTGCCTGTAACTTGCACAGCGCAGTGCTAAACATAGTACACAGACAACTGTTAGCTATTATGCCTTGATCTCCCCCTAATGAAACAGAAACTTATTTTGCGTCTGGCAGACACCTTACTGGTAGATTTAGTAGCACAAGATAACTTGAGCAATATTTGTTGACTGTCTTGATGCCTTCCATGAACTGGCTTTCAAAACTAAAAAGGGATTTTCACGAGTTTTCATTTTCATCTGGATACTTTTCAAAGTAGCAGTGTGGTCAAGAAAGGTGCTCCCATTTCCGGGTAAAATTCCTGTCCCCTTTCGGTGTAGAGGAGATGATGACTGCACAGCGGCTTCTGAATGTGTGCAACAGGAAGGGAAAATTCAGAAACGCTCACTGTCCCTGGAGCTGATGCCGGACACTAACCTCATTGTGCTTGCGCGCCTTCCTACGTAACCAACACCTTGCCTACCCCCGGGTGTAACTTGTTGTGGCTGCTTCATTAGGAGAGAACAGAGCGTGGCTTCCATGGTTTAATGACTTTGTATTTCTGCTTGGTCCACCTTGTCTGTATTTGAGTGATTCATCTTGCACATTAACCTTCTAAAGTACTATTTGTGTAGTGAAGGCTGCGCAGGTCCTTGTTAACTTGCTAACAGTGCATAAAGTTCCAGATTGACTAAGATCTTTCCAGCGTCAGAAACCTGCAAAGGAGCGGGCCCTTGTTCCTACACGTCCCCAGCCATCCGCATCTGCTCTGGGTCTATTTCAGTGATGGGTGTCTGCATCTGACCTCAGGGCGATGAGCTGAGCGCCATCTATTTCCTTTTTCAGCTCATAGGTATCAGCCCCCAGATCCGCAGACAGTCCGACTCTGATTATCTTGAGAAAGTTCCAGTTTGTTCTACACCAACAACAGCTGGCATACAAATGGAATCAAGCACTTTTAAGTAGTCATTAATCATACTGATGAGAACAGCTGAACCAAACAGTGTTCTCTCTAAGTACTAACATATCTGACATACAAATCAAGTGATAGTCCAATTCGTTATTTATAGGTTCTTTTCTTTGAAAAATCTTAATGCCTATCTTTCCTTTTGCATATTCCATAGTCTTTACTTTTAGGAAAAAAACTTTGAATGAATGCATTTATATTTATATTATCAAGCCATATATCTGCTAAATCACTATGTGACTTAATTTATTTGCTTTCTAGAGAAAAAAAATCTTTAATCTCTTTTAACTTTATTAGTATACGTCAGTTATTCTGTTTGAATTTTCTTTAGCTAAGTAAGACAAAAAGAAAATACAAAAACAAAAAGGGAGCTCAGAATTGCCAGAGGAGGACATCGGTGCCCCACTCAGAGTAACAATATGGAGCCCACCTTAGCTGGCTTTAAGGATTAGCGCAAAATTTAGCGACGGGGAAGCCCTGTCCGTGCCTGGGAGCCGTGATTACTAACTACATAGACAGCATTGGCGAGTTAAAAGCATTTATAGGATAACTCAAATGCTCCCTTCTCGCTCATGTTCTTTACTAAATGAGTGCCGTGGGACTCCAGATTGCCATGTGGCACCATTCAGAGAGTATGCCCACAGATAGGAAATCCCATAGAAAGCAAATGGAGAAATAAGGCAGACTTTGGTATATCTCTTAAACACTAGCCATCCGATTCCTTTTAGGCTTAGTTTGGGGTTCAGCGTTACATGATTGGCATAGTCCTGAAAACCTGGGCTGGATGGGGGATGGCGACTTGCTGGGAACCTAGTCAGAGCCGTAAAGGAAATCACTCCCGGGAAGAAACCAAATCTTGCCTTCAGCCTGTCGTTAGCCGGGCCTCAGAGCCTGGGAGAGGATGCTCGCTTGGAGGGCAGCCTCTCCAGGACGTGTTCTGTGATCATTTTTCATGTACAGTTGGCACCTCTGTCAAAGACACCGCGTAGAAAGGACACAAAAACCCGCAGAGGTCAGCTATGAACTAGAAATTTCCACAGAGAAGGTCAGAGTGGGTCTTTAGCAAGAGTTCCAAAGTCTTACTTCAGCTCAGGTTTCAATGGCAAAGGTTAAGTGTGGATATTAAGACATTAATCCACGCAGAGATTTGCAAGTAACTGTTCTTCAAAGTTAAAAAAAAAAAGAGAGAGAGAGAGAGAGAACGGAACCTTTTTTGTTAAGTAGACTCTGCCCTTAACGTAGGGCTTGACTCACGCCCCCCAAAGGTCATGAGCTGCACGCTTTACTGACAGAACCCACCAGGCTCCCCTAAACTCTTTTTGTTAATGACTGGATTCATTTCTATAAAAAGACAATCTAAAAAAACATATGAAATACATTGTCTAAGAAATTTGACACCGCTGCTGCCCTGAATGCCTTGGTGGCAAGATGCCATCGACTAACATTTTGTTATTCCGGTTTTGTTGTTTGCGGATGACAGGGTTCACACACTACTTCAAAACATGGCGGCTTGGCATACTGAAAACTTTTAGCTCAAGGAATTTGAGTAACAACAGGTGCAAGAAGATCTCCCTGACCTCCCCTGTGTCCCCCCAAACGGGTCATGAGCCCCTCGCATGAGAGGTACCCTCCTTATACCCCGAGAAAAGGAACATCCTTATCTCCGAAGACTGCAGGGTTCTTAGAGGGATTCAAATGAAGAGGCCTTGCTAAGTTTCCTCCAAGTTGACTACAATTAGCTCATATCCTTTGGTCCTATCGTGTTTTTCCACACCTTTCCACTGTCCATCAAGCCTAGTGTAAAAACACACAGGGTTTGCCTTTCTTGGGTCTTCTTTTTCTTATCAAGACTCCTGTGTCGTCTAAAGCTTATATTAAATAAATGTGTGTAGTTTCCTCTTGCGAACCAGAATTTTGTCAAGTCTTATCTACAGAGCTCCAGCCAGAACACCTAGGAAAAAGGCCTTTCCCTCCCCTCATCTTTTTGTTTATTTGTTTTTAAATGTTTGTTTATTTGAGAGAGAGAGCATGCGAGCCAGGGGCAGAGAGAGGAAGAAAGAGAATTCCAAGCAGGCTCTGTGCTGACAGCCTGATCTCAGGAATGGTGAGATCACGACCTGAGCCCACATCAGCAGTTGGCCGTCCAACCAACTAAGTCATCCAGGCACCCCTCCTGGTCTTTTTAGATTCATGCCATTGAGACTCGTAATCACTAAAATCCTTGGACCTTGAGAATATTTAGACTGTGGGCTCCCATTGGGCACGGGGACCTGCCGGTGCGCTATTTTTATTCTTGGGTATGTGGTTTCCACTGGGAGTACCATTTGTACCCTCCCTTTTGGAGCAATAAAATCCTTCACTACCCCATCTCCTAATTATGGATGTAAATTGTGAGCACATTGTAATTAGCATAATGCCTGGAAAGGTATCTCATTATAATTTTTAAAAGTTTTATGCGCAGCTGTAAGCAAAATTCCAAACAACCATCGTGGGAGACGTGTGTTGTAGTATCGGCTGATATCGTGGTCATCAGGTTCATTGCCTAGCTCTGCTACTCACTAAGAGAGCGGTCTTGGGCAGGTGACCCTGGCTCTCAGTTTCTCTGCCCAGAAAATGGCAATGACAGTCGTCCCTTCTCATCAGGTTGTAACGAGAATCGAACACGCAAAGCTGTTGAAAACGGTGCCTGGCACAGAGAATGAACCCAGTGAATGTCCATTCTTCTCAGCCCACTCGCGCCATGCCTGGGGACCCAGATTTTCAGACATAATCCACATAAAGGGGTATCTGCGAGTTGAACAATCCACAGCCTCCTCCCACTCAGTGTGGACCGGGCGGGATGGAAGGAGGACCGTGACCAAACCGGAAATCCTCTCTCTCCTCCCTGGGGTTTGTAGGGGGAGCTGGAGCAGCACAGCCACTCCCTCCCCCTTCTGCATCTAAAAAAACAAGACTAGGAAAATCTACCCGAATGGTTTCTGACAGCCCTCGGAGTATGATAAAAGGCTTCTTTTTTCTTAAAAGAAAAATCACTTTTAATCACTCAGTGTCAGGAGCCGGGACTTTCTGCTGTGAAATAACCCGAGCCCCAGCTTCCTCTGCTCCCCCTGCAGAGCAGGGGCGGGAGGAGGGGAGGGCGCTGGGCAGAGCCCTTGAAACTCAAGGGCAAGGGATGGCCGGGAAGGTCCAGTGTTTCTCGATCTCCAGGGCTCCAGACGACAGCTGGGCTTTCCGGGAATTCAGTCCTGCAAAGCAGGGAGGGAGACACAGAATCCGAGGCAGGCCCCAGGCTCCCAGCTGTTGGCACAGAGTCCCGAGCAGGACTTGAACCCACAAACTGCAAGATCAATGACCTGAGCTGAAGTCCAACGCTTAACCAACTGAGGCACCCCGGTGCCCCAGAATCTGCATTTGAAAGCTATAAAAAACTTGAAGCTGAATGAGGGACTCCTTAATTATGGAATTTCAAGCTGCAGTGAATGTACTCCAATGCACTGCTTTGTTCTTGGGAAATACGTTCCTTGTAGATGATACGGAAATTATAGCAAAGAAGTTTTCTATCAAGCAGAGTATTTATGCTTTGATAGATTTCTTTCCAGCCTATTAATCTGTACTTTCTAAAAACCTTAATGACCTACTGAATATGCAGATTTTGTTCCTATCCAACATAGATCACAGTTGCTTAGGCAGGATACCGGGGGACAAGGGCTGGAGAAAGAGGGATCCTCCTGGCGTCCAGAAGCTGTGCTGCAGTCAGCAGCTCCCGCCCTGGACACCCGCCATCGTCCCTCCCCTTGTTCCAAGGAAAGCCCAGCCATGAGCAAAGTGGGGAGAAAAGAACTTGGCCATGGCATGTTTCCTACCTCCTCTTCCTGTGCTTTGAGCCCCTGGCCCTTTCTCAAAGGCCTTGGCTTTGCGGAATAGCAGCCACAACCCGTGACAAGCTGGGTGATAAATAGGATATTGATGGGCAATTACCTGACACCAAATAGCTCCATAAATCAACGTGCTAGAAGCTGGTACCACAGTCAAGGGCAGCTCTCAGGGAATGCAGGCCCCACAGCTCTGAGAGGTGAGGATGGGGAGCAGAGGTGAGGCCACTTTGGAGCACCTTTCGGAGAATGGAGATTTCCTAAATGGGGAGCAGACCCCCCTCTCCTTCCCTGCCTCCGCTGCACATTAGGACCTCAGGAGGGGGGTCCAGCCCAAATGAGGCTGAGTTCTTGCTTTGGTGCCTTCCTGCTACAGTCGGCTCCATGATACCTCGTCACCTCCTCCTGCACGGGGAGTTTAAAAATAATTAGGGGCACCTGGGTGGCTCAGTCAGTTAAGCGTCCAACTTCAGCTCATGTCACCATTTCACGGTTTGTAGGTTCAAGCCCCGCGTCCGGCTCTATGCTGACGGCTGAAAGCCTGGAGCATGTTTCGGATTCTGTGTCTCCCTCTTTCTCTGCCCCTTCCCCAGCTTGCTCTCCATGTGTCTCCCTCAAAAATAAATAAACATTAAAAATTTTTTTCAAATTAGTGTTTCAGGATTTTGAAAGTAATAGTCTCAGTGTAGAGAGTTGTTAAAAGGTTAGACAAATATATAAAGAAGCAACTATCACTCAGTCCCATGGCCAGGGGTAACTAACCTCTGTTAAGATTTTCTCCCCAGGGCGCCTGGGGGGCTCAGTTGGTTAAGCCTCCAACTTTGGCTCAGGTCATGATCTCACGGTTGGTGGGTTCAAGCCTCGCGTCGGGTGTTGTGCTGACAACTCAGAGCCTGGAGCCTGTCTTCAGATTCTGTGTCTCCCTCTCTCTGACCCTCCCCACTTATGGCTCTGTCTCTGTCTAAAAAATAAATAAAACATTAAAAAAAAATAAAAAAGATTTTGTCCCCTTCCAGGCTTACAAAAAATGGCATACCCATAGTCCTGCATTCTAAAATGTGGAGTATTTCCTTCCTCTGCCCCCATCACTGCCCATTCAAGGACAAAGCTTCTTCCCCTTCCCACCACCGAGGGCCCGATTCATCTTTCCATCTCAAAAAGCAGGGAGCTCAAATGTCAGGCAATCACTGTTTTGCCAAAAGATGGTTCCAGAAGCTTCGAGCTGCCCAGATGTCTGACCTGCGAGGTCCTTCCCGCTCAGTCTTCTTCCAGATACTACAAGACATGTCATTTCACACAACACATCCACCCGAGCAGGAAAAATATTTCACTACCCCCCCAAAAAAAATGAGAGAAAGAAAATGAAAACCTTAGAAATCTGGTCTTAAAGATACACATTTTAGGCACTCCAGGCAGAGCTGTTTGCCGACGAGAATGACAGCCACCCTTCTGAGTGTCACCGGGGAAAACCTTTACAGACTTCTCTCTGGTGGGGCTCCTTCCTGGGAGCAAAAGAAGATCGAACAAAGGCTTTATTCCCTCCTTCCTACAGGAGTCATTCTTAGAAATAATAAGTGAAGTCAGATTGAGAGACTTAATAAAGTCCTCTGATACAGTTATTTTGCAGCTAATGGCTGACGCTTTCTTTAAAGCCCCTTTGCAACAACATTTTAAATCCATAAAAAGCAGGAATTGCTTAAAATGAACATTCCTTGATTACTCAGCTTTCAGCCAGTGTGTGCAGCCCCATACAGGACACGGATATTTTTTTACTTGCTGTGGGGATATATCGCGTTTCTCATAAGGTTTCTTATCAATTACAACCTTCGTGGAATTTACCCCGTGGAGTTCGCAGTCACATAAGCGTGTCTAAATGAAAAGCACACCTTCCCGGGCCCTCTCACAAAATCAATCCCTCAGCAGGAGAGTGAAAGCTTGTCTAGATCTTGCATTGAAATGCACATTTGAATGCTAATTACCCAGAAAGCCCCTCTAATTCACCGAGGGGTTATGGAAATTCGACGGGTCGGGATTCTAGGAGCCCAGAAAGGGAGGATGATTTTGATGGAAACAACTGGAATGCAATTTATGCCTAAGGTCATTTCTAGAATCCACTTGAGTTGGATTCGGTGTGTCCAGATGAACCAGAGAATGGACTCTTGAAGTTGTTTGACTGTGAACAGCAAACAGCTCACTTCTGTTTCTATGCCATTTACAGCTTAGGGACGCCTTTTCACTCAGGTTCCGAAGTCCGTGTGTGCCTGCATAGGAGAAAACACAACCATCAAGTCACAGCCCCGCTGCCAAGAAGCACTCAGTCACAGCTCCAAAAGTTCTGTTCAATGGCTAAAAATATATTGTTTTCAAACAGGGTGATAATTGAAAAGAATTATTCTCTGATTGAATACAATGAAGCTACATCAATTCAGCAAAATCAATCTGCGAATACAATTTGAAAACTGCTTTCTTCCACTAGAAGTGACAAAGTATTCATACATATAAATGAAAAGCGAAAAGCTTTTTGGTTTTCTTAATTTTCTCCATTCTCTCTATATTTGAGGGGAGTGGGAAACATTTTTCCGTCTCCCTTTTCTCAAAGATGCTGTTTCTTTTGTTTTGCTAATTTTTTTTTTCTGTTTTCCTTCTGGAAGGTTTTGAAACCTCCCGAAGAAGGCCAAAGAGAAGGAGGCACTTTTCTTGGTCTGAACTCTTCTTAGTCTTCAGTGATGTTTTATGCTCTCACTTGGTATCTCCTTGTGCCAATGTCTCTTCTGAATGTTCTCGAACACACCAGGGGTATCAGTGGCTCTCTGCGCCTCCGGGCAGCACTCCCACGTTCACCAAAAACTCCCGCCTGCCTTCTCATCCTCGCTGAGTCCAGACCAGCTTTACAACTAGAATGGCTCGCACAGCTACCACGTTGCTGTCCTCCTAGCTCAAAATCTCTCTCCCAAAACTATTTGTACTTTTAAATCGTGAATTAAGACAGTGGATTAGGACCTAAAAGACGTGTTCTTCTTCTTGCACTGTTCTACGGACAGAATCACTGAACTCCCAGAACCAGGGATCCTAAGTGGTACGTGTGGATGGGGCAGTAACAAAGAGGGCGGGGCATAGAAGTATGCTGTGTAGACGATGTGATATGTGTCTACATCATGATATTAGCATCATGATATTAGATACTTTGCACATTCTGAACACCAGTCAATAGGACACAGGGTTATTGAACCCTTTTTTCTGATACCAAATGATGGAATAATGAGAAATCCAGGAAGATTCTAGCAGTCATCTCTCCATTGTGAACATCATGCAGTGGCTGGTATTTCCATGGCAGCGGCCGACTCAGACGTGGTTTCTGCCCGTCTTATGCAATCTAAGGTACCAACGCCCCCCACCGATATGGGTGGCAACCGCACTGGTGATCTGAGGACTGTGTCTCCCCAACCAAAGTGGAGTCTCTCCTTCCTCTCTACTGTCCTCCCCTCCTCCATCTTTCAACTCATTTATAGAACTACTATGAAGAACCTGTTATCCAATAGCCATACTAAAAATTCACCTAAAAAGGGTTCCCCAGTTCTAGAAAATAGATTATTTGCTCCCACCGACAAAGACCAAACTTTAGACAGGATCCTCTGCTCCTTCCCTCAGGTAGGTCCCACCGGTGGACCTTGTCTTTGACCTGCCTCGTCCAGTCGTAGCAAAAACCCTGCCGAGTCAGTTTGGTAAGAATTCCCCCCATCCTTCGTATCTTGTCTCCATTGAGAATCCTGTCAAATGGGTTTAGCAAGAATCCCTTGTTAAACACAAGACAACAGTTCAAAACGGAGTTGATTGTGCTAAGACTCATGTTACTAAACCGAGACTTGGGGCGCCTGGGTGGCTCAGTCGGTTGAGCGTCCGACTTCGGCTCAGGTCATGATCTCACAGTTCGTGGGCTCGAGCCCCGCATCGGGTGCTGTGCTGACAGCTCAGAGCCTGGAGCCCATCTTCAGATTCTGTGTCTCCCTCACTCTCTGACCCTCCCCTGCTCAGGCTGTCTCTCTCTGCCTCTCAAAAATAAATCTAAAAAACATTTAAGAAAATTAAACTGAGACTTCATCACAGTTGTGGCTCTCCTAGAAGTGGAGTCAGACCAATCAGGAATTTCCTGACCAGCACCAGTGGGGCAGTCTGCCTAACAGACCCTTGTCATCCCCTGCAGGGAAAGTGACTTTGCAATAACATGCCTGCTTCTTTGCTTAGTGCAACTTCTTTATTGCTGCTCCCCTCTGCCTACAAGAGTCTTGCATTTTGTACAACTCCTGAAGCTTGTTTCTGCTAGATGGGATGCTATGTGATTCATGGACCGTGGCATTAATAAGATCTTTAAAATTTATGCAGTTGAATTTTTCTCTTGACCACCCCCTACCCTTGATGTCTCTTCTTAGTGATTTGCCATCCATTGACCCCCTCACTCTAGTCCTTAGCTAGAAGTCTCTAGCTGTCTTTACTGTATTTGGAGTTCAGTCTGATTTTCTCTCCCCTACAGAAATAGCCTGGACACCTTGCAATAGCTCCAAATAAATGTTTCCTTATCCTTCTAACAAATGTCAGAATAATTTTCTCCTAGCGCCCCACATAGCTAGCCGCTTTAAGCTTATTTTTTTTTTAATTTTTTTTTTGATACAGAGAGAGACAGAGCATGAGAGGGGGAGGGGCAGAGAGAGAAGGAGACACAGAACCAGAAGCAGGCTCCAGGCTCTGAGCTAGCTGTCAGCCCAGAGACTGACGCGGGGCTCGAACCCACAAACGTGAGATCCGACCTCAGCCGAAGCCGGAAGCTTAATCGACTGAACCACCCAGGCACCCCGCTTTAAGCTTATTTAGACCTTATCGATAGGAATTGCCCTTTGATATTCTGTTTTTACTCTTTCCTAAAGAAGTTTTATGTATTATCTTCCGGCTGCACATATGCAGAGATGGAAGTGACGAGTCATAACGTGTTTAAGGCAAACAAAGCATCCCAGAAAAAATGAGTATTTCAAGTCTACAGTCAATAAAACAGAAGCCGCTGCCCTAGTTAGAAGCGATAATGACAATAGAGATTTAAAGCTTGAAGAATTCCTAGAGACCATCTTGGTCAACCTTCTTATTTTACAGGGGGAAACTAAGACTCAGAGAAGCCCAGTGATTTGCTTAAGGTTTTTGAGAAGTTCCTGGCAATGCTGGTCCTGAGCACAGGTCTGCGCATTCTTAGGAAAGTTAGTTGTCTTTTCATTCCTGAGGGAGGTGTGAAACCAGGCCAACTGACTCCTCAAGAGCAAAGAAAATGTCTTCTTTTCTGTGGCCTCCCCGAGAGCCTGTCTGTATGCCCCAGCCCCCTCCCCCAGGAGTCAGCTGAGTCCTGGGTGCTAAGAGAGGGTGTAATGCATCGTGGGTGAGAAGGAGAGTGCCTGTCCCAACTGCAAGGGTGAGGCAGAGGATGTGGGTCCCCACCCTTGAGACGAATAAGGCTGGACCAGCTCTTCCTGGGTTGTGGAGCACTGTCACGTGGACGAACACAGGGCGGCCACAGAGACCCCGGAGGCATGCCCACCCGCACCTATGCTCCATCCGGGAGCCCGTCTCCTGCCCTGTTTTTTCCATAACCCCCGAGGGTCTGTCCTGGATCACAGAGGAATCTAGAGGCAGCGCCTGACTCCAAATGACCTGCTCTTCCCTCCATTCCATGCAGCTGCCTGCCACTCCGGGCGATTCCTGGAGACAGAAGGTAGAGGATGAGGGGCAGGGGAAGGAGGAGGAGAAGAAGAAAAAGAAGTCAAGTCTACGGCTTTGTGCATGCACATCGCTTTCTAAATCTTTTTACTACGATGATTTGTGATAAGAATTCCTTATTTCAACACAGGTATAGTTAAAAAAATAATTTCTAGTGATCATCATTAGACTCCTAGGACTGTGTCCACACTATAGATTCCCCCAAGGAGTTCAAATAATCCAGATATCAGAATAGACTCCTGGCCTTGAGCAGCATCCCAGTGACCCGCCCCCTCCTCGGGAGAATCCCCTGGGGACTGTCCTGGCCCAAGGTGCCTTCCTCCTCTCGGCAACTTCATGGGAATACTCCCACGGTGCGGCCGAATCAGAACCTGGCTGACGGGAAGGCACTCTCCCGACATGGGAAGAGAGAGCAAGTTCTCTCTGCCTGGAGCATGTAAAACATGAACAGCACAGCACAGAGCAGCTCTTCAATCATTTATATTTCCCCTTTTTATGATACCATTGCAAATTAGCTATTTTCTTTGCATTTGTAATTAGAGGCTGGAACAGATGGGGAGGCCGTAGGTCAGGGAGATCAATTTGCAGCCATGCAGTGGCTGCTCGGTACCCCTCGCCGTAAGTCATCCAAATGCCCCCCCCAACCCCCTGGGAAGCCCTGGCACTTGTTCGCCACCCCCACCTCCAACAATCTCTTTCCCATTTGGGGAGACTCTCACTTGCCAGTTGAAACTTCTTCCCAATTATCGAGGGGAAGGAAGCATCAAAAGTAGAAACTACAGGGGCATCTGGGTGGCTCAGTTGGTTAAGCGTCCGACTTCAGCTCAGGTCATGAGTTCACGGTTCGTGGGTTCGAGCCCTGCGTTGGGCTCTGTGCTGACGGCTCAGGGCCTGGAGCCTGCTTCGGATTCTGTGTCTCCCTCTCTATCTGCCCTTCCCCCACTCACACTCTGTCTCAAAAATAAATAAACATTAAAAATAAAAAGAATAGATTTGGGGCTCCTGGGTGTTAAGCATCCAACTTCAGCTCATGTCATGATCCCATGGTTCAAGGGTTTGAGCCCAATGTCGGGCTCTGTGCTGACGGCTCAGGGCCTGGAGCCTGCTTCGGATTCTGTGTTTCCTCTCTCTCTGCTCCTCCCCTGCTCACACTCTGTCTCCCTCTCTCCAAAATAAACATTAAAAAAATTTTTTTTTAAAGTAGAAACTACATTCCCCACAAATCCCTTCAGCCCTCAAGTGTATTCAGAACACATTGAAAGAGCTCTACCCGTGACTTATCAACCCTGGGCGTCAGTTTGAAAGTCACAAAACTAATTTTCAAACTAGAGCTGATCATAAGTCAGGAACACGGTAGAGAGGTAAGGGTTGCTGCTAATCATCAAACATCTCGTTTTGCCCGGAAAGCTATTTCTGAAGGCATAACTAGCAAATGTGTCCTGAGTTCTGAGCATGGTGTCTTCCACATCCTTAAAAATACCTGGAGAAGGGTTCTTGACTAGGAAAATAAAATACATAGGAGTCAAAAGGTAATTTGGTTGTATGAGGTAATTTGGTTGTATGAGGTAGTTTGGTTGTATGAGGTAGTTTGGTTGTATGAGGTAGTTTGGTTGTATGAAGCTCTTTCAGGAGAATCCAATCAAACCTGGGAATCCTCTACATCAGGCTGAGCCCCTGGACCCCATGGGCAGCAGAGCTGGCACGGAGGACAGGGCACACTGCCCCTCCCTCTGGGGAAGGCTCCAGCTCTCGCTAGCTATCCCCAGCCTGATTGCGTGACCGGGAAATCTCTTTTTTCCCAGGACATGTCTTCTGCTCTGAGATCACATCCAGCTGCACCAAGCTATTGCAAGGCCTCAGAAAATGAAAGGTAAACTTGCCAAAGCCCAGCTCCTTTTTCAACCCCCAGGAAGAGGTGTAGGCTGGGGGATATTGGAGAGCAGCCGGGGCCCTGTGAACGAGTCACTGCCACCACAAATCACCCCGTTGCATTCTTCGATGACACTGGCCAAATACACTCTAGGATTGCAAGGCGCTGCCTACTGCTGAAATGTAACACGAGGTGGGGAAACTGGATATGGGACACGGGCATGAGAATCAGGAGCGGGTCTGAAATCCACGGGGAGTCCTGTTTCTGCTCTCTCTGCCGTGGAAATACAGTTTGGGTTACAGAGCGCATGGCTAATACCTCATGGCCCTCCCCGACAACTGTCCCCGTCCAACTTGACCCAGCCTGCAAAGAGCTGCTGACAGCTAACAGCTGAAGGAGGAAGTTTTAACTGGTCTCGGTGAGCCCATGGGTGGGTGCTGGGGTCTTAGATGGCTTCTGACGTTTTAGACGGGCTTTGTAAACTAAAACCTTACATTTGTTACCGTTTGGAGAAAACAACATTATAAAGAATGAGCTTCTAAGAAGGCATAAATCACGCTTGGGAATGGCTTTAAACTTCGTAAGAGCACTCACCACAATACCCAGAGCAGCAAGGGGAAAACCCGAGATTTGCCACGTGTCGTAAGATGTTTCTTTGGGGGAAGAGGGTGAGCCAGATGACATCTGGGTGGTTGGTGGTCTGCAGAGCCACTGGGTGTGTGAGATCGCTCACGGAGAAGGGAAGGCACCCGGCCTCTCTTTCAAGGTGGGCGGGGGGACATTAAGCTATCACTGTGGTCACAACCTTTGGTCTCTGACCACCAATTCCATGTGTTCTCTGGCTTCTCTGTTCCAAGCCCATTCCTTCGTCAGCCATTGAGCCCTTCAGCACCTCTTGTTGGAGCATGCAGTGGGCTCTAGATCACCCAGAAACTCTATAAAGACTGGGCAAAGTCTTGGGGCATCTGGGTGACTCTGTCGGTTGAGCGTCCGACTTCAACTCAAGTCAGGATCTCAAAGCTGGTGAGTTCAAGCCCCGCATTGGACTCTGTGCTGACAGCTCCGAGCCTGGAGCCTGCTTCGGATACTGTATCTCCCTCTCTCTCTGCCCCTCCCCTGCTCACACTCTGTCTCTCTCTCAAAATAAATAATTAGTAAAAGAATAAAATAAAATAAAACTAAAAAGACTGGGCAAAGCCAGAAGCTAGCATAGTAAGTGTTATGGCCACTGGCCCAGACACCCTGGCCACCACCGCCAAAGCTCTACGACAGCTCCCTGGCATAGCAGTGAGCAAAATGCAGGTGTGTTTTGGACACCCATGCCCTCCTCCATGCTATACCCAGGAAAATGGGCCACTGGCTCCTGGTGTTTTCGGGTTTTCCAAAATCTACAAAATGCCTCCTGCCTTCTCCGTCTCTCGTAATCAAAAACTAAGAATAATTAAGAAGCTTGGCATTTGACCTCATCTTATTCTCTGATTTGCCACCTTCCACAGTGGAGGGAGTGGGCTTTTCTTTTACTTTCATATCTGCCTTCTTCTTTATTCCAGCCTCATGATGAGCTGGTGTATCATTGAGCTGCTACTGCTGTGTAACCAACAACTCTAGATCCTAGCGCCATATAACTTTGGGCATTTGCTTAGCTTACATGTTTGTGGGCATGCTGAGGTTGACTGATCGAGGTGGGACTTCACCGGGGGGGTTTCTGCCCTGTGGCCCTCAGACCCCTTCTCAGCCCAGAGGGCCTGCCTAAGCCTGGGCTTCTCAGGGAAATGGTTAAATCACGAGAGCGCAAGTGAAAACACACAAGGCATCTTAAGATTCGATTCAGAACTTGCACACTCACTTGTACCCCATTCTTTTGCCCAAGACAAGTTACATGGCCAAACACAAGATCAAGGGGTTGGGGAGTGTAGTCTGCCCCTCTGGTGGAGAAAAATAAATGCAAAGTCACAGGGCAAAAGGAGTTTTGAAAACAGAGTTTTCTCTGCCCAACCTGAGGATCCACAGTATCTACGACTTTATCAGAAACTCTTGGTATGGGAAGAAGACCTCAAATGATAATAGGTCAAACAGAAATCATGATCTTCTGAGATTGAACAAGTACCAGGTTACACGTGATCTCTGTCTCCAGAATTGCCTGATTATTTAAGATTAAACATAACAATATACAATAGATATTAAAGCCAAAGGGAGCATATGATTTACTAAGGAATATAAAGAAGGCCAGGAAATCATTTTAAGTGGTAAGTAGAATAACATTTTGAATACTTACATTCCAGGTACAGTTCAAAGTATGAGTCATGTACACGACTCATTTAATTATCTCTACAATCCTTTGAAGCTACTATTATTATTTTCCTTTTAGAGATGAAACCTGAGGCTGGAAATTTGGAGAACTTGCCTGCGCCCAAGGTTACTTGGATAATGAATGGCGGGGGTGGGGTGGGGTCCTTAACTCCATCTAGAAATATGTGGTCGAGAGTCACTCACTTTCCCCTCCAGGCCTTAGCTGAGCCTTGAGGTCTCCAACTCTAATTTTGCAGGAATTTTTAAATTGCTACAATTTAAGGTTACAATTTTAGTGTCTGGGAGATACAGTTTTTCTAGGAGACTAGACCAATATACAAAAATATTCACAGTGGTCCTCTCTTAGGTAGTGGGATTCCAGGTGATTTTTGTTTTTACTTTTCTTTGTGCTTTTCTGTATCAAATAATATTACATTTACACTGAGTGGAAAATTGGAACCTTTTCTCATTGATTTTTTAATTATTTTGGAAAATAGTTATTGTTCATAAAAATGTGTTACTTATGAACACTGAGTGGGTTTATTGCTGTTATTTTTAATGTATTAATAGACATTTAACTTTCTCAGTTTTCATTTCTTTTTTATTTTTTAATGAGTTCTTTTATATTTTTATTTTTCATAGACAGGGTGTGAGTGGGGGAGGGGCAGAGAGAGAGGGAGACACAGAATCAGAAGCAGGCTCCAGGCTCTGACACAGGGCTCGAACTCAGAAACTGCGAGATCATTACCTGAGCCAAAGTCGGATGCTTAGCCGACTGAGCCAACCAGGTGCCTCCAGTTTTAATTTCTAATACAGCAAATCATAATAGGTATATCCTGCAGAAACAATACTTTTTAGCGTCCTTAATAATTAGAACGTAACAGCACCTGAGTGGCTCAGTCAGTTGAGCGTCCGACTTCGCCTCAGATCCTGATCTCACCGTTGGTGAGTTCAAGCCTCATGTTGGGCTTGCTGCTGTCAGTGCAGAGCCCGCCATGGGTCCTCTGTCCTCCTCTCTCTCTGCCCCTCCCCTGCTTGCACACTCCCATAAATAAATATTTTTTTAAAATTAGAATATAGGGGTGCCTGGGTGGCTCAGTTGGTTAAGTGTCCGACTTTAGCTCAGGTCATGATCCCACAGTCCGTGGGTTTGAGCCCCGTGTTGGGCTCTTTGCTGACAGCTAGCTCAGAGCCTGGAGCCTGCTTCGGATTCTGTGTCTCCCTCTCTCTATGCCCCTCCCCTGCTCATTCTGTCTCTGTCTTTCAAAATAAAATAAAACATAAAAAAATAATAAAAAAAATTTAGAATATAAAGGGGTCCTAGACAGGAGGATTTGAGAACGGTGATGTAAAGGACCCCACAGGATTTGAAGGTACGGATTCTGATTCCAGTTTTGTCACTTCCCTGAATCTGATTTCAGGAAAGATACCGAAGTGTGGTAGGAGTCAGACTGCATGGGACCCTAATGCGGCCTCACCACGTGCTGGCAGTGTGACCTTGGCTGAGTCGTTGACTTTGGTAAACCTGGACACCGGAACACCAGTTCATCAGGCTGCTCTGAGGACTGCAGGGCACTGTCCTTTCTAGGTGTTTACACCTGTTCCTCGAGCGTAGCAACAGCCCCGTCCATGCCAGCAACGATTTTTAGTCTGAAACCTTTTCGAACAGGGAAAGTTCCTTCCTATTTCATTATCTCATGGTTCAAGACGGTCAGTCACAACGTCCGATTCTCAAAGGCTGGAAGCCAGTACAGGACTGGCCTCCTCCGTCCTCACCTCCTGCCCCCATCGGGCAGGCCCCGAAGGGAATGGGAGTCATCGTCCTTTTCCAGAAAAAGGAAGTGTGGAAGACATGTGACTCTAAAGCAAGAGAAAAAGCATAAGGTTGCACTTGACACGGGGGCCTGAGAGGACCTGAGAGGCCCAGACAGCCAGGTCCACAGGATGCCCACAGCCTTCTGGGCCTGGAGCCATCCTGCTCCCCTAATTAAGGCCAAGCCTGGCTCCCTCTCTGAACCTCCCCACCCCTGCCGCCACTCCATTGGCTCAACAAAAACACCATATCCCAAAGTCCCTGGAGCACCCCAGGCCCACAAAATGCAGCCTTCCCTCCCTTCCCCTCCTTCCTCCTCTCCTCCCTCCCCCCTCCTCCTCTTCTTCCTCTTCCTCGCCCTTCTCCTCTGGCCGTTTCTCCCTCACTAGCGCACTGGTTACCACTCCCTTCTCCCTGATCCTGCTCCGGCCCCTCCCATCCGCGGGCTGGCAGTGCTCATCTCTGTCAAACCTGTTAACCGACAGATGAAGGCCTTCCAGGAACAGTTCCAGAGCCTCAGGGAGTCGGAGGCATCCCAACACCAGGGCTGGCAGCCTGCCTTCCCTCTGCAGGAAGGGGAGCCATTCCGAGGGGCTGGGCGCCCCCTAGTGGGTCCTTCATTATGCCAACCCCGCAGCCACCGTAACCTTTTTATCCCCGAGGGCAAGTCGCCTTTCCTAGGGGGAAAGAAGGTTGAGAGAACAATGATTCTGTTCTAATACTACAACAAAACCATGAAACTTTTTCTGCTCCCTCATTGTCCTAAACAGTTTCCTAAGAAGTACACAGAGTGAAAAAGAAAGTTGTGAAGCCAAGAGCCCCTGCGCTTTCCAACAGTGTTGAATGTATCCAGAGCACCTAGGAAGACTCTCCAACAGCAAGCAGAGCGAAACACGATGGAGTAAATAGTGATGCGGAGATTCAACCCCAGGGTCCCCGGGGTTGGGGGCGGGGGGAGGAGTCGCTGAGGTCGGCACTCTGAGCCTGCTGGTTGATACCCAAGTGTAAGGGCAGGCGCGTGAAGAGTGCCCTTTGGGGGATGTGCAAGCAAGACCGTCAATGGTCAATGTTCGCTCAGCATCCTGTCTCCCTGCCTGCAGTTTCCGCCCCCAGCAGTAAGCTAGGACCTGATATGAATAGGGTAGGGAACCTTTCTGAGTTCAACACACTCCCTTTGAAGAACCACACGGTGCCAGGCTACACGACCACCTCAGGAGGTCCCAAAGGACTCCCACCCACAGATTCTGCTCTCTCCATTGCTGAGACTCCATTCTCTTTATTTTTTTAAAGTTTATTTTGAAAGAGAGAAGGCCCTCACGCACAAGCAGGAGAGGGGCAGAGAAAGAAGAAGACAGAATCCTAAGCAGGCTCCACGCTATCAGCAAAGAGCCCCACATGGGGCTCGATCCCACCAACCCTGCGTGAGATCGTGACCTGAGCCAAAGTCAGGAGACAGACCCTTAAGCAACTGAGCCACCCAGGCACCCCCTCCCCATTCTCTGTAAATGGCAGATTGTCCCGGTTGAAAATCAGTCCTGTACAGTTAGCCCAGGACCAAAGCAGATTGCTCTAACTTGTAACAAAAAAATGTTTTAGTGTTTATTCATTTGTCAGAGAGAGACAGAGTGAGAGCAGGGGAGGGGCAGAGAGAGAAGGAGACAGAATCCAAAGCAGGCTCCAGGCTCCTAGCTGTCAGCACAGAGCCTGACATGGGGCTCGAACCCACGAAACTGTGAGATCCTGACCTGAGTCGAAGTCGGAGGCTCAACTGACTGAGCCACCCAGAAACCCATAACTCATACATTTAAAGTCAGACTGTCATAACCCAGGAGGCTCGGAAACATCATCATGAAATCATAAAGCTTGTGTTCGGCCAAGTGTTATGTTCTTGTATCAATCATTCGTGCAATCCGGTGCAAATGCAACGGTAACAGATCTTAGAGCATACATACACTAGGAAAACATCTCCATTAATAACTGTCTGCTTGTTCTGGGAGACTGGAGAGACGTCTCTTCAGCTAGAAGCTCAAGTTCACATCAAGTTAGGAATGAGATTTCCATTTAGGTAACATTAGTGGAGACTCGGAAGTTCCTGACAACTGGCAGGACATAAATATGTGACCAGCGCGACTGCTTTTTGACAAGTTCACGTAGGTAATGATTACTCCTTGGTCTCATTTGACACATGCTACTTCCTACCTTGTTCTAACGGATTTGATTTGAGGTCCTTAGGTCTTCTAATGATAACAGGGATGCTAAGAGGAATATATAATGACATTTCCTGAGAAAGAACAGTTCCCACACATGTCCCAGAGGAAGAACAGGACATGGTCAGGATACGGTGGTGGAGGCTGCTTGAGGCACAGGGAGAAACCAAGGGCAACTGCTATATTTGGCACCAACCTCTTCCTCAGGAGTTACCTATCTCATTATTCGAAGAAAGTTCAACGAAGGGGAAAGACTCTTTCCAGGTCAGGCTGAGTATACAACCTCCCCTTGGCCATTCCGAAAAGTTTAGACCCAGAAAGATCTGTTAAGAATGCTGAGGTCAGCACTACTCTTTTAATCGCAAGTTTTGATATAAAGTTCTTGTCACAGTTTTATAGAAACCATTGTGAGATGCAGACCTGCCCGTACATTTAAAACAAGGGCCATCGAGGCTGCATCCGAAGCACATGGGAAAAAAGAGAGGCAAGGACTGGTCATTCAAGTGCTCAAATGCATCTGTCTGCAGCATCCTTTATCACAGCTCAAGAAATAATGCGCCCTGCAAGGCAAGCTCTGGTTTTTTTCTTTTTCTCCAATATGCCCTCGGTCACGGTTGGGTAATCAGCTGTGGGCTCTGCCCACGTTCAGGCATCTCTCCAGAGGACCAGCTAACAACGACCCAATTTGTTGACACCATTGTCTAATTGTAAACAGTTAAGTAATTACACCATTAGCTGAGGCTGAGGAGTTATGCCCCCCAAAATCACAAGCCACTTTAAAAGAAAAATAATCTTTAATGTTCCCTTCATTAACTACGACCTTGCGTTAGCTCAGCCAGGGCAGACTGATACAGGAAGCTAATGTGTGTTCACTGCTCTCAGAGAATGAGTCTACTTAAGGCCCTTGTTCTCACACTAGACGGAGAGAGCAGTGGTCTCAAACTTCAGTGAGCATCAGAATCGCCTGTATGTTACTCATGACCAGCCCCCCTCTCAGTGGGCCTGGTTCAGTAGGTCTGGGGTAAGACCTGAGAATCTGCATTTGCAGCAAGTTCCCAGGCTCTAGTGACTCTGCTGGTCTGGGGCTACCCTTTGAGAACCACTGACCTAGAATCTAAAAAAAAATGTCCCACTTAGGCTAACTGTTCTTCCCCAACATTTGCAAACCAAGGAACGTGGCAGATAATACTCTCTCCTGAGAAGGTAACCGCCATCTTGGTTTGTAACTGAAGGAGATGCGCCGTTTTGAGACATTCCTCATTAAGAACCTAGGGAGTGTCCATTTTAGCCTTCTTCATGCCCTGTAGAGATGATCACTAGAAATAAGGAAGACACTAGATTCTGAAATGGGTTGCCTTCCAGGAACAGCGGTTACCACATTGAGAGCATTTGAGCCAAATAAAGTTACACCCAACTGTTTTCTTTCTTTTTCTATACACTGAATATTTTCAAAGTTAGCAGAATCCCTAAGACATCTGGGACAAAGAATGAAAAGCAAAGAGTCAGGATCTAAATGCAACAATTCAAAAGCAAGGAAGGAGACTTAGAAGCAGACAATAGCTTTATTTTCTAAATTGCCCACTCTACCACAGGATTTTTTTTTTTTTAGAGAGAGAGAGAGAAAGAGCATGTGAACAGGGGAGAGGGGCAAAGGGAGAGAGAGAAAGATAGAGAATCTTAAGCAGGCTCCACTAAGCAGGCTGAACACGCTCAGCACAGAGCCAAAGCAGGGCTCAAACCCATGACCCTGGGATCATGACCTGAGCCAAAATCAAGAGTCAGACTCTCAACCAACTGAGCCACCCAGGCACCCCTAACACAGGATTTTTAAATTGGAAAAGAGATAGCAAATTCTATCCATAGCTTTATCAAAATGACTCTGCATTGACTCACTGGCCCTAAGCCCTGTCGATTTGTAGCTTGGTGATACAAATGAGCTAATGTATAATTATATGTGTAATTAATGTGTGACGATATGCTCAGAGTGCAGTTTTAGCTCAATAATTTGTGCCAGAAAGATGTCGTCAACCATGAGCATCATGAAGCCATGGTCCTGAAGGTTTGACACCCTCAGCCAAGAGCTTAGCCACCGTCCATGTTCATCCAATGATTATTTTCCATCGTCATGGTTAATGACAGCGACCACAAAGCAAGGATCACCTCTATACCTGCCTACGTTGGACTCTTCGTGATGAGACTGTTGTAAAAAGAAAATGACAGAATGAACACATCCAGATTCCATTGTAGGCTTTGTAAATATTCAGTTGTAAATTTTGGTATCTGTTAAAAGTTGTGTCACACATTTCACCATTAAACTTTACATGGTTCAGCATATTGAATTACATCATGTGCTTATGATGGGACTGGGGTTTTAGAGAGTGGGGGCCACGTTTTTCCTTGAGTGTCAAGACTGTATGTGTCATGGTCTAAAGAGATCATGAAGTACTGAGAGCCAGAAGAAGCAAGAAGGAATCTTAGCTTTCAGGCAAAGACAAGAAGGGAGGTGTGGGCCAGGCATTCTCGCCAACTGAAGACTGGACAGGAGCTGGGAGCAGGGGCGGGAGCTAGAGGCAGGCAGTTGGAAAGGTGTGGGGTCTACAGACAAAGCAGCGCTATGACCAGGGTTCCTTCCGCCCAGAGGCTGCTTATTTGGGAAATCCAGACTTAGAGCTCTTGCCAGTGGGAATTTCCTCGGTATTGCTTCCCATCCGAACCGGAAGAACTTGAAGCATCTCTAGGCATCTACATACAGCAGACCTGCACTCATGGCACTCAGTAAAGAACAGCTGATACAACGAAATGTTTGTCAGCTTGAATGCTTCGTGACATCAATATAGTGGAGCTGATTATTCACCCGCGTGGCGGTGAAAAGACAAATAGTTAGGTGTTGCTTTGTAGGAATCAGAGTGATAGTTCTCTCTGAACCTTAATACTGTCAAATGTCACATGTTTGCTTTCTTTTGTTGTTTATATATTTATATCCCATCTTGTTCTACAAATAATTTAGGAAGGTTTATAATATGCATGCCACTTTTTTCCAAAAAAAGTTTATTTTGAGAAAGAGAGAGAGAGCGCAAGCACATATGAGCAGAAGAGGGGCAGAGAGAGAGGGAAAAGAGGAGCCCAAGCAGGTTCCACGCCGCCAGGGCAGAGCAGGATGCGGGGCTTGAACTCCCAAACCGTGAAATCATGACCTGAGCCAAAACCAGGAGTCAGGCGCTTAACTGACGGAGCCACCCAGGTGCCCCTGCATGTCACTTTAAAATAAGAGACTGTGAATTAGAAGTCAGGCTGAGGGATTAATGAGTGGGATGGAAAGATATGACCAGAAGGTCTCATGCAATTTCTAACATGGGAGATTAGGCCAGAAATGGGGCCCTGGGCTTTTCAGCAACCAAAGAAAAATAGAAGAGAGGCAAAACTCATGTTGTCTAGCAGAAGAAAACATACCAGTTCGTCAGAAGAAAGACTTGCCCCAATTGTTAGGTTGGAAGAACTTTGCTGCGTGTACATGCCCCCGGGAGATGGACCAGCCATGTCGGGTTAACTTCGTCCCTCCAGTGGAGCCCAGCAGGCAAAGCACACTGGAGTTGGAGTCGCAGGACATGTTTGAGTGGTGGCTGCAGTGAGATGATCTTGGGTCAGTCACTTGCTTCTTAAAAGTGGCAAAACATGGCCCACAGCTGGCTTGAAAATTAAGATGATACAAACAAAGGTGATGTAGAACAAGAGGATATAGACAAAGATCGCAAAGCGTTGTTCAAAGGTGAAGGACTGTAAAATCATGTTTTATTGTAGCTTTAGGCTTCCTTGCCATAAGGGTCATACCTGTCTTCCCACACGTCCTACCGAGTCTGTGGGTCCACGGGTACACACTACACTGGCACCTTCTCCACGTACGCTCGACATGCATTCTGGGTTCAAAACCAGCCTGTGTCCTGGAGAGCTGGGAGCAGTCCCTGATTTATTCCAACCCCTCTCAAGTTCAATCTCTTGAGCAAATCAGTGATTAATCTGAAAAGCCCCATTCATGGGTTGATTTGTCCCAAATTCCTTTCTCACCATCCTTTATTCATCAAACAGCCTGACACCCCCCCTCCCAGGAAGGATCTGCACACTTAGCAAAATCTAAGGCAGAACATTGGCAAGGAATATAATTTTATTTTCTATGCTCATTTGTTACAAAGTCATTACACTTGCTTATTTTAAAAGGTTCAGTATAATAAAATTGTTTTTGTTTTATTTTTTTAATGTTTATTTGTTCCGGGGAGAAAGAGAGAGAGAGAGAGAGAAAGAGAGAGAGAGAGAGAGAGAGAGAGGGAGAGAGAGGTTCTGAAGCAGGCTCTGCACTGAAGCAAAGATCCAAATGCAGGCAGATCTCGAACACGTGAACCATGAGACCATGATCTGAGGCAAGGTCAGATACCCAACGGACTGAGTCACCTAGGTGCCCCCTAAAGATTGTTTTTAATCCCAAACAGACAGGATAAGGATAAAATACAGATTGTGAGAAAAGACACAAAACCAAGGTGAAAATTTTACCAAATGACCATCAAAAACAGAGGCTCAGACTTGCAACGCATATGCTAACATGATTGGAATTTGTCTATTTCCACTCTGGTCCTTGTGGTAGTTACTGGGCTGCTTAAGTTAACCTCCTTATTAAAACAAAGGAACTCATCCCAAACAAAAGAAGACTTTTGTCTCTTGTTCTCTTGTCTCTCGAGGTCTATAATGTTTTCATCCACTCTGCATTTCATCATGAGGTTGTCGACTAGAAAAATGGCTGTTCCAAGTACAAGTGATACTTCCTTCTTACTTTAAGAGATAAGGGGCACCTGGGTGGCTCAGTTGGTTGGGCGTCCAACTCTTGATTTCAGTTCAGGTCATTGTCCCAGGATCATGGTCCCTGGATCATAGGATTGAACCCCACCATGGGCTCCACACTGAGCATGGAGCCTGCTTAGGATTTTCTCTCTTCTTCCCTCTCCCCTGCTCGCATGCACTTTCTCTCTTTCTTTCTCCCTAAAAAATATTTTAAAAGAAAGGAATAAGAGGTCATCTTTTTAAAGAATTCCTAACACTTATGACAATGGCAATATCCATCCCTGATTTATAGTAATTTCCCTAGATTTTTTGGAAGACAAGGGATGAAAGAGGACCTATACTAACTATATATAATTAGAAAAAATTCTAGCAACTCATAAATTAATTTTCTAGATAGAGTTATCTGGCTTCTTTCAAGTCTCAAACTTAGGGGAAAAAAAAGATCCAGCCACCTTGGATGTTAGTCTTCCCAAAATGAATTATGTATATAAATGATTTACCAAGAAATTTCAATTCTTTGAGCTTTTGATATTATTTTCCCCCAACCACAGCTTTCGTAGTGCTATGTCCAATGAGTCCAATAAGTTTTTCCCTTTTCCTAATGAAACCTAAGGTAGAATCCATAATTTATGGTACCTTTCAGTTATTAAAACATAGTCAACTAAATTTAAAACTCCTTCAGTCCATGATAAGGGTAGGCTGAAGTCCAAGAGCTTGGAATGGGGTCTGGGTCACTGTTTACACGTTCATTCCCTCCTCCCACAGCAAGTTGGGATTGGCTGGGGCGTGGAGGGAGCTGTGGGCCCCCCCTCCCGGGTCGAGCTCTGCTCTCTGGTAGAAGGTCGAGGAAGGAGAAGGGAAGTACCATTGTAGCCCTGTGCACACATGAGTATTGGTTGATATGCTGATGAAATGCTTTTCAGAAACTCATGTGAATGTCTTGCGATAACACTATATATAGCTAGATATTCAAGTGCAAGTGAACAAATGGGTATGTGATGCTGTTTTATAGAACTCGGGATCAGCGCTCTCTGCCCACCTTTGGTGTGGTCTCAGCTGGGGACCTAGACTGATGTGGCAGACTCCCCGTGGGTGGTTCATTCCCTTTGGCTGGATGGTGCTTGGGTCCACCCCAGCCTCTTCTGTCCCCAAGGCCCCTCGAAGCAATAGTCTAATAATTGTCCTCGGCCTTTCCAGCAGTCCACACTTCCAACCTTCTCTCAGGATGGAGCACCCCATCACTTAGCTTCGTGGCTCCCTGGGACCCCCCATGGCTCTTGCCCTTTTCTTTAATTTCCATGCCCTTTCAAATGGAGTCATGAGAATAATGAGGTTACTTTTCTCATCTCTAGAGGAGCACAGAGAATCGTTAGGCTGGGACTGTACCCCACTTCTCCCCCAGGCCACTCTGATAGTTCAAGACTTGCTGGTCCAGAGCACTCTGCTCGACACTAGACCAAACATTGGCAACAACCGCCATGCGCTTGCATACCTCGACCCTAGATGATTCATGTCGAGTGTTCCTAAGAATTGTGTCACCGCTCTCTGTTCCTATTTCTTAAGCCTCCCACAGGGGAGCAGAAGCAAGTCTTTTGCAGACATTGCAATTCCTACAAATGATTATCTTAGCAAGAAGGAGAGAATTAAAGAAAAGAAAAAGAAGGCAGAGTTTGCTGAAGTCCAATTCTGGAAATGCATTTGATCTGAGCCAGAAGTGGAGTTGAATAAAAGTCCTCAGGGAAAGAACTAGAATGCTGTTTCACTACTTTCAGATGGAGTAGCTCCTAAAAAGTTCACTCTGAAGAAGAAAAGGAAACACTTTGGTACATGTGACCTTCCAGATTTCCATTGTTTATGATGATGTAAGTGCTGTGGTTTTCTCTTTCATTATTTGGGAAGCACACTATCTCTTAGCCTTACAAAAGAAAAGTTCCTTATGCATCATGTCTTACAACACAGGAAAATATTACTTCGTGGCTGAAAGAGAACTTTCAACCAGCTTGACCTGTCAGGCATTAGTATGTTAAGATTGATGGAGTGTTCCTCTGGGAGAAATTAATGAATATGCATGCACGACTAAAGCTTTTCATTAGTAGTCTCCCTCTCTCTCTCTCTCTCTCTCTCTCTCTCTCTCTCTCTCTCTCTCTCTCCAGTCTGTGTGTGTGTGTTGTAGTGTTGTATTAAAAACTTTGACTTACATAGATGGTCAATGCCTTAGTTAGAAAATGAAATAACAGAATTTACCATTGAAGAGATAGTCTAACAAACTAGAATTAGTGCAAATATTTTATACCAGCTATTAAATGTAAATACCTGTCTCAGCAGAGTGTGGCACCCAACAAAGGCTGTTTACTTGTTATTAGTCCGTGATACTCTTATTTCATACTTTCCAATAGAAAGAAAGACTCCCTACTCTTGCATATAATAAGTACTAAGAATATTTTAGTTCCATGAGTAAATATCCACAGTTTTGGTAGATTAAAGCATTAACCAATCTATTGTTGTTCAGAGACTAATGAAATACTGGTTGCTATGGTGATATTATGTGTTGAGAATCTCATTATCCTTAGATATCCCAACTGAATGTTCAGTGTTTACACACACACACACACACACACACACACACACACACACACACACACAATATATCTGCAAAACAGGTAGAAATTCAGATGTGATTCCATGTCAGGGTTTATTCTTTGTCCTAACAGAATAAAGTAGAACAGCAGAGTCAGTCCTGGGGCGCCTGGGTGGCTCAGTCAGTTAAGCATCTGACTTCAGCTCAGGTCATGATTTCACCATCCATGACTTTGAGCCCTGCATCAGGCTCTGTGCTGACAGCTTGGAGCCTGGGGCCTGCTTTGGATTCTGTGTCTCCCTCTCTGTCTGCCCCTCCCTAACTCTCTATTTCTCTCACCCAAAACTAAATAAATAAACATTTAAATAATAACAGCAATAATAATAATAATGAAAGAATAGCAGAGTGTTTGTGGAGGCACATCAGACTCTGCTACAAGGCGTTCTGACATTTCAGCAGAAATTATTTTCAGCACATAGCAACCAAAACGTAAATTTTTACTTTAAACTAGAAATTTAATGCCAGCAAAAGTACTTTTCGCACAGCAGGTGCAACCCCAGGGTTTGGTGAGGGTTTTCCTTCAGGCCTCCAAGGCCTGTCACTCCTCCTATTAAACTTCTTGAAGACCTGTTTCCTGTCTCACCTCCCCTCTGCAATGGTAGTTTGAAATTCAAAATTAGAAGCTATAATAATCACAGCTACGACAAGAATTTTTCTACAACTAAATAGTAAACTTAAAATAACACGGGTCATGGGTACCTGGCTGGCTCAGTTGGTTAAGCATCTGACTTTGGCTCAGGTCATGATCTCACAGTTTGTGAGTTCAAGTCCTCCCCACACTTCAGGTGAGCCCTGCTTCTCTCTCTCTCTCTCTCTCTCTCTCTCTCTCTCTCTCTCTCTGCTCCTTGCTCATTTGTGCCCTTCACTTATGCCCTGTCTCTCTCAAAGAAGAAATAACACAGGTCACAGGGCAGACCTGAGGCTGGAGCCGGCAGGGATGCTGATCCAACAACATCCACTTTAGTGGAAACTGAAATGCAGTATTAAGTGGGCACGAGTCTTCACCGCCTTCTGCTTTGCAAGGCAGGGGAGAAGCAAACACTCGGCTGGCAGCAGTCCCACAGTCTCACATCGTCCCTAAGAGCAGGTACAAACATTTGACTCCCATCATCTCGACCCCCCCTTGTAGAAGCCGGCTTAGTGCCCAGTGGTTAGTGCACAAGCTATGAAGCCCACGGAGCCAGGTGTTTGGATCTCAAATTCTGCCACCTCGTCTCTGTCACTACTGGTCGTGGAACCTGCAGTCCGTCACTTCCCTCTGTGAACTCCAGTCTCTTCACCGGTGTAAGAGGGGCAGGAATGATATCTACTTCCTTCCGAAGACAGGTGACAACCAATACCTCGTCTTTAGGACAGTTAAATATGATCCTGTCCATAGAGGGGCAGGCAGAGTGCTTGGATGTCCAGGACTCTCGGTTCTTATTTACTTTCTCAGCTGCTGCATCCTCACCAATAGCCGGCTTGCTCTCTCTCTATTTCTGTTTGCTGGGCTGCTCTTGTGTTGCGTGTTTTTTTTTTCCGGCTTCACAGATTCTCTCTTTCCATACCTACATTCACTCTCGCCTTTGTATAACGACCCCTGGTTTACCCAGGTGATCCACAATGATGTTTCCATTCATGTGGGCCTACGTCTTGGCTCTCCAGCTCGGTGAGAGACACCATGAAGACAGAAATAAGAGCATGTCCTTTATTTTATGACTTTAAAAAAATGTTTACTTATATATTTTGATTGAGAGAGAGAGAAGAGAGAGAGAAAGCAAGGGAGGGGCAGAGAGAGATGAAGAAAGGGGATCCCAAGCAGGCTCTGCACTGTCGGCAAGGATCCCAATGTGGTGATCAGCCCCGTGAACCGTGAGATCACGACATTTGCCGAAATCAAAAGTCGGCCACCTAAACTACTGAGCCACCAGGTGCCAGTATTTTATGACTTTCTATAAGTCCTTCAATGAGGTAGCAATTAGAAGACTGACAGCTTAGAGATGATGCCTCTGTAAGTCATAATTTGAACATATTAAAGGTCTACAAAATTATGAATAATAAATAATCAAGAAGCAGATGATTTTTATTCAAAGGAAGGTTATTTGTTTACAAAGGCATAAAAATAGATGATACCCTGTGTGGATAATTATTAGGTTTATGTGAACTTGGCTTTCAGAGAAATGGTGTCTGACATTCTGCGATTTAGTTTGCAATCCAGTCATCCGAAAGCCCGGGCGGCCCTCGGTAAGTAAAGAGAAGTGAAGTAAAATGTAATCGAAATTGGCTGCAATGGACTGCTTATTCAGCTGTGAAGATGGGTACTTTTAAATAAAATGTATGCCTTCATTATAACAAAAATGAATATGTTCAATTAAAAACATGGGCTCTAAAGGAGCAATGAACCAAGAATTAAGAAAGAATGCACAGATATATTCAAGATAAAATGGATAGGACTGTTTTAGCAATTTCTATTTCACCACAGCCCTCCCACAGAGTCCTCCTGTGAACAAAACTTATTGAAAAACAGATCTAATAAAAACAAGGGAACCAGAATACGGGAGTCTTTCATTTGCATTGTGAAGCATCAAGAATCATCACTAATGGTTAAAAAATGCATCCTGTCAGTCTGCTTCTGATCCTTTATTATTTTTTTTAATGTTTCTTTTATTTGAGAGGGGGAGAAGGAGAGAGAGAGAGAGAGAGAGAGAGAGAGAGAGAGCATAAGCAGGGGAGGGGTAGAGACACAGGCAGAGAGAGAATCCCAAGCAGGCTGCATACTGTCAGCATGGAGCCCAACGCGGGGCTTGATCTCACGAATTGTGAGAAATCAAAAGTTGGAAGATTAACCAACGGAGCCACCCAGGCGCCTCCCTGATCCTTTAGATGTATGAAACTGGGGACAGCATCATCCTCTCTGGATCTCATCTGATGAAAATGGAAATGAAGTTGAATCTGGTGACTTCTAAAGACAATTTAACTCTACCATTCAACACGATTCTTGCACAATGTTGGGATTACACCATGTGTTCAAGTGTTTAATTTCAAAAATTAAGATCGCTGCATCCTTAAAATGTTATTTCAGTTGACTTGGGTCACGATCTCATGGTTCATGAGTTTGAGCCCCACGTTGGGCTCTGTGCTAACAGCTCAGAGTCTGGAGCCTGCTATCGATGCTGTTATCTCTCTCTCTCTCTCTCTCTCTCTCTCTCTCTCTCTCTCTCTCTCTCTGCCCTTCCCCAGCTTGTACTCTGTCTCTCTCTCTCTAAAAAACCAAAACAAAACATTATTTCATGAACAGTAGTGGGTTGACTACTGTCTAGCTTGGTTGTGAGGTGGATAGGTTAGAGGGTGGGCTTCACCTTGACCATGACTAAATTCAGAGTATAGACCATCCTGCTAGTTGCTTGGGATGAAGGCATTTTCCTAGATTAGAAAATGAATCGGAAGGCTTAGACTGTCAGGAAGCTTGACCTGGTGTTTTTTGGTCTTGCCTGAGAAAAAAATCAGAGTTTTATGTTTACTCTTGAATAGCGAGAAATCAGAGTGTGTTCATATGGACAGAAGCATGGAACTAGGAGGGAAATAAGGCAAGCAAGTTTTCTGCCAGCTATGTTTCCTGGGGCTTTGTAAACCTAGATGTTTATATGCTCTGTGTACATCAATCCCTCTCTGATTTCTCTTACGTAGAATTCTAGTATATACAGATTTACTGCTGCGTAGAAGTTTCCTGTAGCTCCCAAAATTCCAGTTGGCATAGAAGCAAACCTCAGTCACTCTATCAGAGAGAATTAGCAAAAGAAGGAACTGGATATAGAGGAGGAGAAAGAGGACAAAATTGAAAGAGCCATTGAAGTGTTTATTCAGCGCCACCTTAGGAAGATGAATGAACAAGTGAAAATATATTATTCCTTCCCCCAAACCATGAAGGTTTATATTTCTCAAAACCCCTGAGCTGATTTTTATTCCAGTCAAAATGAGCTAACAAGTATCAGAGTCATATAAAACCTGTAAAACTGAACAAAATATATGTGGCAGCAATTTCAGGCAGGAGATAATGGACACCACAAAATTGTGATCTTTGAAAGAAACGAAATGACGCATTCAGCCTGATGGCACCTTCCAAACTATGGCACAGGAAATGGGACCCAAACAGACAGGAGTGATCTCACTGGGCTGAGGAAGCAGAGGTCAGGTTCAAGGATGTTAAAGTAGCGATGGGCGGATAGAATGCGATAGAGGAGGGAGCTTCACAGAGAAGGGGCTCCAGAAACCTTGGATTTTCAAAGGGTCCTTTTGACTCTCTATGTGGTGCACGTGCAGAGTGAGAGCCTGTGGGGACAGAGACCTTGTCTGAGCAGGACAGAGTCACCATTGGCCATGCAGGGCTGGAAGACGGTGTTCCAACCATCCAGGGGAAAGAGAACTTCCTGAACACCTCAGGCATAGAGGTGAGAGCTTAGAAAGGCCACATCCAGAGCAAAAACAACTCGACACCTGCCCTAACAAAGCCCAAAACAAGTCTCAGCAGGATAAGCCGATCCACTTGTAAATCAACTGAATGCTAGAAGTGAACGCAACACTCAAAATTCATCACTGTGTAGCATTTTCAAAGTATGTAACAAAGAAAAATACTAGATATAGATGCAGCATAGAAAAGTGACTCATAACTGGGAGGAATAAAAAGTTAACAAGAACAGATCCAAAAATGACCATGCTGGAATTATTAGAACAGGTTTGATGAATTTATTCAGAGATTTAAAGGAAAAGATGAACTTATGTTCATACAGATATGGAATCTCAGCCTAGAAATGAAAACTGTAATAAAAAGAAGCCAAATGGAAATGATAAATCTGAAAAATAAGATATCTAAATTTAAATATAAGTATACTATAATAAATATAATATAATAATATGATTTTATACCATAAACTTTACTATATTGGTTTAATAGCAGATTAGACATGTCACAAGAAAAGGCCAATGAACTTGAACACAGGATAATAGAAATTTTCAAAGCAGAAGCTCAGAGAGAAAGAAGGATTTTATTTTAAGTTTATTTATTTATTTTGAGAGAGAGCGAGAGCGAGAGCAAGCAAGCGCATGGGAGGAGGAGAGAGAGGATCCCAAGCAGGCTCTGCATTGTCAGCACAGAGCCTGACATGGGGCCCAAACTCACAAACCATGAGATCATGACCTGAGCAGAAATCAAGAGTCAGTTGCTTAACTGACTGGGCCACCTCGACAACTTGGGAAAGAGGACTTCTTAACTTTTAACAGAGCCTCAGTGACCTGTGGGAATACAACAAGTAAATCTAATATACATATAATGAGAGTCACAAAAGAAGAGGCAGATGAGAGATTGAGACAGGAAAAAAACATTGGAAGACACAATGGCTGAAAAATTCTGATCTCATGGAAAAATTTCAACCCAAAGAGTCAAGAATCTCAACAAACCTCATATAGAATAAACAGTGGTGAAGACACCCACATGCATCATAGTCAAAATGCTGAGAATCAAATCTTAAAATCAGCTGGTGTGTATAATGCACTGTGATGAGATATGAATGTTGATGGTAATGTCTAGGGCAACCATTAAAAAATAAAAGAGAGGTATAACTTAAAAAGCCAACATGGGAAGAAAGATTGGTACCAAAGAAACAAATAAACAAAAAAACTCTGAATTAGAAAAATTAAAGAATGAGATAAAAATGAAACAAAAAACCTCTGGATAATTGGAAAACAGATAGCTCTCTCCCTGCCAAGTGTAATTATTCTCAGGGGTAGCTCAGCTCCTGTGGGAAAAGTTCTGACAAATATTGTTATATTCCCCAAACCACGTAAGCATAGCAGGATGCAACATCAATAGCTTTATCTATGATAATTACAACAAATTAATTCTAATTCATTAATTCTAATATTAAATTAGTATGAATGAGTTTCCAATAATTCCCATGGACTCTGTTGTACACCAATGAAATTTATAGCAACTTCTTTCCTAGCAATTTCAACAAGAAGCTTGGGAATCCGCCTTGCCTCAGATTAGGCATACACTTTAGGACTAAGAGCCATTTCCCCCCATAATTGAGGTAGTTTCTGATTCTGGGTCCAGAATCGATGAAAAGCTTTCCTTGTCACCTTTTATTTAAGTTACTGGTTTAATGATACTGATGTTCCAACTGCCTGCAGGAGACAGCGGAAGATACTGAACTTGAAGCCCCACAGACCTGCAGTTACGGCATCAGACGGTTCTTTACATGAACTCTGAGATCACCCAGCAGTTGGGCTGGAGAGGAAGACAAAGAGCCAGGTGCAAATGTCCTCAGTGAATGGGGAGAGTGACCTGAAGGTTGACAGATGGCAGGACTGAGGAACATGTTCTGGGTTTTGTAGACATGAGTAACCCGAGCCTCAAAGTAGGCGTTTGTTTATGGTAGCATTTGTTTATGGTAGAAGGAGTTACCAAGGGCACATCGGAAAGGAAGAGTCTGGGCATAGTGAGATCAGCTTAGGGGAGAGAATATCATATGGAAGAGGCTTTGTTCTGTTTGTTTCCTTTGATTTTCCTTTTGCATTTACTCAGTTCTTTGGAAATTATCATCCTGCCCTGCCTGGGCTGTGCTAAGGAGGAATCCAGGACCCTCTGTTATTTACAGCAGCGCAGGATGCTGGATGCTGATGGTGTTGAAGGGGCAGGTGGGGTCAAACGGGAGACAACTAAGACCATGTGCAGACTCACCCTCTTCGCTCTGAGAGACATCTTTCCCAAAGCTCTTCTCTGCCAACACAGGGGAGGGCTCTGGGTTTCATGCATTGAGGCAAGTTCTTCCTGTGCAGATGCCTCGGGTTTAATTCCATCACTGATGCCGTAATGTGAACACAAGCAACTTGACCTCCACGTACTTTGTTGTCTCCATCTATTAAGTGTGGAGCAGGAGATTTACAATGCACCCAACTGGTGGGGAGTCTCATGAGACCAAGTCATTACAAAGCCTTTTATATCATGTGTGATAAAACCAAATTAGGATTCCATTTCTCTAGCTTTTAGAAGCAATGTGTAATGAAGTCAACGCACCATTTTACAATGACTAATAAAATGTAATTTAAATACAAACTTCAGTTATTTGTAAAATTGAAGGAAGTGCCAATGACTTACTAAGATTTTTTTTTAACTTTACTCAAAACATATGACACTATTTTCTTGCTCTTTCATGACCTCTCAATAGTCATAAGAGCCAAGATAGTACCTATATCAACAATGTTGCAAGTCTATTATATTTTCTAAAGGTGGTTTTTACTCCATAATCTTGGTAGTATTTCTAAAGAGGCATTAAACCTAAGCACTAGACCCTTTCATCTGCTTGGTGACTGATTTCCTTGCTCTCCTGGTGGAATTTAAGATGCTTCGCTTTTTAAAACTCACAATGGCCAGCAAATTAAGGAAAAACATTTACTCAGCTCCTCATTTTTCCTGGCATAGAACTTTGGTCCTGGAGTGTAAATTGGACTTTTATGACTTGCCGAAGGTTGTGTCAAAGGGCTTGCTATTTCCACCGTAGAGCTGTCCCTACCTGAGCTCTGGAAACACCTCAGTTCAGAGCCTCTCAGACCGAAAGCCAATCAACATGCCAGGGTGAGTCCAATTATGTGATTATTTCCCAGATCCAATGTTTTGATGCTTTTGTTTTGCTTTTAAATGTGGCCAAACCCAGACGCCCTTGAGCTCGTGAGCAAAATTACAACAGATACGGATGGATGCGGAAAGGCAGACAACCTCTCTTATACTCAGACATAACACAACTCAATCAGGCTCAGCTGTGTGCATGGCAAAGATCCCAAAAGAGAGGCTTTGCACAAAGCTTCTGAGGTTGAGAAACCCAAGGCTATGTGGAATAATTTGTTCTTAGTTTGTTTTTTTCTCCTCCCATGGTTCTGATTTTTTAAGTGTAGGGGATTACCCATTGCCTGGAGCTCATTAATCACAGGAGCTTTTGATTATGAAAAGTGCAATCCAAAAGATAGTAAGTCTGAGGACTTGGCAGAAAGGCCCCATGCCCATCCCTTAAATGTGCCAGAACCCCCTGAACTCTGCCAACTATGATTACACTTGGCATTAATTGAAGATGCCGAGAGCTATGAGCCTTCCTGAATTTTGCCACCTGGAGCAGATTAAAATCTGGGTCCTGCCGGTGAGGAGGTCTGAGGGATTGGGAATACAAGGCTGTTTTAATCTTTTCCAAGTCAGGCTGTTTAGAAATATCCATACATCAAATGTTCATGGATCTCATACAATTTCCTCCTCATGGGAGAATTCAATTACCAGTAACATGAAGTGGGATTAGCTTGTTGTGGTGAGCCATCTGCGGAGAGGAGATTCACCAGCCCCAGGAAATATGTTCAGAGATTTGCTATCGTGATTCTGAAGGCGTTGCTGAAGGTGCTCAAAGACACAATGATGTTTCCTCTGAAAAGCACTTGGCTTGAGTGCTTGTAAAGCTACAACAACAAAGAAACAGCAACAACAACAACAACAATAACAACAACAACAGTGGAAACTGTCTTAAAACTGTAATGTATATGGATGAACAGGAAGACCCATGAAAAGGAAAGGGAGTGGAAGGAAGGACCAATGAAGTTACTCTGAATCAGAATTCAGCTCTCTGGGTCATTCTAGAGTGTCAGATAAGGGCTGACTCCCTTGAAGAGCATAGAAGCAAATTTAGATTAGGTTTAGCAAGGAAAGGATTTGGAGGAGCACAGAAGGCAAAGGAAGCCTTCACATTTTCACAGGAAAGAAAATAAATCAGCATAGTCTGGGGATAGAGACAAGACGGTGCAGGAGATCAAAGGCCAACCCAATGTTCCCTGGACCAAAACAGGTCATCCGAAAGGATGCCAGTCCTCTCCCTCCAGAGCGGGAGTTGAACCCCAGTGAAAAAGTAAGTGCCCACCACATCAATTTAGCCAGGAAATTTTTATGATATGGGGGCAGAACCAGATAGACCAGGAAGAAAACAGATTATTGGGGTGCATGAGTGGCTTGAGCATCTGACTTCGGCTTAGGTCATGATCTTGCAGTTTGTGAGTTCGTGCCCCATATTGCTCTGTGCTGACAGCTCAGAGCCTGGAGCCTGCCTCAGATTCTGTGTCTCCCTCTCTCTCTGCCTCCCCCCTGCTCACATCTGTCTCTCTCTGTCTCTCAAGAAATGAAACATTAAAAATATTTTTTAATGTAAAAATTTTTTAAAGAAAAATACCAGATTATTTTAAACTTGGTTTTATTAATTATTTACCATCCTCACAATTAAAATTACTGACAAACTACACAAAATGTCTTCTTCAATTTATAAATAAATTATGATACACCCAAATTATAGTGAAGCCATTAAAATTAGGATACATAGCTCCATTGATGATTTTGAGCAATATACATAAAAGCTTCTAGATTCATTTGGTGAGACCAGCATAAATTTGATGTTAAAACCGACCAATGGCACTCTGAGAAAGGAAGATAACAAAGTAAACTCAGTTTTGATATAAATGTGAAAATTTTAAATAAACTATTGGCAAGCTATCTAAAAATGTGTAAAAAATACATCATGCAAGCTGAGCTGGTCTCAAGGTTCCGATGATGGTTTACTACTAGTAAGAAATCTATTACTGTAATATACTACATTACCACGGTAAAAATAGGAAGGCCATATTGTCATCTCACTAGATATAGAAAAGCTGACACATAAAAGTCAAAATTCACCCATGACAAAAATTCTTAGTACTGTAGGGATAGAAATGAACATCTCGATCCTAGTAAAGATTACCAAAAATCTACAACAAATGTCCTGTATATTGAAGAATGTTAGAAGCATTTCTTTCGGAGTCAGAAAAAGACAAGGGGGCCTGCTTTCAATGTATCTGTGTAACATTTATAAAGGTCCAAGGCAACAGAATAAGAAACAAAAGATATAAAGACTAGGGGGAAAAAAAAGATATAAAGACTATATAGAAAGAAAGATAAGATCGTTTTCATAGAAAATTCAAGAAACTCTTCAAGACAAACTGTTAAATATAAGAAGACAGTCTGGAAAGATTACTGGATAAAATATCTATATGCCAAAATTGAATTAAATATACAAACAATAAATAATTAGAATATGTAATTAAACATACAATAGCAACAAAAGTTACCGGGTTTCTTGTAGCAAACAAAGTATGGCAACCCTTCTATTGGTAATAACATAAAACTATGTTATTATGAAGAGCTACATTACTTTTATCAATATTATCAAAACTAGAAGTTTCCTAGCCCTTATAAATTCAATGCAATTCCAACCAACATTCCAATAGAGTTATTTTCATGCAATTAAATATATGGAAGGTGATTCTGTATTTTACATGGATGAATGAAAAGCCAAGAAGAGCCAATACATTTTTGAAGAAAGGAGATTTATATTAGCTAAGTTAAAGCTTAATATAAAATTATAGTATTGAATAAAAGAAAATCACGGTGTTGAAACAGTGTGGTACTGATATAGGGATAAACATATAGGCCAATGCAACTGAACAGACTGTTTAATAAATGGTTTAATAAATGAACATTTAGGGATGCCTCCTGGGAGGCTCAGTCGGTTAAGCGACTGACTCTTGGTTTCAGTGTGGGTCACAGCCTCACAGTTTGTAAGTTCGAGCCTGCATTGGGCTCTGCACTGCCAGCTTGGAGCCTGCCTGGGATTTTCCCTCTCTCTCTCTCTCTCTCTCTCTCTCTCTCTCTCTCTCTCGGCCCCTCCCCTGCTCATGAGAGCTCATGCTCTCTCTCTCTCTCTCTCTCTGTCTCTCAAGATAAATAAATAAACTTAAAAAAAGGAATGTTTATAAGTAGTTCTGACAACTGGCTCTCTGTGTAGAAAAAGACAAAATTAGACCCTTACTTCATACACAAAAATTAACTTGAAGCGGACTAAAAACTCAAATGTGAAAAATAAAACTTTAAGCTTCAGAAGGTAACATAAGAGAATGTCATTATTACATAAGATCCACTTAAATAAATAAAATAGATTTTAAAAATCCATACAGGTAAAATTCTAAAACAAAATATTAAGAAAAATAAGTTGGAACGGGTTACATACATGACAACAGTGTATTCTGTTTGTGGAATATTCTACCCACACAACCCGTACACATATGGGAATAAACATAATAAGACAACATAAACAGACTATAAGGTAAAGATAGATAATTGAACTACTTAAAACTGAAAACATCTATACAAAAGATATAGTAAGCAAAGTAAACATCAATTCACATTACGAGAGCAAACAATCAAAACCTTACGATCACAAAAAAAATCAGTATGCATAATTATAAAGAATTCTAACAAGCTTTAATAAAACAAAAAACAACTTAACAGAGAAAGAGACCAGAATGCACCCAATTCACAGACAGAAAAAACTTAATGGGTAGTAAACATCTGAAAAGATTCTCAATCCCATTAACGATCTGGGAAATGAAAATTAAGTACCCATTACATTTTGTACCCATTATATTGGTAGAAATTAGTATACCTCATAATACTAAATATTGATGATGCTGTGGGGAAACAGGGGTCATCCGTATTGTTGGCATCACCACTTTGAAGAGCAATAGGGAAGACCTGCAAAAGATGAAGATGCATTATTCTTCCATCTAAAGGTTTCACCTCTAGATGTGTAGACTAGAGAAATCCCACACGAACAAGGTTTATACAAAAATATACATTCATTGCATGGTAGCGTGATTTGTTAAACTGATAAGAATAGGTACTACACTTGATCTTAGCCAAAAGGCCGAGAAGCGATGGTAGAGTGATTTGTAATAGCTGAAGAATAAAGACATTCTACTGTCTCTAAGTAGAATAATGAATATCCTTGCGGGTCATCGACAATATATTCTTTTTTTTTTAATGTTTTTATTTATTTTTGAGAGACAGGGAGAGACAGTGTGAGCAGGGGAGGGTCAGAGAGAGAGGGAGACACAGAATCTGAAGACAGGCTCCAGGCTCTGAGCTGTCAGCACAGAGCCCGACGCGGGCCTCGAACCCACGAACTGGAGATCATGACCTGAGCCGAAGCCGGACGCTTAACCGACTGAGCCACCCAGGCACCCCCATTGACAATATATTCTATACAGCAGTTAAATGAATGAACTAAATCGATAGCTGTCTATCTATCTCAATAACTCTTTAAAAAATAAAATACTGAATAACATCAAGTTGCAAAACCATACCAATAGTATGGTACCTCTTAGGTGAGATTTAAAAAGACCCTGAAAACCAGCTTAAAGGATTTTAGGACTCAAGTTATTTGTATCTCATGAATGGTTCCCAACTGAGGGTGAATTTGCCCCCAGGGGACATTTGTCAGTGTCACACTGGAGGATAATGCTGTTGGCATCTAGTGGGTAAGAGACCAGGAATGCTACTAAATACTCTACAATGCATTCGTTGTATAATGGCTTCCCACCCTCCCTCCAACACACATCAATGGATTATTTGTCCCCGAATGTCTGAAGTTCTGAGGTTGAGGAACCTTGCTCTAAATACATCCTACCCAGATCATGTAATGGAGAACGGGGTTGGGCGGTGTGGTTCCCCAGGTTGGGGAGGAGTTTATTCTTTAATGAAAAATTGAGTATAGGTCAGGGAGAAAGGGAAGTATTTAAAACGTATCAACCAGAGTATATATGAAAAAGATTAAAAGACTATATACCAACATAACACCAGTAAAATTTCTGAGATAGTGCTTAAGAATTCTTTTGCATACTTCTATTTTCTAATTTATCCAAAAGGAACATGAGCATTTGTGCAATTAAAAAGAAAATCCTTGGCAAGTACAAAAAAATGTGTATCTTTCCACCAAAATATATCTCCTCCAAAATTTTATGATTCAGAACACGATTTCACAGTGCACATGTTTACATGTTATTATTCTTGGGTATCACCTATTTTGTTTTCTACCTTTCCCCTCGACATTATAGACATATAGATCATGCTCTAAATCTGGATAATCTTTGTATTTGATGCTTTAATGGCTATCTAATGTTTCAGTGTATTTCTAGGTCAAGATTTACTCAGCCATCTCCTGGCTGCTAATGATTCTAGACTCTTCTACCATCGTGAAAAGCATAGCATCAAATGTCTTTGCAAAAAATGGGTATTTTAGCTTCTTAAACTCTCTCCTTAGGATTTGCTCTCCAAAGCTGATTTGCCAAATTAAAGGACATGATGAAGTTCAGCACCCTTAGTGCATATTGTCAGATTGCTTTCCAGAAAGATGATGCCACATACTCATACTCAGTGTGTGAGTACACCTGAGTCCCCAAAGGACAATTAACTTTGGTTTAAAAAGCCTGTTATTAATAATTTAATATGTATAAAATCACATATTAGGCTATTTTAATTTGCAATTCTTTAATTATTAGGGAAGCGTTAGTTCACTATTTGTATTTTCCCTTGTGCAAACCATCTGCTCAGACACTTTTACCATCTGTCCAGTCAGATTTGAGTTTGCCCATATAGATAATATTAATTTCCTTTATATTATAATAGTAAATGTTTATAGGTGATTTCAATGCTCCCCTGTTGTTTTCCTTTTTATTTTTCCAATTTGGGACTGTGATGGTTCATTTTCTGTGTCAGTTTGACTGGGCTAAGAGACACCCACATAACTAGTAAGACGTTATTTCTGGGTGTGTCTGTGAGGGTGATTCTAGACGAGATTAATGTTTGAATTTGGTGGGCTGGGTAAAGGCAGTGACTCCGCCCAGCGTGGGCCGGCATCCAATCACTGGAGGCAGAGAAAGAGTGACTCTTTCTTAGCCTGACTGCTTCAGCTGGGTCTTCGGTCTTCTCTTGCCCTCAGCACATCTGCTTCTGCACACTCTTCATCTCTAGGGACTTGACCTGCGGGCTTCCTGGTTCTCCACCCTGTAGACTCTTCCATTTCCATAATCACGTGTGCCAATCCCTTCAAATAAGTTTCTCTATATTATATACATCTCCCATTGGTTCTGTGTCTCTGGAGAACCCTCACTAATACAGGCATCAATCATTTGTTGTTTTGTATTTTTGTGGTCAGTGTGTATGCATTTTAAGGATTTTTTAATCTTTCAAATTTATTTTGAGAGAGAGAGAGCGAGAGAGAGAGCGAGAGAGAGCATAGGCATGCGTGAGGAGGAGAAGGGCAGAGAAAAAGACAGACAGAACCCCAAACAGGCTCCATGGTATTACTACGGAGTCCAATCTGGACCTTGAACTCATGAACCATGATGAGATCATGACCTGAGCCAAAATCAAGTCAGGATGCTTAACCAACTGAGCCCCCCAGACATCTCCAGCATTTTCATTTTCCTGCACCTGAACCTGTTGATATTTGCCCTGGTTCACTGGAAATGCCCTTTACTGCTTCTATTGCCCCCAAATCCTTTTCTTCCCAAATGGATATGTATAGTCCTGTTTTGTTTCAGATATATATGTACATACACATGTATATCACACTAAATTTAACTCAAAAATTATGTCTTTTGGTTGAAATAAATTATCATTCTAAACCTTAGACTCTAAGGTTATTTTCCTGTGTTGATAGTCCCTTTCCCCCAAAACACACCTTGAATAATTTTATATCCCATTGTTTATAATAGATTAAATACATATTGATCTGAAGAATCTCTAAGTATCTCCCAGGCCTAATTTTTGGTTAGCCCATTTTGATAAATACTATTTCCTAAAAAGGCACTTTAATATATAGTACAGCAATTTAGTATACAAAGTATTACAAAGGCATTTTTCCCACACTTATTTTAGTTAGTCAGTTTCAACAAAGTAACCCATTGGAATTACAAAAGATATTGCTTAAATCTATACATTAACTTGAATGTTATTTTAATCTTCAGCTTTCTTGTCAGCAGGAGAGTATAACTTTCCATTTTTCACCAAAAATCATATAGTTACAGACTTAAGAGAGTTCAGATATCATTCAATTTTCAGTTCTAGGCCACCCTTCCCTGCACCTATGCCGTTTTACAGATGATCCAACCAAAGCTCCCAAACCTGTACCTGGTTAGGGCATAGCTGAAAACAAGACCCAGGGCCTGTCTCATTCTGCTTTTCTATCACACCATTTTTTCAAGTCTCCATTTGCTCCCTTTAATGCTTTAAAATGTTTGCAGATGTTAATTATATACATGCCAGTTGTTTCATTTCTAGGACTCTTCTAGATTGCCATAGGAAAAAGAAGGGCATTGTTACTGAACTTGAGGCATATGTTTTGTTCAGTGGGGGGGAAATGCACGTAGCTTATTCCATTTCTTCATACCTAAATGTTTTGTTGTTGTTGTTGTTTGTAGGGGAAAGCAAACTGGCTTTTGGGCTGATCTCCCATTTTCTGGGTCACTCTCTCTTTTTAAGGGTTTTATTATGAACAGTAGTTTCTTGAGAACTACAGTCTACAGGGAACTATGTTAGATACACAAAGAGATAAAGTTACGGATCTTGCCTTTCCAAGAGAGTCTCACAATCAAATTCAGAACATCAGATACAGAATGTATCAGTTCCATGCAACAGAAAGTCCAAGTAACAGTGGTTTAAAGAAAATATGGACTTGTCTTTCCATGTAATGAGAAATCTGAAGATACGCCATCCATTATATTGATTACACAGTGTCATCAGAAACCCAGGCCCACTTCCTGACTTGTACGTTGATATCAGGGTGTGGGACTCATGATCATTTGTACCAGAAGATTGCTAGTGCTTTAGCCCTCATCTCTAATTTCTAAGACAGAAAGAAAAGGAAGAGCAAAAAGCCAATGCTAACCAAGTTAGATCTTCTTTAACTGGTTTTCCTGGAAGCCTTCCCGTGATGTCTGCTTTTGTTATTGCACAGAACTGCATCAAATGACCACCACTAGCAACAAAGGAGCTGGTGGGTGAAACATTTTAGTTAGGCACATTGCTACCCTGAATAAAATCAAAGATCTTTCCAGAAATAAAGAGAGGAGAATGGGTATCGGGCAGGCAGCTTGTAGTCTCTACCACTTTATAGGAGGTGAAATGTTAACTAGGGTTTTCTTTAGACCAGGGTTTTCCATTTGGCTAATGAGAGATTACTGCATGATCTTCATGGTTAAGTTCGACTTAGACAAATGGTCGAGGGCGGAGGGGGCATTTCAACACAAGAAAGGGCCTGAGCAAAGAGTTCTCTTAGCAGTGGGGAGGGAGGGACTCCCTCCGTGTTTTTGAATGTCTTCCCAAAGTGAGAGTATGGGGTGCACAGAAATGCAGGGTGGATTGGTTAGCAACTCTACTTACCAATCAGCGTTTTCCTCGTGACATCTTCATAAAGGTAACTAACATGTATTAAAACCAGCTATATCCCAGAGGATTTCTAAGTGTTTCAATACACGTTGTCTCTTATCCTTGCAGTATCCCCAGTTAAGGGACAAAGAAACTGAATATTTGACCAAGGCCATGCATCTTAGGAATGTAAGATGCCCTGAACTGGGTCTTAGGCCGGTTCACAATGGCACAATGTTAAATTTATTTCTTGGGAATAAATGTTTTTATTGGGATGGGATGATGAAGATGGGCGGGTTACCCTTCTGCTATTTCTTGATAGTTTCTAAAATCTAAACTTTAGAGGTACTTTACAAACTCTTCAACTAACTAGCAGTGTGACCATAAACAAGCTGAATCTGAATCAAATACAGAACCAGTCGCACATTACAAGAAAAGAACACTATATAGACTGTTATCTCTCATGAACATGGATGCAAAATTCTGAAAAAATGTTAATAAAATTACATAAATAAAAGTTTTAAAAATGCAACCTATATTTTCTGATCCAGCATATATATGTGTGCATAGAGATCTATATCTGTACCTTTGTCTATAAATCCTGGACTCATTCTCTTATTTATTTATTGTAATTTTGGAAGATCTACCTAGGAGGGTCCCATCAATGAGCTAAGAACCATGCAGTGTTGAAAAAGACTGGGCAGGGCTGACACTTCCAGTATTAGGCTAGGGAGGTTAAAAAAAACCAAGAACAAAGGCTTCGAATGCAGTTGGAAAGCTAACAATCGGTTTGTTAGTTTTGCCACCGTTTCTGAGTTGAAATTGTGCAGCAAGAGCTCAGAAAGATGCACAGGGTTACTGGAAGCTCATTTACCAAAAATCAAATGAGAGGAATGGGGAATGGCAGGAGAAATCCCAGAGCATACACTAAACAGTACATCCAAGCTCTGCGGGTACCGACTGGAGGAAGGGAGGTGCTTGGTGCTGAATGTACCCCCCAGATGATATTTTGTATAGTGCCTTTCACATGGAAAGTGTAAGAATTGGGAAGTTTTGCATTGGGAAGTGTGTGTGTGTGTGTGTGTGTGTGTGTGTGTGTATCTATATCATCTGTATCTCTATATTTATCACGAAAGTCTCAGGAACATCCTTCTGACTTTTCTTGTCTCCTACTTGGTAACACTTGGGAAGCCACACTTCTGATCCCGATTCCTACACACTGGTTGGTTGTGTGATGTTGATAAACCACTAGCCACACTGGCCCCATTTTCCCCATGAACAACCAATGTAAGGTAAGTGGCCAGATGATCTTGCAAGCACCTTCTAGCTTTAAACTTGGGCATGGCCTAGGTGAGTGATCTCGGCCATTGGATCCCAAGCACACAGCATACTACAAGTAATCACATTATTTTAATACAAATTGTATGCATACAATCTTATAACATGGCATACAAAACATTGATAAAATTGCATCCCTGGAATTATCCAAAACGAGGTTGGTCACTTTAACATTGCAGTGCTGTGACATCTTTGATAACATTATTTGCCCAAGTGAAAAGAAAGCACATATGCATACAAAAGTTTGTACAGGAATGTTCCTAGCAGCTTTATTTCTAATAGGGGAAAATTGGAAACAATATACATTATCAACAGGTGACAAGGTAAGTACATTGTGTAATATCCACAATTGGAATACTACTCAGCCCGAGCAAGGATTTCATTTATATGCAGCTCAGGAAAAACGCAAAATAATCTATAGTTCCACAATATATACAATTCTAGAAAATGCAAAGTAAAACAGACCGGTGTTTGGAGGGGAACGTGGTGGAGGGGTGGGTTGGGAAATGGAGTGGGCCAAGGTGGTGAGGGCAAGGCCAGGGGAGGAGCAGGAAGGGAAGAAGAGCCCAGAGAGGTGTG